>NC_137871.1:14790887-15390887 GCF_963924005.1 Protomyctophum bolini | reverse complement strand
AAAGTTTGGGGGTGTATGCTTTCATTCTTCAAGGACACAATAGATGCCAGTTTATTTTAAGTTTGTAGATGTCAGCAGCAACCTTTGCAATAATTCTGTGGCTGGTTTTGCAAATCAAAGCTTCCACTAATGCACACTGATGTTATTTCCCTGTATACATCCAGTTAATTGCAGCTAAGTGTTGTATGAATGGAACAGATGAGTAACAACATTAAAATACTCTTTGCTGGCTTACTTCCAACATTTCACACCCATGCCAAAGTTTAAAAGTTTGTGTTAATTCTCTCCATAGTTGCATCAGAAAAGTCTCCTGTGTAATAATTTTGAAATCTCATTTACTAGTCAGCACGCAAAATATCATTGCCGTGTCAGACAGAAACCTCCATATTTCATCATTGATTCCCAGCTAAATTAATACCCTGCTGCCTGAGGAAGAGTTTTGCATCTGAAACACCTTGCAGAGTAGGCTATAGGCTGCAAGATTTTAAGCCAATTGTATGTTCATTTGCCAGTTGTAATTTTATTGTTTAATTTGGAACTCTAGTAACACACTCTGACATTATCTCTAAAAAATTGAAATAAATGTCTCTCCGGCTCTGTAGTAAACAGAAAATGTATTTTCAGGTTGGGTTACCAATTTTATCCAATCAGGAGAGAGAATTCATACAGGATAAACAAGTGAAATTGGAAATGATGACACAAAGAAATGAGCAGATACAATTAGAACTCGAACACTATACAATTGAGACTGACATTGGGTACTCTCTCCTGATTGGATGAAATTGGCAACCCACCTGAAAATGTGTTTTGTCTATTAAAGAGACGGAGAGACTGAGAGAACCCTGTAAACACTCCATTACTGTAAGTGTAGATGCATATAGATGTTTAGCCTTTTCACACAAAACAACTTTAACCAATGAAAAGTATTAAACAGGGCCTCCGCCCCCAATTCCTGAAAAACTTCAACATTACTGCCTGACAGCAGCAATAGTAGATGTTGACTTATTTCCCATTGAGACCAGCATGAGACCGAGTCTACAAATGCCTTCTAAATCAGCAACAAATGCCTTCTAAATCAGTAGTTCAATAGCAGATGTACAAGCTCGCAAAGCGGGCACAAAGTGACGCACTGTGACCTTGTATATCTGCTATTTTTGAATAACCAACGCAAAAATCTAAAATGATGCATATGCTTTCCTTGTTGTAATGAGTTATAGTCAGAGATTATAAGTAAATCATTGATGTGCTGCACAAAAAAACAAACAAACAGCATACAGTAATTTCAGGCCATGCAAAGTGAAACAAAATTAAGTATTGGTTTAATTCTAAAACTCAATCTTGAATTTGCTGTTTTAATTCAAATAAAGAGAAATGCTGTTGAAGCTTGATAGGAGCCAATCTAAATCCCCTCCCTTCTCATGATTGAGAACACAAGCATACGCTCAGACGCACGCACGCACACACACACACGCACTTATCTCCTCAGGCTATAATCACTGTGCTATGTTTTTTAACAAGCTTAATGTTATTAAAATTGCATTTAACTCTTTAAGCAGAACAAAACAATGCTTTTCAATCAGGCCATGTTATGCTCACGTATAAAAGATTAATATTAAGGTTGAATCATTTATTCAGCTATGTGAAAACGTAAAGATTCAATAAAAAGTTATTTAAAAAAAAAGGTTGAATCATTTATCAATAATAATGGTAAGAGCTTTTGGATGTTTTAGACACTATACCACTAGTGTCCCTGTATTTGGAATGTCATTATAGGCAAACATTTCCCCAAAAAATATTTTATTTTTATTTGAATAGGGCATAAGTGGTTTAACACAACATATCTTGATTTTATTAAAAAAACGAAATATACAACAAGGTGTTATAGTGACAATACTACGACAATGACATATGTTTCAGTCTACCTCTGGTCCGGAACATGTTGTATCTGATAGGGAAACACTATTGACAAGGCTGGCAACAGAAGGCTTTGTATTACACCACATATTGATGTTTTTGTCTTTTCAGAGTGCCTGGATGGTTATTGTAATTTGATATGAGCCAGAGAGCACAACGCTGTGATGTATTACAATGTTGGTTTTCTGAGGAAACGGAAAGATAACTGAAATATGAGTTTCTACTGTATGATTTCTTTGGCGACATGCTGACTTAGCCAGCATCATGTCTGTGGTCCCTCCGTGTTGTGTTTCTTACGCATAACCCCAAAACTAACTCTGATCAGCAACGTATCCGTATCTCAACTTCTGCAGTGGCCATTTCATACACATACAACATGTAGCTATTAGCAAAAGCTCTCATGTGAAGTGCAACAACCCCACAGTCAACCTGGCATCTGTATTTTGCTCATATTAAAGCATTAGAGTGGCCATTTCCGTCGAGTGAAACTGTCGTACGGCGAAGTATGAGTGGTTAAGTGAATGACCATCAAGAATGCTAATGTGTGGGGAAACCCCAGTTAGCTTCATGCCAATGCTATAGCAACTCACTTAGAAAAGGACACTAGGAAACATATAAACAGCCTTCCCAAAACCATCCGACAAGCAGATACCATTGCATCCTTTAAATCTCTTCTCAAAACATATTTGTTCAGAAAAGCATCCCCCCCTGCCCTGTTGAATGTTTGTTCACTGAACTTTGTTGGTATTTTGTCTATTACAATTTCTTGTTGTTTCTATATTGCATCTTTAACTATGCTTTTTACTGTTGGCCATCTGGCTGTAAGTTTTTGATTTGCTATGTTGCATCTATTTTAATTTCCCTGCTTTTTAGTGAATTTGTTGTACAGCACTTTGTGACTTTGTCTAGAAAAGTAGCTATATAAATAAAGTTATTATTATTATTATTATTATTATTCCAACACCAGATCTAGCTATCTATCATCACTGTCCGACAGAATCTAAAAAAAAAAAGAATAACCCGTGTTCAAATCGATTCATTTTACTTGTTAAAGTTATACGGTGTATAACACAATGATAATATGTTTTTCCTCGTAGAACCCGAACCAGACGCCAGAGAAGTCTTTCAACTCATCACCCCCCATTTGTCCTCATAAGGTAAGATTCAGCTAAAAACAAACCAAGCGGGAAAACATCATTATCTGAGACAAATACAGATATCTGAACAATAACCTGAAATGTATTTATTTATATATTTTAGAGACAAGTTAATAAATTCAGTTTATTGTTACGTTCCAAAATGTCCTTCGGCGCAATAGGACCCTGTGAGACCTGACTTCCTTATTTTGAGCATGTCATTATAGCCGAACATTTTCTAAATGAGCAAAATGGCAGATCTATTTTGTAAAGTAACAACGTGTCGCATCACAAAATATGAAGTGAAAAAAACAAAAAACAAATGTAAAGATACAAGGTGTCTGCCCTGACATTTGTGCTAGAAGACTCTGGTCACATTCAGCAACCCAACTTCCCCAACAAATCCTGGGAAAAAAAAAACCAAAGACAGTAACTATTCAGTGCTGAGTGGACAGAAGAACTTCTGGCCCATTTGTATCTCACTCTACATTCTCTGCACACACAGGGGGGGCTTCATGCTGTCAACTTCTCTCTCTCCACTCAAAAGTGCCTCACTACATGTAGCGAGGCACAGCAGAAGCTGCTTTTCTATCTCTATCTACCCCCCCCCCCAATACTCGCACACACACGCATGCGCATGCACGCACGCACACACATTGTTTTCCCACTCCCATCCCACCAACAACACATGGTCCCCCTCCCTATAGGATTAGAAAAACGATGTAGTTCCAGGATTATCAGATGCCTTTGTTCATGTGACTGCCATGTTTTTGATCTGCAGAAAATATACTCTCTCTATCTCTCTCTGTGTTTCGCACTCTCTCTTTCCTCCTCTTTCTGGATGTTTGTTTTGCTAGTGCGACAAGAGCCTTTGGCAGTTTGAGAAATAACATATACACAGGTAAAAATGCCACTTGAAATGTCATTAGAGGGAATTCGTACACAATGCATAGTTATTTCATATTACGGTATAGTTTGTTTTAAAATTAATAAGTCAGCCCTGTTTTTGTTGTATATTCTATTCTTGGTTTTTTTTTACCTCTTAACACAATGGTAATTAATTATTCCGCCACTGCCAGCATTTCTTCAGTAGAGACCGTTATTTTGAAGGCCCACGGGTCTCAGGTCGTGAACCGGAAGTAAATTAACTCTGTGTAAAGTTTAAAGCGCAAATGTTGGAACTGTGATCATCGGTTCTTTAGTTATGGGCTGTAAATAACGCTTGTTTTGACCAAAAACACAATCTGTTAAAAGAATCTGAGATAAATGCATTATAGTAAATCTATTTACATTGAGGTGGACGGTTTTATTGGTTTCCTGGTTTCCTAGCAACCTAGAGCCATTCATACGTCCGCGAAGAGCACGATCTAACATTATCAATGAAAACCCTGAAGAGACGTCTGGGGTTGTCAATGGCAGTTAAGTGTTGGATATGAAATGACGTCCTGTCACATCAATAGCGGTTATTGTATTACTGTAGTTGATCGTGGTCTCCCAGGGCTCTATACATGGTCCGCTCCTTTTTTCCCTCTACACAAAATCTCTTTAATGGCCAATCAAGCATATTGTGTCATAGTATGAGGCCATTAATAATGAGCTCGTAGATCTGCTATTTCACCCAATGTCTGCCTATTATAGCATGCCCAGAATAGGTACGCTAAGGGTTCATGTGTTTAACCCATTCTGACCTGAGATCAGATTCATACGAGGTTTCCACTGGACACACACTGGTCTGATTAACCCATTCTGACCTGAGATCAGATTCTAAAAATGTCAGTCGCTCTTCGATTTTTCAAAAATAGCAGACCTACAAGCTCGTAGCGCGCCACTCGGTGGCGCGCTATGAGCTTGTAGATCTGCTATTTTTCAATAGCTAAAGCATAACATGATGCCAACACCAAAATGGGTGCCCGGTCAGAATGGGTTAAAGATTATCTTTAGGCACTTTT
Source organism: Protomyctophum bolini (assembly GCF_963924005.1). Lineage (NCBI taxonomy): Eukaryota > Metazoa > Chordata > Actinopteri > Myctophiformes > Myctophidae > Protomyctophum > Protomyctophum bolini. The sequence goes on along the minus strand of NC_137871.1, from coordinate 15,385,888 downwards.
TGCTTTAGTTAGATAGGAGTGTAGAGATGGGAAACTGAGGTAGACGAGGGCAGCATGCAACACTAGGCCTCCGGCTAGAATCAGAGGGACACGGTGATCTTGTGGTCGACGTGCTAGCCAGTCATTTACGGCCATGTCCCCTGCAGTACCTTCCCTCTTGAATACTTTGTTACCTTGTTTTCTGTGCGGTGGTAAGGCATACTAAGCACCATAGATGATTTGCCTTGGATAGCCCCCCTCCCAACACACCCTGCTGCTGTTCATTAGCAATTTCGGTGCCTTGGGCAATAATGTGGGGCTTCAGTCTCTGCATTATTATTTATCTTGACTTGGACGTGCAATCAGAGGGACACCACGGTGTACGCAACACTTGTATCTCAAAGTGGTGCTTTTTTCCCCATGCTGGTTGGACTAAATTTCCTATAATTGCGAGCCAGAGGAACCGTGGCCCGATACCTCAAACAATGTTCTTCATCCTCATGCGACTATCATCCTGAATTAAAGTCATTGCCAAACCAGAACCGTAGAGATATCAAAACAATTATTTTGATGCAGCTTCAAGCGGCACAACATTTCAATTTGAATGGTACTCGAACATGGACTCGTTATGAGGCGTGGTTTCGGGTGCACAAAAAAGCCATCAAAAAATGATTGAATATCGTTTTAATGGGTACTAAAAACCTACAAGGCAGTCAAGCCTGTCTACCTGCCATGTTACTAGATAGACCTTGTCAGTCAAAGTGAAGAATACAAACCCACAGACAGGATGACATAGTGTAGGCATATGCATTCTGCTTCCCATCTCCCTCCCATCTTGGCATGTTTATCTAGCCTTACATGTGAGCTTAGTGCAACACTGTGCATATGCATACGCAATAATGAGGGTTCAAAAACCGACACCTGAAGGAAGCCACACATACAGTGTTGAGCTCTTTGAAATCGTGCCAGGATGGGGCTCATTTGCAAAGGAAAGTAAACTACCATACAATTTCAAACCATAATTGTTCGATGCAACAAAAAATATATAGAAAACTACGACTCTGTGGGTTTGTTGAGGAAAGGAGACAAGAGGGTTCACATGCAGTGGCCTGTGAGCATTATTGCCGTGGCTTATTTGCAGACCTTGCGTGGAATCGGTACAATGCCATGATTGCTTTGGCACAGAAAGAGGGCCTAATTTACATAAGAGGGTGTCCTAGAGGCACTCAGGAGCTCGCCTTTGACCGAGGTGCCAACAAGCCTGCGGAAAAAAACAATGTAATTACAGCCTACAAAGCTATTGTTCTGTTTAGAACAATAAACTACTCAATACAGCAGAACTCATACTAGAAAATTCACCAAATGGGTGTACAGAGTAAAAAAAACCTGGAAAAATCACTATGCCTTGTGTTCATAAAATCAAATGGACACAAAACTGTCTACAAATAAGGCTGTACCACTTCAAAATAATGTTAACTATGTAACATGTCCTTAGACTAATATTCTGCTCCCAGCATTAAACATTATCAATATCCACTAAATTACAATCCATATCCACCCACGATTTAGCTTTGTTTTTTCCCTGTCTCTTGAATGTTCCTGTTTGAAACAATCCCTGATACTGCAGATCAGCCTGATGACTGCAATGTTGTTGCGGATTACAGTAACATGGCTGTAGTGTATACCACACAGCTTTAGGATAATCTAAAATATATTGGAGAAAAGTTACCACTGTTTTCATTTTCATACCACTGCTACGACGTTTTATTATCATGAACCATCACCATTTCAAGATTTATCGTGAAAGAATGGGTGCAGGCATCAGAGTGCCATCAGGGGCCTACTGTTATTAATAAAATGTAACAAAAATGTTTCTTTGTGGCACAGAGAGAAAGTGTGGCAAATATATTATCATGCTGGTTGGTTTCAACAGATGTTCATACAAAAGCCACAGCTCATACTGAATACCAGTGGAAAACCACATTACTTTGACATTATCTCCTCTCCATCATAATATTGTAGCTCAACTGGCAAAACTGTTTCCATCAAACTGTAAATAGATTACATTACTTGTTTGCTGTAATCATCAACAGTGAGGGGGGGGGGGGGGGGTAGAAAACGGCTTGCCTATTGGAATTATAAACAAAGTAATACATTCTTAATCAAGTCATCAGTCAGAATCAAATTAAAGAGTTTAAAGAAAACATAACTTGTTTTGCTCTGAAGTTATGTAAATGTTCAGATTTCAGAGAGACAGTTCTGTTTGGGTCCAACTTGATGTAATAAACATGAGTGACTGTCGTATTCCATATTGCTTCACTTCTAGAATCGGAAGCACAACTTTTCATGACATCTCTGTAGCTTAAAGCTTGGTTCAATTCAAATGTAGGCCACAAGACGAGAGACTGTTAGCCGAAAAGCTCTCTAATCCAGTAATATTTTGGGTGACTTTCTAAGATAAAACTCTTTGGCATTGTCTTGACGAGAGAGCCTCGCCTCGCTTGAGTGTCTTTGGGCGCCGGATGAATCCACATGGCGAGTGTCGGACGTGTACACTTGACCATATAATGTGGTATGCTTGTCGCAACGCGGAATGCGTCTCTCCCTTCAAAGTATATTTCTTGGCCCGCTCTCATCACTCCCTCAAACCAATTTGTCATTCTAAGCCCAGCCGTGTTGTTGCCAGCGCCTGGATGATGTCGCTGGGATGCTGTGATCCAAACAGCGGCTAGGGAGCAGGCCAAGTGTTACTCCTGCTACCCTGGGACGTTGAGCGGGCGCTTCTGCCTGCTGATGCACGTCTCCAAGGCCGAGAGGAACTGGCTTTGCAGACACTTTCAATTCGATACGGAGCGAGGCTCATCTACTTTGTGAGGACTTTACACTGTGTGTGCACGCGTGCACACGCGTGAGGTGTGAGGTAGACTGAGTAATGTGTTATATATACTATGCTTTAGTGTGTAACTTCTAGTGTTGGATACAATTATCAGGAAATAAGACTGAGCTACAGTACTTTGTTTGCAATTATAGTGTTCACCAAGTTCTAATGACATTCTACTTCTTACCGGTTGATGGCCTTTAGAGGTCAATATATTCACTGTTTTTCTCGAGCACATTTGCCTCTTAGGAGCAATGCAATCCAAAATGGTCTTGGTCACTTCATTAGTTGTACTGCACGAAAGCACTAATGTCCTCATTCAAATGCTCGGATGCTGCTTTGTTGTCAAGTTTTTCAGAAACCGCTTTTACTAAGGCAGGTTGTGCCTCTAGTCGGGTAAGCATATTCAAAATTACATTAGCTGCAGATGGTTATTGACTGCTTTTTTGCAGTCAGGCAAAACGTCAGTTTAGAAAATGAAAATAAATAACAGACTATTAAGTGAATTACCCAATGTGTACACAGTATTCTCTGTTAGCAATTGCAATCCATGATGACTAATTATTGTCTTCAAGGACCATATTAGTCTGTAAACACTAATTTCACCTGCTAAATGGAATTTGAATTTAGTTCATGATTGTGTGGAGGGACATCATGGGGAAGTGTAGATTGTCCAATGTCAACTGAACCCCTATAATGAATGAATTTCATTTTTATAGTGCTTTTCCAAGTGCTCAAAGCGCTTGGTTCATTCATTCATACATTGGGAGGTGAAGCGGCGAACAGTCGCTGCCAGCGTCCTCACTTCCCACTTTTGAACATGTACATTTGTGTACATTTGAATTATTGTAACTGTATGAAAAAATGTGTCATATAATCCCATGAGGGATGGGCCACGAGGTGGCATGACTTAAAGAAGCTATAACATGCGTTTTAAATTAGTTTTTAACATTTAATACATATTGTTTATGTCCCTCAAACTTATTTCTAATGGTTTGAGCCTCAATCACCAATCTGATATAAGCAGTCCAAGTCATTTTTAGCTGCAGTACCACAATGTCCTGAGGTGGTGGGGGCGCTGATATGCATTATTTTTTTATATCATTATAAAACTAATGCTAGATAATCCCAGGCTTGTTTCCATTCCATGCCAGCTTGAAAAATAAACAATGGTGGACATTGTAAACAAAGTTGAAATGCTAATTTGGAACTGAAGACTGAAAAGGGGGAGGAAGTATACAAAGTAGGGCGATACTGATGACATCACGCATATGGCTAAATCAGTTGAGCTGTTCCTGAGAGCAATTTCAATAAAAGCCCCTACTGGCCTACTGTATATGATGACAAAGCCTGATTGTTCAAAATTGCGTATGTATGGGGATAGAACACACATAGGGGAGCTAAAAAAAAAACACCAATTCTTTTTTTTTAAGTTGAATTTCATGTTATAGGTCCTTTAAATAAAATAATTCATTAACATTTACTTTTAACAGACATACAGTAGAGTGGCAGCCAAGTCTATGGACGTTTGTTTACAGCAGCTGAAACCAACATTACCAGGCGCCCTTCACTTCACACGAGTGTGATTTTTTTATGTAATTGTTAAATTGTGATATTATCAAACATATCAAACATATCAGACAGTCTTCATGTCCCAAATCACATGCATTTATTCAGTCTAACCAGAAGCAGCGATAAAAACATACCCCCAAAGCAACAGAAAAAAGATTGACCACAGGGGGACTTCGAAAGCAGAGGTATGGAACTCCCGATGCTAATCATCACCTGCTGGTGAAATTACAGAGCACCTCCTCTATGTTGATGAGTGTCCTTTGGAGGAGCTCAGACGAGGGCCTTTCAGACCTTTTTGTTTTGATGTTACAGCCTTTTGAGAGTTTGCGTTCAGGATTAAACTGTGCATGGCTAATGCATGTTCAAAAGAGTTATTCATCCCTCTGAAAATAGACCCCTTAATTTGTCTCAGTGTGGGTTTTTGAAGTACCCTTTTGAATGCCTAGCCCTTGGTTGTGTGGAGCTCCACCATTTTATCCATCTGACTGAGCGAGATGCAGTATTTGACTGGGAATAAATTTGGAAAACGGCAATCAGTTTCACTTGTATGGACACAGTTAACATGTGTATGACTGGTCCTTGAGCGTTGATGGCAGAGCCATGCGTGACTACGGCCAGAGCCCAATCATACCAGCTGTGTGCCATTCCCTCAGAGTCACCGGTTGTGCCAACCATGTGTTCCACACTATTAGCGCAGTGGCAGACCTCCACCAGACCCCCCAAATGGAAGAGTTAGGACCACATATGAACTGGAACATCTAGAGGATTTGTCTCAAAGGGACAATCGGCAATATGGAAGGGCCTATGAGGTATTTTATCAACCATATATAGTAGCAACCTAGTAGCAACCTATAGTAGCAATGTTGGTTGCTTGTTCCGTATACTGCAGTCCTTACTGAGTGGACTTACATTGAATTTGCTGTGCATCTTTCTTGTGCTCCGGAGGATGCCTGGTGGTCCCAGGTTTTACTCCCATTATAAGAGCACAGGATTTAATGATGGCAGCGTTGATCGGCCATTGAGTTCAAACCACTGAGGTGCAAGGAGAAGTGTGACCTGGTGTAACTATAGTTTAAAACATTATTCTAACTCAAGTTCATGGCACAATTATAACAAGGACAATGGTGAACAATATAGTTAGAATTATCAAGGCGATAGTGTTTGTAGTAAAGAAATGGATTGCCGGATTGCCGGCGTGTGGAAGGGAGGCGACTTTGGTGGCAGTGCAATGAGCATTGTTCCACGGGTGGTGTTGAGGCTCGGTGATGGGCGCGACATGAGGAGATAGATCTGGAACGACGCGGAGGGTAAGTCCGTGACATCACTGGCGTGTGAGTGCAGTGTGTAGGACGGCGGTGCAGTGGTGAGGAGGGCGGGCTGGGCATGACGTAGCTATTGACTTTAGGTTCCTTAGCCGTGTGTGCGCATGAAGATTACATTTGTTGTGCTTGATTTCACCTCTCAGTCAACTGTCTTTTTAGCACTACTGGATGAGCTACAGAACAACCACCACTTGTAACAATAATCACAAGACATTATAAAGCATTTTATAATGACTATGATTATGATTATTACAGTTGTAGTAGATGAAAGTAATTATAATCCAATCTAATCACAGTTATAATGCCTTATGTGATTAGTGTTGGGAGTTACATATTACAATGTAAGTAAGTAACACGTTAGTGTAACTCCACTATTTTCTGCAGTAACTAGTATAGTGTAAGTGTATTCAATAATATTAACACAGTTACAATAACTGAAATTGTAATTGGCTTACGTTGTGTGAATACTTGAGAGCATTATCCTCATTATTTAGGAGGTTTATTATCATTCGATTTGATAGCCGATCAACTTACACTCTACTGTTTATACACACATGAGAAGGTGTTGCACTGCTTCTGCTTTGAAGACTAAACCACATACTACCACTAACAATACATGTCATATATGTTTATGTGGTTATTAGTTTCCGGCAACAAGATTGCGTTTGCAAAATAGAGCTTGTTATGTCTAGAGCGAGAGAGGCTACATGCTCATTGCCGCAGAAAAAAATGTGCTCCTTTGCAAAGGTGCATGTAATTTATTAAAAGCAAACCTCCCCACGGTATGGAGATCATACTGCATATGTAAACGTGGGCAAGACTGCTGGTTAACTTGCACATTTTCCTGCAAATTGTCTTGTGGATGAGTGTCCATGACACTGAGAGATAGGAACTTGTTTCTATTATTTAATGGCCAAAATCGAATGTTCCAATGAAATCCCACATTCCGGTGCCAGTGACCTGAACCCCAGCACAGTAAGAATTTAGAAAGCATTGTAGAATAGCTGTCTCTCTCTCTCTCTCTCTCTCTCTCTCTCTCTCTCTCTCTCTCTCGCAGACATAATTACACCCTGTAACAGTCTAACAGATGACAGAGAAACTGGATTCATTATCCCTTTTCTTCCGCCAACGCTTGCCACCTACCTACTGTATGTCTGCAAGATAGCCTCATTGAGATATCCAAGAACAGGGCAATGAAATTTGTGTTAATTCAGAAGGAGCTGTCATATTTCTGGATTGCCTTGAACGCAGAGCATCCTGAATTGGCAAATCATGCTTTTAAAACCTTGATGCTCTTTGCAACAACTTAGCTACTTATGTGAGAATGATCTAAGACTGAAAGTTAGTTTTTCCCAGTACAACTTGCACTGAAACTCTCTATTGCAAACTCCTTTTCTAACTGTGCATTGTGCAATGTGTATACATTAGTTAAAGTAATTGTAATGCAGTATGTACAGTAACACGTGTTTACAGAATTATTAGTTTTACAGGTTGTAGTCCATTATGTAAAGGATATTATTATTGTCGACAATTATTCCGCTTATTACACAGCTACTTAATAAATAAATAAATAAATTGACCCAAAAGCAACAACAAAACAACGTATTTCCTTAATTGCTTACAGTAATGAAAATATTCATGTGGTGTTGCGCTGGGCGCCCGCCCAGCGCAACACGGTCACCTCAGAAAACAAGGAAGTGTTAATCAAATAGAATACATTTTAGGTTACTGCATCGTCGATTTCTCACTCACACAAATATTTTCAAAAACATTCATTAGACTCGAGCAACAATGACAGTTGTAAATGACATGGTGTATGTTTACATGGCTGTCATGTTAGATACAGCATAAAATACATGCAGCACAGCAGGTGCTCTGAGGCTTTGATTAGACAACGGTCTGTTATTGAGCCCGTCGGTCATTATCTAGACATAACACAGCCTGCTGAATTTAGCGATTGACCAAGCAGAATCAAGCATTCAATCAAGCCGTGTAATAAATTATGTATATTATATGCGGTTTACTTTTTTAGCAGAATACAAAAGAAGAAGAAGAAAAAAACACACATAGTGTAGTGAGCTGTCCATGGTGCTGGGCATAGTCTACCCTGTAGGATGTAATGTCGGTACAAGACTGTTGTTGAACCATTGTCTGGGAAACACTGCATACCCTAATGAAAATACATTGAAATGAACTTAAAAAAAACAACAACATTAAGCCACTGTGCTCGTGCGCTGCCTTTACCCCACAGCAGGCCACGTTTCTCCCATCATCACACACTACACCACAGCCCAGCACACTGCCATCAAATGGCAGCGTCTCTATGTCTCTGCACACCGGGTGTCCTAAACTTCTATTACGGCTACCAATGGCAGAGGCAGAGGTTATGACCATGGGCCGGGGAGGATATTTGTGTCTCTCGCTCTACATTAGCAGCGTCTTTGGAGTAGGCTTTATAGATTCGGACAGAGGCACAAGAAGGCTTTATCAGCTGAAACACAGTGGAACACATTAAGGGATCAGAACAGAAAAGGTCAATTGTAGCTGTGGGCAGTGCTTTGTTGTAGCAGCCAGTGTTTATGTGGCACCAAAGCAAAGTGGCATGTCTGAAAATAAGTAACCATGCCAATTGCCCGTACCAAATCAACCTCTTAAACTAGATACTTCATTGACCGGAGTCCCCCAGGGGCCTGCACCACCTTGTCTGTCTCTACACCAAATTAATGTAGCAGATCTATATGCTCAGAGTCACAATGCTTTGCAAAGCAACATCTTGAGCTTGTAAATCTGCTATTTTCTGTGATTGTTTGCCTATTCTCGCTGAATGTTCACCTATTTGATGCCCAGAATAGGGACGCAAGGGGTTGATTTTAGAAGCACTAATTAAAATTTATATTTTTAGACAGTGGTTGTGCAGTAAGTTACAGTACTTTATTCTAAAACCTCTGATGACCTGATCAGCAAGCTGTTTTTACACATTCAAGAGACAATATTAAATATTATGAAGGCTACAGGAACTTATGATGCTTACAATTGTACATTATTGTAGTAAATTGTTGAATTGTAGTTTAACTCTGCCTCCTAAGGTCACTCACTGTGTAAAATCCAAATCCCCTGACATTCTGTCATTAAAACGGCACGTTTGTCTTGTACAGATGATGCAACCAATTCCTTTCAGGGTTTAAGATTGTGTGTGTGTGTGTGTGTGTGTGTGTGTGTGTGTGTGTGTGTGTGTGTGTGTGTGTGTGTGTGTGTGTGTGTGTGTGTGTGTGTGTGTGTGTGTGTGTGTGTGTGTGTGTGTGTGTGTGTGTGTGTGTGTGTGTGTGTGTGTGTGTGTGAGAGAGAGAGAGAGAGAATATGAACAATAGACATTGTGTTGTGATTTACTTGTGTTTTGCAGGGCAGTACTCACTCATTGAGCCAAATCCTTAATCCTTTACAAGATAATAATAATGTAATCCTTATTCCCAGATGGAAACGTTTTCTGAAAAGACCGTTTTTGGCCCCTGTCTGCAGAGGTTCCATCCAAAAGAAAGAGCAATAGGAAGTCATTTAAAATGCACTGCAATTAAAATAAAATAAGACACTGTCCAATCCTTTCCTCCCATGCTAATACTCTCCGATACAGATGTACTCAAGTTAGAAGTTTAATAATCCCCCCTCCCTGCAAATAAATAGTGCATTCATTTGGAACACTAATGTTGTGCTATTACTCTGTCTCAAAGAGGATTTGTTTGGAAAATAGATTTATTTTATTTTCTTTCCTCTGTCTGAAAAGACCATGGAGTGATCTCATAATGTGGTCTTTACAATATGCCTTAGGTAATTGTACTCTGTTATGATTAATAAAAGAAAGTACTAGAAAAGTTGTTGTCGCATTACTGTAGGACAGCGCGCAGCAAAATTGATGACATAATGATTGATATGTCTTTAGCCCTGGGTTCACAAATGCATTTGGCATACAAAATTCAGCTGTGCACATGTAGTACACATACTGTATATGCACTCATAAGGACACCCGCACAGTCATACCATACTATGCAATAATGCTTGCTGTGCCAAGTTTTCTCTCCAGAGGGTATACAACACATGGTTTATACCACAACCGTAATGAACCTAACAATCGCTTCTCCATGAACACCGCTGTGAGATGCCATATCTTATCTATCTATCAGATACCGTAGATAGATAGATCGACCGAGAGACCGAAAGAAAAAAAATCTATCTATCTATCTATCTATCTATCTATCTATCTATCTATCTATCTATCTATCTATCTATCTATCTATCTATCTATCTATCTATCTATTTTTCTTCCCTTCATCTCCCATTGTTTCCATTTGAAATTCAATTCAATCCCATCCAGTTTCTCTCCCAGCATGAGGCGGCTTCAAAGCCGTGCTCCGTGGACAGAACCGTCGATCCTCTCACCCACCTCCTGGTTGTTTAAAGGAGAAAAGGCACAGCAGTGCAGTTCCTTAAACACACATCTACCCCAGAACCAACACAAGGACCACTGTTTTGCTAAAGAGGCAACCCCCCACCTCTTACTCTGACACACTCTCTCTCTTTCTCTCACAACCCATGCCCTCTATAGACCTCATTATTCACCCCCATATCTCTCTCTAACTCTAGCTTTCCTGTTCTACCACTTTGCTCTGGCAGGTTCTCACACCATCACTCTGTCCGTCAATATATTCTCACTTTGCCCCCCTACACTCGTCCCCCCAGACCAAATGTCCCGGCCTTCTGTCCATGCGCTTTCCGCTGTCTTTCTTGTGTCACTACTTGACTTCACCTCCGCTTCTCTCTTTTGGTCCGAGTGCAAAAGTGACTGATGCCAATCTGAGGCAGCTGTAAGGCTCTGGGCCATCCCTCTAACCTCCCGCGCAGTCACCTCTTGAACATAGGAAGGGAAAGAAAGGGAAGGGAGGATGGGGGATATTCGCCATGCCCGCCCCTGTGACATTGTCTGGGGGGGAGGCAAGGCTTTGGGGGCCCCTTGGCAGGGAGTGCGGAGTGGTTCACGGGGGTGCTCATTATGGCTCTGTAGGGACTGTCCTCCAGGGCATCCACTGTGTGGCTGTGGAGCTCATTACACCAGGCAGCCGCGGAGCTTGAAGCGCCCAGAGGCAGCAGGGCTCAGCAGAGAGATAAGAAAGGGGAGGGCTATCCAGATTACCCTTAATCAGAGGCACCTGTAGACACCCAGTGTATCCTTCACTTCCTTACTATACTTCCTTGTTGCCTTTTTTTTTTACTACAGTAACCCTCCATTCTTGTAACCCCCCACCACCATTCTAACTCACTGCTGTAATCAATGATTATCCAGAGTTGCACAGCTTGACTTCGAATGAGAATTCGCCAGTGTATGATTCACAAGTGTTTTGTCCCCCCAACAGAATGTCAATTATTTACATTTGCATGATTTTAATGTAGCAGTGTGTGTCTCATCAGCAGTTATATGGAACCGAACAACCAAAATACTCAAGGACCTCCTGAGGGAGTCCACTTGGAGTATGTGTCCCAGAGTGTGCCAATGGTTTCAGAGAACCAGAAAGCCACGTATGTTTGCGTGTTCTGCGAAGGACACACTGAGGGCTCCATCTTGTGCCACCCTTATCCCTTATCCCTAAACTTATTTGCCATTTTGTTACTATTTTGAAAATCATTTTAAAATAATTCAACTAGCCGATCCACATCTACACGTTGTGAGCTTGTAGATCAGCTATTTGAACTATTTTAAAAGGTTTTTTTAAATAGTAAAAAATGGCAAATAAGTTTAGGGATAAGGGTTAAGGGCGCAAGATATAGCCCCATATCTCAAAGTGTTTGGGGGCACTGTCTTACAACAAGTTACGTGCGCCATAGAGCTTCAATGGCAGTCAACGAGTAAAAAATATATATATATATATATATATATATATATATATAACTGTCACTTGTTTGGATGAGTGTTTGTTTCCAAAGCATGCATACTGTAGTACACAAGTGTCGACTTTGATGAAAGTTATTGGGTCTGTTTTAAGCACCACAGTGATGTACTGTAGGGATTAATAAGAAGACAAGTACAATATGCACGACTCGCACGACTGAACCGCTCTGTTATCCTCTCTTCTTCTTTGCACGACTCCCCTCAGGTATTGAGACATTCTTTGAAAGCAGCTGTCAAGCTGTTGTCTTTGCAGCCCCACAGTTCACCCACAGAACCTGTGCTTCAGTTTCTGAAGCATTTCAATTTCCCTTTCACTGTCTGTAAAGTGTGGAAGGAAACTCAACAGCCCATGTTGATGTGCTCTATCTGATATTGTTTCTAAACATCCATCTAATAACCAATTCAAATGGTTTACAGTGTATACCTACATCAACAAATACTGTAGGCTATACATATTCCATAAGGTCCACTTACTCTGAGTTTGCACTTTGTCAGTTGCTCTCGATAAGTGCTCGATCTGCTAAATGCCTAAATTATATGAAGTAACTTCAACCTCTACTTGACTTATTAATTATTTCTCTGCTAGGTATGTATATATTCGTACCCCCCAGCAATGGGACGTTATCAGCCAGGTATAGAGCGTCGCAGTCCCGCCCCCTTTCATGACGACGCCAGGCCCAGGAAATAATTCCCAATGCATTTTCCCATAGACATTTCAAAAAGTATTTAATTAAAGACTTTTTAAGCGTCGTGCGAAGCCAACTCGAGTCGTGACAAATCATGACAACAAACACAATATTTTGGACCAAACAAATAATCACAAAGAAGAAAAACAACAAAAAAAGTGTTTGGCCCAAAACATTTGAGCTTGGCTTTGTCCGCGGTGTAAACGTCTTTAAATAAATACTTTTTGAAAAGTCTATGAGGAAAATGAACGGGGATTTCTTTTCCGGGTCGCTCGAGGGGGCGGGATTGCGACACTCTATACTCTGTGTATATAGAGCGTCGAAGTCCCGCCCCCTCGAGAGACCCGGAAAATAAGTCGCCGTTCATTTTCCTCATGGGCATTTCTTCGCATCGAAAATGTAGCTGGTTGTTCTGCTAGCTAAAGGCTGCGGGCTGTGTTGTGATGAGTCGTTCCACTTCCGGAAGCCCCCACCTTCCTGTTTAACCCGGAAGGACAACAAGCTCATGGAGTCAATGAGCGGCAGTGAAGCGGTCAAACTTTTTTAACACTAGATGGCAGCAAAGGATTTAAAGTGGACGCAGGCGCTGGCATAAGTGAACTACATTTATGCTACCAGCTAGCGGCACAGAAATCATTTTGTACATTACTTTTACTTGAGTACTGTTTTTAGCTACTCTACCCACATCTGCTTATAACAAGCACAAACACGTTTCCCAACTAAGTAGTTCATCCTCTTGTAAATATTTATTTTATCAATCATGCAAGATGGCCTCAATATTTCTATTTCAGCTTGATTGGCTGCCACAGCTGACAGATCGAGGTATGATATGAAATATCAAAAAAGAGAAAAGACCCATGTTGACATGTTGATCAACTTGTTCCCTCGATTCCCAGCAAGTAAAGCACTCTCATCTTTACAGGCAAACCACAAGCTGTACCGTGAGGAAGAAAATAAAACAATATTCAAATAATAATAGACAAACTGGAATACTGTGGATACGTTCATGTGCTTTTATCTGGGTGTTTAGTTGATGGAGTGGTTGTTTGCCTGCAGTGGAAAGGCAAAAGGTGAAACAAAAACAAAGAACCTAAGGAAGTTGAACTTGGCAAGACAATGTATTTTCTCTGCCTCAAATCAAAACAAACCTCAAGTTGCATAAAGTGCATAACCCCTGTGAGCAATTCTCTCTCCTGTTTCCAGCTTCTAAAACTTAAAAGTGAATGGCTTGTGATAGAGTTGCTGATACTAAATTGTCACACATTTTGTTCTGCTTGCAAGATGATGGATTATATTCATCAGTGCGAGGCCTCTAATCAAATATATAGAACTCAAACTCATCTACGGAGGAGGGGGTGCTGATCTAGGATCACCAATCATGTCATCGTTCTACTTTCTACTCTCATGATGCAAAGCTCATTAGAGTACTGTACTAGTTAGTTGGTGTCACTGATATTCTTTAGGGTTAGAACTATACGTATGGCAACATGAGTGTGTAATAAAAAGATACATATTATGTAATCAGAAAATTGATCCACAATTAGCATATTATTTACTACGTTCTTGGTACATCATTACCGCATATTCTCATACGGCCAATCAAACTATAGGTTCTCACTGAGCTGTGACGCCTGTGAATTGACTGCAATCTGGGTTTCAATTTCAACAGAAGTCTGCCATTAGGACACCTTTTGGCTCTGTGTCTTGCTCCCAACCCACTAATGACACACATGACTTGCTAAGCTTGCCGTTCTGCATAAGCCACAGTCTTTTACCCAGTGACAGTAGTAGGACTTGAACTATGGCATAGTGTATTTCTTAGCCTCACTCTGGCAGTACATTTGTTTTCATTAGAGGGGATTGGTCAGCAGTCTAGTTCCCTTGTGTCCAGTAATGGAGCATGCGCTTGTGAGCCCATTATAGAGTCCCAGTGAAATAAATGATGTATTGATCTTAAATATTCCCACATTGTCTCTCTGAACAGTTGTAACTGTATGGTCAGTCACCACACAATAGTCTTGTTACTTATCTTCCTCAGGGTATACTGGAGGTACTGTGCCATTATGCAACATGCTCGGTAAGCTCTGACAAAACGTAAAGCATAGGTTTGCAATGGTATTATGTTTTATAGGTTATTTACTGGCACAAGGAGATATTCAAAAAACAAATCTGACCAGATGGCAACAGACTTAGTGAAAACAATCAAGGCTAATGTGAAAGCGAGCAATGATGCATAGAGGTGCAACGCTGAGTATTAATGGAATTACACACCCGGAACGCATTAGAATGCTCTCTGTATCACTGAAATGGAACAGAAAAGGAACAAAGAAGAAAAAAAACATACTGATGCATGTGACTCACAATTACTATTTCATTAAGGGGCCGCTTCCTTTGGCAGGCTTTACTAAGGGGGGGGTTTGGCACGCAGCAGGAGGTGGGAGGGAGCCTGGGAGTGCAGCGTTCTTTAATTTGGGTCAACTCTCAGTCTGCACGGGATCGAGTGACAGACCCTCCTCTGCATGCGATCTGAAGATACACATATGCCGTATAGAGTATACCCGTAAATTAATTGCCCTAATTATTCTTCAACCAAGGCGGGGCCGGTGTAGGAGAATGAAGAAAAAGTGAGAAAATAAAGCAACACTTTGACATCGTGGTTCAACACAGAGTTGTTGCAGAGGCCCAAGTGCATTTAGGGAGATGGAGGCCACCTGTCAAGATGACTGGGCAGGTCCTAATTGCTTTAAATGCAGGAACATGCAAATGCTTTAAGCTGAGGAGCGAAGCGGGGCCATGGGGGAAGGTGAGCCATGTTACGAGTACGACTACCACACTGACTCAGACAGGCGCCGTGGGCTGGAATGCAGCCGCAGAGGCCCCATTGCACTGCGTTTGGCTGCTGTATGCATTTCACACTGTCAAACAAATCATACTCAGGAAAAACAAAAGGATCAATAAAGATCATCAAAGAACTAACAACAACACTGAGGAAAAGAGAAGCAACTAGATTAGGGGCGCTCCGCAGAGCATAGATCTCTGCCAGGCTAGAGGTGGCCTACTCAGGTGGGTGTAAATCATGGGATGTAGCTGCCAGGACCCAAGGAAGCTGTAGGAGGAAATAGTGTTTCTATGACATACGGAGCAACTTTTTGCATTCTTGGCACACCCATATGTAGTCAGAATTGTAAGCATTTTCTGAGGTGTGCTTTATAGAGGCCCATCAACATGCGGTTCCAATTTGGGGTTGACTGGATGCTGTGTTTATGATCAGGGGTGCTGCACTGCACATAACTGCACATAACTGGTGCGCAAGTGCACATGTGTGGTCAAAATAAATGTAAAATATAAAAATATTTTTTTTTGACAAAATGAATCACTCTTGCGTACTGCCAACAGTAGGAGAGAGCCGTCAAGGTTGTAACACTTTGCACGTTTCACTCTTTTACTCAGAGATCCGTTTATCTACACATGTAATATTTTCAGGCAACGGACCTACACATGTCTGCTACCATAAACCACTTCAGGTTTTTCAATTGATAAAACAGGTTGGGAGTTATTAAACCGAACGTGGACGCTGTTCCAGTGTTACATTTGCAGCGCATATCGGATTAATTGTAACGGCATGCGTGATAAATGTAACAACGCTAAAAAACACCATTAAACATATCGTTTTCAGCTTAAAGCAATTATATTTCATTGAAGCAACTCCTTAACATTGTTTTCATACCATGGATGACCAGTGGTGTACCAGTTTGGGCGTTTGAGTCAGTTCA
This sequence comes from Protomyctophum bolini, assembly GCF_963924005.1. NCBI lineage: Eukaryota > Metazoa > Chordata > Actinopteri > Myctophiformes > Myctophidae > Protomyctophum > Protomyctophum bolini. Next base: position 15,369,743 of record NC_137871.1, on the reverse strand, counting down.
ATGGGGAAATACATTGATTAAACAAACGTTTGATTGATTGAGTTGTACAATGTTATACAACCCTAAACTAATTTAGAATACACTCTGTAATGAAAGACAGCTGACTGAACATATAATATTCACTCATATCACTAATATTCACACTTCAAACTTCCTGGGCACGTAGAGTACGTTGCTGTACACATACTGACACGATGGCGTCAGTATGTTATCAGTTATCAAGAGATAACGTGCATGTAACAACCATGACGCGTTACAACCGTGGCGGCTCTCCCCTACCAACATTTACTAGCTCTGGTGTCACATACTTCAAATGTACATGTATTAACTGTAAGTAAACCTATTGTTGACAAATCAAGTGGCTCTTATTTTGAAGAGGAAGTCAATTTCGGTTGGCAAGTTGTAAAAGGAGTCAGTTTTGGAGCGCTAGTCTAACCAAGTAAACAAGAACCCATTTGGATTAAATGCAAGATTTTGGCAGTTCATATATTTACGATATGAAAACCATGCATCTGTGACTTAAACAATGTACAAACTTTGTGTGTAAGTATGTTAACACAAAGATTGTGTTAACATACTGGTTAACATAATGCCAAGGGACAAGAAATCTCGTTTTCTCCCCACAACCCACCTCTGCCAAAACGAGAAATCTCGTTTTTGATTAATGTAATTTAATCCAGCAATTAAAATATATATTTACTCACATGTTAGACAGCCTACAACCGAATCCAACGTGCACGTGGCCGTGCACGCGGTCCGGTTATTAGTCGTTTCTCTGCTTAAAATGGGACAAAGTTGGATGTTTATAGAAGCCTATAAAACTTGAATCCAAGATCATGCGATAACCAAGCAACATCTCCAGGTTTTCCCCTGAGAACTATCTCAAAAAAGTTCAGTGCAGATGTGTTTGATGGAAAATACACAAAACAGTTCACGATGCTTGTGGCATCGTCTATGACGAGACTTCAAAGTGCTCTGTACTGTATGTCAGTGTAATCTTTTATAAATAGACTTAAAACCCCCACACAGATATTGAAATGTAAAAACAAACAAATAAACAAACAGACAACAGAAAGAGTTCGCAGAGAGCAGCTCATCCCTCAAATAACATGGAATTATCTTTCATTATGGTTATTCCCAAATTGCTTTGAGTCGGCCCAACCATTACCACACCATGGCGGATAGGGACTCCATTTTCCAGGTGTTATTCATTTCACTTATGTGTTATACAGGATATGCTAATAGGATTTCAACTCAATTTATTCTAGTGCTGATCAATGGCACTCAATTGCAGCACTGCATGCATTATGCATTTTAATGGAACTCACTTGCTTTATATAGCTGAATGGTTAAAGGTTAACATTCCCAATAGGTGAGCCTCCCCAAAGACCAATTCAAAACTTCAAACACAGCTTTCTTCCTCTTCAAGCTGCTAAAGTGCACAACAATGTAAGAGTGGTACTACTTATTTTTATCACCATTTCTTTTAGCATGCTGGAAGAAAAAAGAAAGCGATTTATTACCCCGCATCCTTTGCTCATATTAATGTGACTATAAATGTCTATGGGCATTTCACTCTGTAGGAAGTCAGGCAGAAAAATGGAGGGAGGGTGGAGGACAAGGAGCTAGTGAGAAGGGTATAGTAGAGAGGGGGGGGGGGTAGGGGTTGAGAAAGACACTGCGAGAGGAGGAAGAGGAGGAGGGCAATGTGGAGGAGTGAGTGGGGGTACACAGAGGTGAAAGACAGGAGGGTGGGCTAGCTGGTCAGTAAAAAGCCTTGTAACTCCAATAGTCTAAATATATGATTTTACTGTGTAAGGAGTGGGCCCATGATTGCACCTGAAGAATCCATCAGAGTAACTCTGGGATAAAGCATTAACTGAAAAAATAACAACCAAGTATTTCCGTGGTGCGAGAAAATGAAAGTAGTTTCAAAGGTGAGATCTGGTCTTTCTCGGCTGCCACTCCCTCCTTCTCAATAAAGCTGCCATGTTATTCCCCACGACGGAGTCCAACTGGACTATAGGAATGCAGGGCTAACCCTCGCCAAATCTAGAAATGGATGACCGAAGGAAGGTGCTACAGAGGCATCCTGAGACTGAGAGAGGTTCACTTGGCACCGCTCTTGTGTTCCCAATTGCTGAGATTTAACCTGCAGCCTTAGAAATTGATGCAGTCCTGGAAGACGAACGGACTGCCTTTGTTTCTTTTGAACGTAGAGCTTTTGTCTGCATTCATTAAAGTGCACATGGAGGTCAGTGAAGCTTATGCAGAGTCCTACTATTTTAATACCATAATGTGTCACGCAAGAGAGTTGAAGATCGGGATTTGCATTTATTCAAGAGTAACAGAATGGTATAGGCTATTTTCATTGCTCTGCAAAATCAGGATTAGCAGTTTGGCTGTATGGTTAGAATTCTTTAGACTCTGCCGTGTTTAACAGGCACGACGGCGAGTTGAAGCGCAAACACAACAGATTAAATCACATCTGAGCCAAGTTAATTACAAGGAATTTGTTTTATGTAATCAAAATGTGTCTATTAGCCACCATTATCGCTCTGGTGTCGTTTTAATTCCACAACACTGAGGTAGATTAACGATAACATGCCTGGTTAGGGAATGAGGATGGGGACGATTGGTGGGAGAGGAAACAGGGTGAGGGGCGTGGAGGCCAAGAGCTGTCAGGAAATCACTTAGTCAACAAAAGATTCCAACTACAAACATGATGTATAAGCTGTAAAAGAAGCACTTGTCTTCAACACAGCCTGAACCGGGGCCAGCCATTTTAACTGGCGCCATCAGTCTCCTGCAGGTAATGCAATTAGATGCCACTAATATCTTGGGATGCTCTTCAAACTGCAAATGCACTTTTGCTAAACAGCGCACACAGTAATAACCAGTGACAGCACTCAAGGAGCCGATTGGGGGAAAAAAAGCTCTTGCGTGTGATTGGGTCGAGTAATTGCTCATATAGGAGACAGGAGAGCCCTTTGATGGAATTCATAAACTGAACACAGATGTCATCTTTTTTATTTTATTTTTGTATATTTTTACTTTGTTACCAGGCAACGTCACTTAACCATGGGCTAAAACATGAGAAATAATCTATACAGGACTCGACAGGAGTCAGGGCTGGCTTGAGCAGTCATTGAGTACAATTAGACTTTCGCAGTCTATTTCATCACTGTCGGGTGAAACTGGGGAAAAGAACCTGTTCCAATGGGTCCAATGTAGTTATTATTTAGTCACAAGCCCTTGTTAATACTTTTCATTGGTTCAACATAACCCACAGACTGACACAACCACTTTCACTTTAAAACATTTTCAAAAATAGCAGATCTACAAGCTCACAATACAATGTGTTGTGAGCTTATAGATCTGCTATTTTTGTGTGAAACTATTGCACGGCGAAGTAGGGCACGAGTTACAAGGTTTCTGCCTGAAAGCAATGATTTGTTTGATGGCCTATCGAGTCAGTCACCAGGTTCGCTACCCACAGACAAGCTAATTCACTCTTGGCCTGGTGCTCCAACTGCCTCTTGGCCTAAACATGACCTTGACCAGGCCTGCTATAGTCTATTCTAGCTCTGTTGAACAGGAATCATCCTAACTTTTTTATGTCTTATTAAATAATAATACAAAAATGAACAACTTAAACTTTCAATCTGGGATCCCTATTTTGGGCATGTCAAAATAGGTGAACCTTTTAAGAAATGTTAAATGATTCCAAAATGTACAAGCTCACAATACAACACATCTGTGAGTATGAGTATGACAAAGTATAAACAGGGTTTACGTGGTTAACAATTGTTTGTACTTTAACCCCCTTCTCCAATCAGACTTGGGGGAAGTCTGATTCTGATTGGATGCACATTCAAGCACATGGAATGGTTACCTACAGACCTTAAGAGTAGTCTGGGTCTATGTCTAAACTAGTAAAAGGCGCACTGAAGGTGTTTGGTTCCTTCCTGCATGAAACCCCTCTGTATCCTCATTTGTAAAATGTAGATATACAATCAAATATGAAATAAATAAGTATAATAACAAATGGTGGGCAGTGTTGTCAGAGACCCACTGTTCTGGTTACCCTCCCAGACACTGCCTGGCCTTCTCCCAACTGTGTCATCACCTTTGAGTGTAATCTGCAGAATGTTAAATATTTAATGATCAAAACAAATTCTTACAAATATTTCTTTGGATGAATGAAGATATAAGCTGCCCCTACACAGAACAGTATAAACAATGTTGTCAGTTATTCCCTCGTATCTCACAATAAAAAGATTCACTGCACTGATTGTTTCCTGGGAAGGTTGAATTGCTCTTGGGCAACCTAACGTGAGGCATAGTATAGTGATCAGGATTATCACTGCTTTTAACACTGAAAAATTGGAGCAGTTCATTGATGAGACACACACACACACACACACACACACACACACACACACACACACACACACACACACACACACACACATACACACACATTCATACTGCCTTGATGTGGGCAGTATGCAGGCCATTTGTGTTGAAAATGTCTGTGTGTAGCATAACTTTATGTCCGTGACATGATTTGTTTATAGTTGTAGGCTATAAACAACACAGCACTTGTTCTGTTCACATGGCATGTCATGGCAGAATGTTTAGTAATAGGCAGAGATGTGAGTTTGGCTATTCAGTGGAACCTAATTATAATGACTCTTACTTTTCATGGCCCACGGCTTCCTCGCTCGATCGGCGGCAACTGGGAATGGGTGCCTTACAAAGTCCAACTCTCGTCTGCGGCTCCTTACGCTGATAATGCACAAGTGCGAATGCGCAAATTGTGCTGGTCGGTGACATAATTTGCACCACCGTACAGTAAATATTTGGCAGTGAACGAATACAAATGTATACTGAACAATTTAAAGTACACGGTCCATCCGAAGGCTACAGCCATGACTGAATTTTAAGCAAAATAGGCAATAATTGTACACGTGGTCTGCTAGAACATACTGTAGCACAAACAAACAAACAACATCCACACTCTGCCATTTTATCCTGGTCTTGAAGTGGGTAGTGAAAGATGTATTGAAAAAGGCATGGTTTCCTTGTCAAGCCTGGTGTCGTATTTATAGTTCTACTGTACCGTTGTTAAGAGATTTATATTGTTTTGTACTTCCCCCCCACCCACCTGTATTCCTCAGGTATCAAATCCCTACCCGCTAGTGCGGAAAGCACACCCACACTTTGCCCTCAAGGATGTTTACTTGCACTTATGGACTGACATGCACATGCACACTTTGGCACCATTGGGTGTGTGGAAGTGCAATTAATACACGCATACATTACACATCATCATGCCACACAACATCATTTGCAAATGAGCATAAGCTGCTGGCTTTTTTGTGTGTTTTATCCTATTGATAATGGTGTGACAATGTATGTATTTTTTACATAATGTTTATTATCAATAAAGAGGCTATAGTCAAATGAATCATTGCCTATACTGTACCTCCCTGTGTTACTGTGGCCGCTGCCAACCCCCACTGTTGGTCTGTGGAGGGTCTAGACAGCCACATGCCTCCTCCGACACACGTGGAGTTGCCAGACGCTTCTTTTATTTTCACCTGACAGCTAGATGTTTCACCGGGGGGGGGGGGGGGGGGGGGGGGGGGTATCCAGCACAGAGATCCATACAAACTTCTCTGGTTACTCTTCCTGCAGAACAGGCCCCCTTAACCAACCACCTGCGAACGCTGCCAATTTAATATAGTTGCAGGCAGCACCCAGCCCATCTTGGAATCAAACCCAGGCTTCTGTGGTGGAGGAAGAGTGTGTTGCCACCCGGACACCCCTTACTTAGGATCTTGACACTGCTCTTTCTGTGGTTATACATTCCCTATTTTGATCCAAATATATACTCGCAGTGGTTTGTTTCATTCCAAATCGAGGCGCTCGCAGTAGTAATACAATCTTTGAGCACTGGGGAACAGAGAACAAGGTGTTGAATCCATGTCTCTGGTTTATCTTTCATGCTCAGTTCAAACAGTCTATTGAACCCAAGTAGCTTGAGGGAAGCTTCGGGGCTGTCGGGGCAATGGTTGTATTGTTCCTGCTATATTCTAACAATCAAAGATGCCCACATAAAGACTGATGACAGACTTACTTTACATGGCATATTCACCCCCCCCCCCCTCTCTCTCTCTCTCTCTCTCTCTCACACACACACACGCACACACACACACACACACACACACACACACACACACACACACACACACACACACATACACGTACATATGCACGCCCGCGCACACACACATGTGATTGCACAACAAAAAAAAACATACAAACAGTTGCAAATCAACATGAATAGAAACATATACATATATATATATATATATATATATATATATATATGTATGCACACAAATATGCAAACACACTCACGACATTGCCTCAGGGACTGTAGAGATGAGTAACTGTATCATTGCAAGTTTATTGAATATGCGTAATCTTGGGTTAAATCTTTTCACTTGAAGGATTAACTGGAATTTCAAAGAACACAATGCATTATAACGACGTAACTGGGATGATCGGGAGCTCCGATAATAACTGCATTCACAGTGACAGCGAGAGAGAGGAGGGAAGGGTTGAGATCTACTTCTTGCTCACGCTGTTCCCCTCAAGGCAACGTCAGGATAAATCTTCTAAGGGATTATCCTTGCTTCACAATGTTCTCTGTTCTGCCCATTGTATGCCTCTTTAAGCACATTTGATAAATTAGTTATTTTGTATTGTAGATGGATGAATGTCAAACAGTGGATTTTGCATTTAGATTGTTCAAGTCCGGGAAGCATTATGAGCAATGTGCTGTGTGTGTTCCTTAAATGTCAGCAATTGCTGTGTGGAGAGCGTCACAGCACGAAAGATTACAAATCGTACTGAGATATTTTAGCATTGCATGAGTTGGTGCTCGGTTGTTTAGCATTGACTTGAAGATATGCAATTGCGTAGTGCAGATAGTTGAGCTCTTCTTCTTAGCTTGAATGAAGGCATTGAGCCAAGAGGAGTTAAGAGAACCCAGACATGTATCCTAGTTTGCTGGCCAACTCAGCAGAGGCTCATTCAGCCTTAAATGAGTTACACGTGGGATCAGATTACTCCACGGGAGCCCTGCTGCTTTTAATTTAAAGGTAAACTAATACTTTCATGTATTTATTATTTAAAATAATAAATGTATTTAAAAAAGCATGTCACCTCTTCCAAACTGTATCATGCTCACCTCTTACTTCCCAGCAGCTTACTCTTGGACAGCTCATGAATTTTAATTCATTTTGGTGGAGTCAGGTCAATCCCCCAGTTGCATGAAGCGATAGGGAGTCTTAGTCAAATTGAATTATCCTCTATGTGTTTCAGTGACCTCATAACTCCTCCTCCTATTTCCCCTTATCTTCCTCATTTTCCTTTCCTTTTCTTGTCCCTCCTTGCCCTCTTTTGTCTTATTTTACCCACCACTTCAAATTTCCAAGTTTTTTCCTTCACAGCATGCCTCCAGACAGTGTTAAGTTTGCCTGGCTTTGCTTTAACCCTGGCTGCCTCCAATGCATGTAAATGACTTTGGCATCTGACGTTTGAAGGGAGTAGACGAAGAAACAATCCCTAAGTGCAAAATCAAACAGATAAGAGGCAGGATTCTTCCTCTTGCTGGAGAATGTGTGTCTTGACATGACCTGCCTTTTATATTTTCTCTTTAAAGTTGAGTCAGCCAAGGATGGGCAGTTTTGGAGGCATTCTAATCAGAACCTTACGGATACATTCATAGGTTTCCAGTTGTGTGACACAAATTAATTTGGTTCTGCCTGGTTCACGGAAGTAATTTCTCTATGGAGAATAACATGGGGTCATCTTAAAATCGTTTCATATAAGCATTGTGGTCCAAAAATAAACAAGCTGTCTCTGCGTTATTGTCAGGGAGGTGTCTCTCTATCGTTTGTGACCGTCAGTCACTCATATACGTAGGCTATGAGCCTATGATACAGTCTGTTTCTAGCGAAAATGTAACTAATTCAGTAGCAGTAACATTAGCGTTTTCTCTCAGTCAGTTGATTCTTCATATCCATATGCGTGAAAACGCCGGGATGACATTTTTCAAACACAGTTCTTATATGAGGCGATCTAAAATCCCCCTATGGGCATTACAATGCAAATACAAAGTACATGCATCCGTGGATTTGCGCCTTCGATATACAGATATTGACGTCCACACTAAACCATGCTGATGCATATACAGGTAGAGTCCTGTAAAGGGGCTCCCATTATCACCAATACCCTATGCTGCCCTACACTCAGGAAATAGTCTTCAGACTGATCACCCGTACATAAGCATCAGGACACTGTTGTATAATATATATATATATAAATAATATGATGCTACTAGAGAGGGAATATCTCACTCACCAGGAACAAGGTCGCCCATGCACGGAATTTGAACCCATGACCATAATGACCCACATTACTCCAAGTCATTGAAATGACCTCTGAGGAGTATGTTATCTCCAGTAGGCGCCCTTACTTGGCAATGATACCAGTAATAATAAAAAAGAAAAAAATCTGACTTTGCAAAGATCTTTGCAATTCATTCATATCATTCATATTTTCAAGGTCAAATGGTACAGCGACCATATGGTAGATGAGTACGTATTAACTTGGGAATGTATCTTATGGTTCTGACTGAATAAAACGCATGCATGAATAATCTATTTAAGTCAAGAAAATGTCCACCAAACCATGTCCCATGGTGATATCGAAACGGAAAATTGTAATATCAACATAACGGACAAAGGGGATATGATCTGGTAGGGTATATGAGATTATCAATTAAGCTCGGGGGAACTACAAGGCAATCCCTCTTAAGACTCTTAATGTAGAGTGTGGAGAACCTTGTCCCTTTCGGTCCCTGATATCCTCGGTGCTATAAACCCATTACTCAGACCATGACAAACACCACCGTATCACGCTGAGTATTCATCTGCCATATTTGTCTGAGTGACAAAGCGTTTACTGCCATCAGGGAGGGTTATCTTACAGGGCTACTATCACCCTGGAACAGAGGATATCAACACAGCTCAAAAAGGTCTGCCGGTGTTAAGGACGACATCCATCATTTATTAGATCACAAACATTGACCATTATTGGTCAATGTTTGTGATCTAATACATGATGGATCCATCCATCCATCCATCCAGTGGGTCCCACTGAGCCCTAATGGACACTGTCTAGGGGGATAAATGCAACCACCATGTCTTCACATCTTGTCGCTATGCTGCTGTGAGACAAGAAGTTGTACATTGACAAACAGGAAAGGGGGGAAGAGAAACTGGAGAGACTGGACACCCCTGGCAATCTCTTTGTTGTGTCTAAAAATAGTGGGTCCCAGCGGTCCTTCTTGGAAAAAGCAGGAGAACACTTCATTATTTCATTATATCCGCCTCTCTGATTTACATGCACACCAGAGGAAACGTAATTTTTATCTGAGTATTAAGGCTATAGTGAAGAGTTGTGTACCGATCCCCAGCAGAATAGAAAGACACAAAAACAAGCTGGAAAACCACCCAGTGAATCCTGCCCTCCAGAGGCAGACATGATCTCATATTATCCATGTTTCCCCCCAAGCATAAATGCAGTATATGCACCATGTCAATGAGACCTGTACCAAGAAACTTTTTCTAGTGACAGTGTTAAATAATGCATCATGTAGCAGAATTGAGTCTAATGTAAGGGAATGTCTGAGTTTGGTTCAGCATCATCTTTAGAGATGCACTGCTCAGCTCAATTAACTTGCTATTTTCCCCCCTGGGCAGATGGATGCACAAATACAGGTACTACCTGGATCTGTCTGCATAGTCTAATGGTGTTGTTGACCCACTGACTTTGCACTGCATTACTGGGCACTTCCACTGATACCCTGCACTGCGACCTAAGTGACTTTTCCTTTGTTCTGTCAGCATCCATAGACAGCACATAGCAATATTTGACACGCATAGCAGCAGACATTGATTATGCAGTACATCATATTGTTGGCTAGTCTAAAAACGATGAGGTCAACTCGAGCAACAAAGCTGTGACATGACTTTTCTGGTGCATGTCCATGTCCATAATAACTATAATAGTATTCAGAAGAAGAAGATGGTGTGCTGGGTGAAATTAATCTGACCATCTATGCTCCAAGCATCTCACGTCAGGCAGGACATTTAAATAAATAAATAAAAACATGTTTTCCTGTTTTCTTCCAACCCCTGGGAGAATCTGTGTGCATGAAAAAAAAAAACAAGATTGTTCTAGCTACAGGGCATTTAATCATCAAGGCACTATTTGCAAGCATGTTATCAATGGTGGGCATTTGCATTAAGGAGGAATTCCACAAAAGACTCCCTACGGATTTGTAGACAACGGTCGATGGGAGTCACGGAAGGGGAGGGGGAGGGGGTCAAACAAATGTGGTGTCTTGGTGACCTTAATCACTTTTGGGTTCATCCAGGCTCCCATTTCACTCGTGTGCATTATTTCAGGTCACTGCCTCAAAGTCAAAGTAGGGCAGAGTCATTATCTCGGGGAGCAGAACACAATCATCCACACAATACAATAAGGTCGGCGCAATTCACTGAAGTGTTGTCCATTTCCTCGGGGCCTGAACACATGTGCACTCCGCCACAGCCGCTGCCTGTCTATCTACACTACAGTATGTGTGGAAGATAGATAATGTATGCATGGAATGTACTTTCAGTGTATTCCTCTCACTCGTACATGCTTGGAGAAAAAAAGAGGAAACAAACACTATCATAGCTAACCAGAAGGGAAAACTAATTTGGGGGTGGGTTGGTGGTATCATGAATAATTCTTGGAAATTCCAATGTTTATGTTGCATGTATGGGGCTCTTGGTGTAGTTTTAACAAACCAAGATGCTTAAGGGGAGATGGGACTGAGTAATCCTGATCCCTCACTATTTTATAACAATGGATTGGCTGCAAAATGTACTTATTGGAAAAGGAGACGTCAAGCCAAAATTATTGTGGAAGCTGATATTCTTGTCTCAAAGGTTTCAGTCTAGCCATATGTGGTAGAGAAAGTGCAATATCCTATTAGGGCTAAACGTAAATGCAAGTGTGTCCTTTGTAGTGCATCACTCTCTACTTGCAATCTAGAAAGTTCAAATTAAAAGCTAGGTGTAATGACAGAAAGGGCATTAAAGGGGTTATATCAAGAGGTTTGCGCATAATTTCTCCTCGTGATTTGTCCAGCCAACAAACCTCTGACAAAACTATCACATTACTTCTAATAATCTGTTTGACTGGCCTTGGGTACAAGCTGCATGCACACATCATTTCTCTATGGTCACTATCAATAACGCACACGGGTCAGTGCACTAGTATTACATCTTTTATGTACTTTTTTATTGTGCCCTATCAACGTTAACATGTGACACAATTAAATACAAGTATTTTATAGCAAGAGTTTTTGCTTTGAGTTTGTGCTGTCTCTGTTACAGAAAAGGCATGATCCCATAACTATTTTAAAGGCCTAAGGACTTGAGACTTGTGTTTACTGTATAATCTAATGCCTTGGCGTCAGCTCAAAGAGCCAACAGTCTCGTGCCACTGGCACAGTCAGGGATCAGAGCCATTAGAAAGAGCCTGCTCTGTTACCAGCCAGTTGATGATTTGCATTGACTTGTTTTGGGGTACAATATGTATTATTTATTAATGACACCATGTATAGCTCCTTGCAGATGGACACGTACACATACAAGCAACATAGCATGACACCTGCTTGTTATGAGCAGTCATTGTTTTTACGGTTTTAAAATCTAAGGTGTAAAATTAAGAACATTATAGAAGCAGAACTTCATTTGAATGTAATTGTTTTGAAAGCAATCTGCTATTGTTCAATACAATTTTTTCCTTAAATATACTGTATGTCCTATGCATCAATTCAAGGATTTTTAAATGCATATATGGTTGTCAGCAAATGAGATGAGTGTAACTCGTAAAATAAATTGCCATGTCCCCCGCCTGTCCATAAATTAACTCTGCTCTGTAAGCACATTTGAGGGGGCTGAATTTGGAGGCTCTGGTTGTCTTCTCGTTTCCCTGGCTCAAATTGACTCTGACAGCTACAATATCCATTTATAGTACACACCTGCATACACAAAGAGGAGCAAGCATCAAATGAATCGGCAAAATGGTTCCTTGGTGCATGCAAAAGCTTTCCAGTCATCCCACTCATGCAGCTCTTAGCTTGCAATTAGTCAATGGACTGATCTCATTAGACAAATGCTTTTGTTGCAGGAGTTCAGTCCAAGCTGAGAAGATTGCCAGAGGCATAAGGTTATAAGAGGTGGGTTTAGGAAACTAATATGAAAAGACTTAATGGCTTATATGCAGCCATGCCTCTACAGTGCATGTGATGTAATCAGAGGTATTGCATTTCCCCAGTCCCAAAGAAGACATCATACTTAATCTTGTGGTTATGACATACATTTGACTACATCGAACGAAGGTGTTTTGGCACCTAGAGTATTGTGATTTACTGGAAGACCAATACCCAGTTTGATGGAAGTAGGGCAGCGAGGGTGCTTGTGTGACAACTGTGTGGACTTGGAGCATGCAGGACCTGCTGCTATGTAGTCAGAGGAGGTCAGCATAGCATACATTCTGAAGTGCTACAATTACCCTCGAGTAGATGCATGTGTCAACACATTGGCCAAAAACTGTCTACTTTTGCTCATGGAATATACTCACTGCTATAGCATGTCCACTCCTTGGAAGAGGGGGAGTCTGAGGACACGGTGATTGGAACACTGTCCAGTTAATTTTAAATGGGTTTGCAACGGGACTAATAAGGAATTTAGAGCCGGAATCCCCTCTAAATCGCCTTTTTTAACTCATTCGTGGGGGATAATTTCAGGATGGAAAAAAAGGCAATTGTCTGTTGTCTCCTGCTTATCCCCTGGAAAAGCCTATAATCTGGCTGTAAGTATTTACAGAGTCAAGCAGCAAAGTAAACAACATTGATTATCTTCCTACTGTTCTTTTCCCCCCCCTTTTCCCCTACAGTGGACGGTGGGGTACAGAGCAAAGGAGACTTTGGGAAATGGTTGCAGCTCCCCCCATTAGTACCATCTGCTTGGGCAAATGCTAAGGCTGGCTAAATGCCTCCTGAGTTCTATGATCATGCCAGATTATCAGCTATTCTAACGAGGGAACGGACGTCTTATCTCTCAATCTCTTTTACAAAAGCAAATCAAGACTTCTGCAAAAGGATTACTGGGATTAAGGAGGCTACAGACGTGGCCCTCCTTGGACAGTGTCTAGATCAATGTCCTTCAATCGGGCTACCTTCTGCTTGCAAACATACTTTTAGTTTAGCAAGTCACCATCGTAAGGAACCTATTTCAGGAACCATTAGATTGCAACACACTATAAACTATACAGTTTGACTTGAAGATTATCATGTTGGCACAGAATAGTTGACCAAAAGTTGTTCCAATGCAGTTATATTTGAATTTAGAGTAGACAAAAATTGGTTGAAAAAGCAAACTAATTTAGTCTGGGTGCTACAGTTCAGATGCATCTCAGGAATAAGCCTCTGGATTAGTCCACATCGCAGCATCACCCTTTGTTGAACAATGACCCACAGTGGGACGTGGCTAGGTTTGAAACCCGCCTTTATTAGCCCCCACAGCATGATAGATTGCTGGACAGGTTTTCCACTGTATGCTTCAAAGAGGATAAAATGAGGGAAGAATTTCAATGCAAACAACCTCTGTCCTGCCATACAGTAGCTCCACTGGAAATACCCACAGAATGTAGATGAAGCAGAACTCATCTGATAGTTGATGTTTTACAGAACACACCACATCATCACCACCACCACCATCCCCCACCACCACCACCACTACCAATTAAAATAAAATAAACAAGTTCTGCAATTAAATGTAATATTCCCTCACATTACCCTTGTATGCTTTTAAAACAGTTTCCCTCAGAAGCTTGGTGTAAAACCTACATGGTGTATCCAAAATCCAAATCAATGTTTTGCAATTAAAGCAAAAAAGTAAAGGGTCTTCTTAAAAAAGGGGGGAGGGGGCGAAGGGAAAAAAAGGGAAGAAAAAGTTGTAAACCTTCCTCAAAGCAATCTCACACAGCTCTGTTCTTAAGTCATCAAGTCATTATTGAACCTACACAGCAGAATCACAGTGGATTTCACCACCAGGGGGGTTTTGTGGATAGCAAAGGAATTGAGTTTTCTCCAGTGCGCCAACCCGTCTACCCAAATCACCAACAACACATATGTTCCCTGTACACTATCAACAACTACTGTTTTAGATCACACTTTTAACCAGGAACAAACAATTGTACAGGCAATCGATGTTACTCAGATCCCTGCTCCACAGTCACACCTCGTTTAATCAACAGAATTGTTTTCAATGAAAACAATCTCCGGGCTGTAGGGCTACTCAGTGTCTCAGAAAGAACCACTCGGCGGGCTTCCACGCTGATTTGATTGTTGCACACACAAAGGTAGCTAGACTGCTGCAGCTATGGGGGGATGATTGAATTATTCAGTTTGGCAGAGATTTGGCAGCAATTGTGTGGAGTGCTGCCTTGAGTGGAGTGCAACAGCTAGACAGCATCTTCTTGTTTCCTGCACCATTGCACAGCACATGCATAAATAGCCCCTGCTTAGACAGTCAGTACCGCTTCAGGGTACCACCAGCACATCATACCCTGGATACGCTTGCTGCTTGGCTAATTCCCCTGCACCTCCCCATGGATACCTTTAACAACAAATGCTTCATGAACGACGGGGAAACGAGACAGTTTATTTTTATTTTATTTTCAGCAGGACTACGCTACCAAGAATTTGTTCATGTCCAGGGTGACTTTGTGCATAGATCTCAGACGTTGAGTGGAAGTAGAAATAATTGAATGAACGTCTCTTAATTTGAGATAAATGGGTGAACAGCTTTGGTCTTTGGTATTTAATTATTATCATAGTTGTTCTGGCTAAAAGTTCATGTATTAATTGTATTAATTAGTTCAGAATATCAGCAATAAATCCAGTCATTTTACTCTGCAACGTACTGAATGTGGAAAGGCATGAGCTGAAATGGAATTGAGAATCAATGCAATGTGAGGAAATGTTGGTTTTGCTATCATTACCATTGGTGGACAGTAACAAAGTGCCTTTACTTCAGTACTGTACTCATACTATTATTTCAAAGACAAATATTGTAGGAAGGGACAAATTGCATTATGAATTAACCACTTAAGCCCTGTTTCAAATATAGTGAAAATATCAGATCTACAAGCTGACAATGTGCCATATCACAATGTCAGCTTGTAGATCAGCTGCTTAGTATTGATGTATTTTGTTTGTAATTTTATTACAGCAATTCATTGATACTAACGAAAAGACAATTTACGTTGCAAAGAAATAAAAACAGGGCCTGGGCCGTGGCTGAGCGGTCCAGGCACCTTGGCCAGCAGCCCGAGTCTGGCAGTGTGCCGCGGGCTCGACTCCCGATCGCGACGGCCCTCAGTGCATGTCACTCCCCCATCTCTCTCCCCCATTTCCTGTCAGCCTACTGTCTGTCCCTCTTAGAGGAATTTGTTATAGAGTCTATAACAAATATAAAATAAAGTCGAAAGCCGCCAAAAAAAGGTCCTGAGGCATGTGTGTGCTCACTGCTCAGCTTTAACCCTAGAACACCAAACATATTTTTTGTTACACCATCACTAAACACGAATATATTTTACCCGATATAAAATATTCCATAAAAAATATTTATCATCTAAATATATTGCAGTACAGCAATACATGGCAACTTGAGGTACTCTTCTTTAAAAATCACACCTGTGTGAACTGAGTGGTGCAACTCCCCTCTCCCCCTGCCTCTCTCTCTCTCTCTCTCTCCCCCTCTCTCTCTCTCTCTCTCTCTCTCTCTCTCTCTCTCTCTCTCTCCTTTCTCTCTCTCTCTCTCGCTCTCTCTCTCTCTCTGTAATTAGCACTAGGCAACAGTGCAACACTATCTCTCTCTCTCTGTTTCTGGCACAAGAGTGCACCACTCAAAAACAAAAAATAGGCCCTATCATGGGGGGGCGAAATATTTTTTAAATATTCCTAAAAAAAGAGAAATTAAGTTGGGAACTTCTCCTTTGGTCCACCCATTCCTAAGACATGTGAGATTGGTCCAGTGAATAAAAAAATAAAAACATATCCATTGTGGGTGTATTGGATTTTTCTGGAACACACTATCACTAAACACGGGTGAAATTCACCCGAACACCTGCATGTAGGAAAAATCAGGGATGTGGGCAGGGAAACAAACCTACCTTCTATGATGTCACTGAGCATCATGAAGGTAGGCTACTGAAAGACCCACCCACCTCAGACATCAGCAACATTATGAAAATTGCAAAAATATAATCGTCCTGGTGGAAAATCACCCATGTTTAGTGTTCTAGGGTTAAATATAACTTAACTCATAAACCAACAAAATGGAAAAAGCGGCACTGCAAAATAAAAGATGCAAGACTGGCTCAAATGCACGTTCTCATGTTTTATTGAGAACACTGACGCGTTTCGGCAACAGCCTTCTTCAGAGCAGATTAAAAAGTGATACTAGGGTTGTAGCTCCCTCTTTTAAAGCCAACATTTGATCATCCCCTGCACCCGTGTAGGGGGGAGGTCCTTACTTAACAATCAGTGATCAATTTACTTTGTAATTTGTATTTTTGAAAACTTTTTTTAAAAGCATGTACTTTTGAATAATTGAGCATTTTTAAAAGCAAGTACTCCAGTACTTTAATTCTGGTACAAATTTGAATTTCACTTGTACATAGTTGAGTAATATTTAACCAAGGGTACAGTATACCTTGAAGTACTGGTGTTGTTGAGTACTTTGTTCACCAGTTAATCAATGAGTCACCTCTCTCAGGTCTGTCCGTAACGATCACTGTAATCTACTTTTTAATCAAACTTAACTATGTTGTAAACTGGTTTAGCAAAAACACATAATCAATAGCTGCGGTGCCTCCAGCAATCGTGCATTATGAAAATATCAATACACAGTACAGGCTCCAAGAAATATTGGATGCTACATCCTTTTACGAAAAGAAGGCTGGAGTAGCCTATATACAATAATGCAAACTCTTTAATGAAGAACTATTTGATATCTCTTTCCTTTACCCCCACAACTCCATATGCATGTACTGTCCCTCTCTCTCTCTCTCTCTCTCTCTGTGTGTGTGTGTGTGTGTGTGTGTGTGTGTGTGGCGGGGGGGGGGGGGGGGGGGGGTGGGGATGTGCGACTGTGCGTGTGTGTGTGTCTGTAATATGCAGACATTTCATTGCATTATGTGTAATCAAACTTACTATATGACCAGCTTCCTGGGCTGTTAGATGAAATCGAATACTACATCCTCATAAATCATGAATCAATATGTCAGGAAAGCAACTCTGGAAATACTCCTCACACTGACATACTGTAATACAACCATGGGACAACCTTTAAAAGTCATTCTGTATAGATGATTAAAATCACTGGAATTGGACACGAGGCCGTCCAGCTGAAATCACAGACGTAATGTTGAGAGGAAGATAACCATAAATAACTATTCTTCTATGAGAAACGAGGAGGAAAGTGGAAATACCAAAGGCATTGATCTGTTGTAAACCTGTTGTTATCTCATCGTTAACTGCACTCGCCCACTCTCTTTTCATGCATAAAATATTAAGACTCATTAGAGATGTAGTATCTTTGAAATTTTATTATTAAGTTCTGGCGCATTCAAATGCATTTCATTACCTAATGATGCACAAAGCGAAAGCCTGCGTCATAAAATGTCAATTTATCAAGCTCAAAGGCAAACACCGTTTAGTTTATGATTCACTCAAGTTCATTAGGTTCAAAGTGGGAACACGACGTTTAGCAGTTTTACATTAATCTATTAATAGAAAGCTGTCAGTTGTGCTCCCTCAATGTCAGGATGTGCATGCTTTACTGGAGTAAAACACACTGCACTGGTGTGAACTATTTTCTCTAATCACTGAGGACATGCTTCCCTCCAGGGGAAGAAATCCATCTCAGTTTTGAAATACGAAGCAACTTTGATAAGCAATTAAACATGTCCTGTTGCCGATGCTTTGACTCCGCTCTATGCTTCAGAAGCCCGTATCAAAATGTGTAGAAAGAAGTAAAAATAAAAAATAATCACCACTGCCATTTCAGGGTGGTGGTTGCTGTACAACCATCAATCTCTTTCAGAAGTACAAACGCTTCAGTACCCGTTGGTGCCCTATGTACTGTACTGAACATCATAATAGCAGGGTGCTCATTATCAAATGATCATTATCAGCTTTTGTGGAGGAGATACAGAGAAAAGTAAGTTGTACTGTTCCAAAAAAAGCAGCCCCTATTCTGATGCTTTCTGTCCGTGTACTTCAAAGGATGGTGTTATTCCAAATTTCCATAACTTTTGACTGTAATCTCTTTCCTAATGAGAGATGTACAGTATATCTAAATCGTTTCATCATTACTCTCCTCCGGATAAGCGCCTTGTTGTTGCGTAAAAGGAATAAAAGAACGGTGGGGGCAGGCAGTTCTTCTTCCTACAGTATGACTTCAAACCTGAGCCAATCAAGGGTGTCCAGATCAACACACCCACACACAGGTTAAATGGTGTCGGCCAGCATTGACAGTGCAAGACTGCATAACTGTACACATCGTAAAAAAGTATTGTCGAGTAAGACTATACATTGTATAATCTAATTATTTGGTGGTCACAGGGAATTAAAGGTTAATAAGGCTGAATATTGAAATAAGTTTTTACCTCTATGAATAAGAAGAGTCATGGAAATGTGCAATACAATGCAAAAGACTTTAATAAATTTCAGAAGCACACACATACATAAACAAAACATTTACAGTTGTCTCCACGCACTGGCAAATCAAAGTCAATTACAAAGATCATGTAAGGTGCATATTGTACTTCACATTGAATAAAAGTGAGGTTCTCTGTCTCCCTTACAAGGATAAAAGCTCTCCCCATGTACTTATTTTTTTCTTTTCCCCAAGGATCAGGCAAGTCTAATCATTACACAGTGCTATGATGCTATGTATAGTTCATACTGTGGCTCCTACGCAGTAGTGAATACATTGGATACCATAATTACATGAATATACCTCCTCCAGTCAAAACGCCTGGATGTCTAGGAGCTAATATACATAGAATTAGAAGCTTTAAATCGGACATCTTCAAAATCATGGCATGTTTTAACAAGAACAATAAGAATAAAAAAGGCTGTCCATTTGTACAACTCCAACCAACTAATAGTTGTGTCCGTTTTAATGGATCTAATTCTACAGTTATATGTATGTACTGTATTGTACCATTTAGGTCTTACCTACCAAAGCAGTCTTTACTTTACCAATTAACATGAATATTGAACAACAATGCCACTAGCCCATTGCGCCAGTTACTGGTGTCATATTGTGGAAAGACGGGACATAACCTAATGACTGTAGAGAATAACAATAGAGGCTTTGTGTGTGTGTGTGTGTGTGTGTGTGTGTGTGTGCACGCATGCGCGTGTTCGTGCATGGGTGTGTCACGTGTGTGTGACACAGACCGACCGTACAAGCCCTAAAGAATTGTAAGTGCACCATCAGTGTGTTTTTTTGTCAAATGTTTCAAATCAAAGCCTGGATTACCTCCACGTTTTGGTGTTCAATGGACTTTTCATAATTCAAGTGATTTTTGCTTAAGCCCACCAAGTCATATTACGACTGCCTGAGGATTGTAATGTTTTCTTCGTTCTTGTACATTTGGAAACATTTTAAATAATAATGTATCTCACAGGTTAAATCGGATGTGACTAAGGAGCTGAATGCCGCCCACAAAAGGCTAAGCTTAATTAATGCTCATCAATTGTGCCCTACATAAACAGCTTTTGATTATATCCCAATCCTAAGCATGTATTGTCCCCTGTGATTGTGGTTTAGCTTAAAAATGCTAAACGTCTCCCACTATTTGTCCAAATGTAATAACACTGTGGTGACCAGTAGCACAGTTGTAAAGCTCTACGTTGTATAGTGGGGCCATGCATATTACTGTTAACATTAGCCACACACTACGAACAATACCAGTGGCACTGAAAGTGGGATAAAAAGAGACAATAGCCGACAGAAAGGTTCCACTGTGATGTGGGATCTATTATTGGTAGACTTTGCAGCATCAAAACATCACCATAGTTCCAACAGCGAGCCCAGAAAGAGCAACTTCCAATGATACAAAAACAGAACATTAGAAAATAAAATAGCCTATCTGGCAGTTTTGAAAACAATATAAAATAATAATTAAAAAATAAAATAGGAATCAATAAATATAAACACCATGAACTCTGTAATAGGTAGATATACATACATACATATAAACATACATTACAGATCCTCGTACTGTACTTGTCACTTTTTTTTTCTTTCTTTTTTTTACACAGTGGGTTTTTTTTCAGGAGGAGGTGGAGTGAGGGATGTTTTGGAGGAGGGTTTCATCGTATCATCCTCAGTGACATATAGCTATGTAATAGCATAGGATTTGATAAAGCAATCCAAGCCCCAACACACTCTCACAGGAAGAGCTTTGTCATACGTTTCAGGTAGGCAACGTGATGTGACTCATCTCTGTCTGTGATTTTTCACCCAGCCTCCAAGTTCACCTTTTCTCCTACTTCAATGTAAAGGCAGGGTTTGAGGCCGTTGAGACAGTAGAGTACTTGTTTCACCTCTTAGGTTCTTGCTTTCATTCCTTCTTCTTTCTTTCCTCTCTCTCTATCTATCTCTCTCTCCCTCTCTCTCTCTCTCCCTCTCTCTCTCTCTAGGGGTAGTGGGAGCTAGAGATTGATTTTAATCCTGTGGGAGCGGGCTGTACCTGTGCCACAGAGTGTGCCATAGTGTGGTGGTTTCAGTGCCGTCTCCTGAAATATAGAGAGACAGACAGATATAGGGAGATTGTAGTTACAATATCATCGAGCTCTGAGCACTCTTAAGCTGTAGCCTTATCAGTGTGTGAGGCTACACTTAACAGTAAATACAAATCTCTGAGTAGTAGATAGGGGTGGGGGGGAAGCATTCTTCAAGGCACAGCTGGCAATTGAGTCATTATCTTGTCAGGTTTCCTTGAAGAATGCTACAGGTGTGACACGTTTGTGGATTTTTCCTGTACTTATCAGAGCATGTAATTTGGTCAAATTTGTGTTTGTCTCCCACCACACTAGTGCAGCACTCTTCATTTCCCCTCAGAAAACCGTTTGAGTCAATTTAGGCCCACACATTGGGACCCTTGCCAGTGGCTCCTCTGATAGGTACAGATTTGACATTTGGCTGTCCTTCAGGAACTTTAGAGACACAACTGCCAATGTCTGATCCAAGTAAAATCTTGACCCAACAAAATACTTATGGCAGCAAGGCATGGTGATTACAGATGCGATGACTTTGTAATAAATAAGTAATGAATGAGAATGAATAAATAAATACATTAAAAAAGTCACAATCAGCCGCTACCATTCGGACACTGGCATCCAATTTCATTTAACTATCATAGTTAGCCTTTTAACAAGATAATCTCTTTCCCTGCCGACTATGGTCATCACCATGAGTCATAGTAAGCAGCTTCACCAATCACACCATGGGTGGCGAGGGTGAAAGGCCCATCCCTCACCCTCATAAATAAATGGATATTACAGAGAGAGATTTAGTTTTCTGCTAGACTCCATTTGTCTTATATTCTTTTAAAGGAAGGTAACATGAATCAATATGTAAAACGAAATAAAATAACAATTGAGCCCACACTACACTACTGCATTACAGGGAGCATAATGCATGTGCTGTACATAGTATGCTAATGTACTCTCTCCATGAACACTATGAAGCGTGAGGTCAGCCTGACGATCGAGCGATGTTGACCGCATGCAACCGTGGCCCCCGGAAATGTAGTGTAGGCCAAGAAAAATAGTTTACTGGCTTTTTATACAGTACATCCTGCATATTCATGCCTATGCTCGACATCATTCAACTATCGGCATTTGATCTGCTTTCACTAAACCGCACGCCCTGACAAGGATTGCTCATCACTGCACGGATATTTGACCTCCAGTATCACTGTGGGGTTGGGAGGGTGACGGAGCGGGGTAAGATAAAAGAAACCGATGAGATGAGTAAAAACAGAGCAGTGGGGACACCGGGTGGGAGGGGGTGTTGTTGGGTTTGAGGTTACAAATTGTGTTCTCGCTGTATAATGGGGCCATATGGTGGTGCAAATATGTGGTCTCTGAAGTATTTTGACAAGCTTTCCTCTTTAGCGGCTACATTTGTAAAGTCTCTCCAAACATTTGCGGTGACCTTCATTATCAAGCATCTCCTGTGTGCCCCCAGCATTGATTATTATTCCATGGGTGCCCTTAGTCTTATCTGTCCTTTTTTGGGGAGTGGCGGCACTAAACCACGGTCTGTAACTTTCATGAGCAATGGGGATTATATGACAATTTTCCTGTGCTTTTTACTTGCAGTATTACAAATCCAGGCTGGCTGGCACCAGCGAAATATACAGTACGTGGCGGCTTTTGTTAAAACAGCCACATTTCAACTTGAATATGAGTCATGTTCCCGAAAACCTTTGATTAAATCAAATCAACGAGAGCTATTTCGATGAGGGTGTTGCTCTATTAAGTGTTCCGTTTGTGAAAATAGATTTAGTCCAAAAGAAGCACAGAGACGGGATCAAATGAGGAATTCTTACAGGGCCACAGCAGAAAGGGCAGGAGGTCAGATGTTGTCTCATTCCTGAAGAATCCACCCACAGATAGCACATGGTATTCTGATTATCTTAAAGGACGGCTGCCTTTTTTCCTAGTTTCTTATCGGCCTCATTTGAAACCTAATTACAGTGATTTTAATCATATTGTATTACGAGTGATTAACCCTTTAGTGCATTTAATTAACCTTTGCAGCTGTAGATTATCATCAGGCAAGACTTCATGTGATTTCTTTTTCCCCTTCTTTTTTTTTTTAGATTAAATAAGCATACTTAAAACTGGTGGGAAATCTAATGTCTAAAGAGAGAGGCATCACTTGTCACTTGCTTAAGGGGAGAGAGGAATTTAAATGTACTATCTGTTTAACATCAGTGAGGTTATGGCCTGTGGAAGGAAGCAATGAGGACTGATTTATCTTGATAATGTTCAAATGCAGCAACAATATTATATCTGGACGCTTAATTTGTCCTCTGTTAAGGAAACTAATCTAGGTTGCAAACAAACCCACCTAGACTTAATTTAGATACTTAATCATATATTCATCCATGCTTGAAATATTTCCATCAAAGGATTCCCTTCTCGGCGGCAACACAAGTGCAAATCAATTTAAATCCACTATTCATCCAGGAGGATAAAACTGGAAAACACCAATTGAATATTTCTGCATATTTCCGACCCACAACCAGTCACAACCAGTAAGAGAGGAAAGTCATTCTGACAACTTGACAGTGAGAAGTATAAACATATTCTTAATTTAACGTACCTTAGTACGTAGGGCATTTAGTAGGCTTATGTATAATGTAGCATGGCAGGGCATGTCTCTTCACTGGGGTTTCAAATAAAAGACGGCTAAAGCAAATGACTATCTGCTCTGTGTGGGTGTCTCCATAAATTATCTCCACCGTAACACTGCACTGGATAACTAGTCATTTACAATATGTACACCAAAAGGGATTCTATCCAGTTACAAGATGTCACAGAAAATGGTATATTGGGAGAAGAAGAGAAACTAGTAGGCAAATCAATTTAAATTGTGTACAATGCGATACCAGATAGAAACCGAAGCAAGTACCCTATCAAACTAAATCGATTATTGATGGAATATGATTAAATTGAGCCAGAATCGAATGAATGGCAGATGTGATAATTGTG
This sequence comes from Protomyctophum bolini, assembly GCF_963924005.1. Lineage (NCBI taxonomy): Eukaryota > Metazoa > Chordata > Actinopteri > Myctophiformes > Myctophidae > Protomyctophum > Protomyctophum bolini. The sequence goes on along the minus strand of NC_137871.1, from coordinate 15,345,736 downwards.
ATCAAAACAATGACAAATATAGAGGCAGAGGCAAACCAGCAACCCAGCAACAATGACCAGAAATAAATTGAAAAGCAAACCATAGGAAAAGAGTCAAATTGGAAACAAATCATAACGCAGGAAATTAAATAATAAAACAAACGTCTACACACAGCACCAATATGCCTGACAATGAAGGATCATGGCAAATTGGCAATACATATCCATTATGTACATTACTCAGTAATGCATATCAGGAATAGTTATCACACACATAATTATGTTCTCATAAGACATGTATCCTCTGTCCTTTACGATCTCATTTAGAAAATGTACAGCTGGACTGCGAAAGTGCACATATGCTACGGCCTTTTTAGCATTAATTGGGCTATTTAAGGTTGCGTATTAATGAGTTAAATGAGACGACGGCCCAGCAGGGCCTTTTTTACGAACTACTACTCCCTCAGTGTTTAAGTATATTGGTCCCGAGGCTCCATGTCACCTTGATCTCCGTGACCCTCCCCCCCCTCTCTATTCCCATTCCAGTGCTCAGTCTCTTTCCACGGCTCTCTGCTCTGGCTGTCAGAGCTGAGCAAGGCCACCTCTCCTTACCTCTGATTTACATTTATTTCCCTCACCAGGTTTTATTTATTGGGGCACTTCGCATTTGGCACATCTCTTAGGGAGTCATAAGCCCTGGTGCTGTACCCTGGCATTCAAATGAGCTTCTCTCCGCAAAACTTCACTGGCAGAGCAGTATAATGGTGCTTGGTATTTTGAGGACAGAAGCGGCAAAAAGTAGGATTATCTATCGAGTATGTTTTAGCACATCTAGAGCCATTCTTTTCAGGGTGTACTATTGTTTTTTCTTCTTTTTTTGGCCTAAATGCATACTTGATGAAGTGAATGGTCCGTCTCGCCTTGTCAGTCTACAGTAGTTGCCATTTTATTTCTACCTGACAGCCAGGCTTGTTTAAACAATTTGTTAACTTGTTAGTCAAAGAGATTAAAACACAGGTCTGCCACTGCATGAGCTCAAACACCACTGTGCAGGGTTCAATTAGACTCTCCCAGTCTCCCTATAGATCTGTCACCCGCCATACTGTTCTTAAGGCTAGCTACTATAATTACACTACTGCCATTACTCTCAACTTTTGAAAGGAACTTTAACAAAAACAAGGTTAATGCAATTACAGATTGGTTATAAAGGACCGTATGCCCGAAGGATCTGTTGGATTCATTTCAAGAGAAATTAGGTTTTAGTCAGAACAGGGACTATGTTCAGTATTCTGCACAGATGACATTCATGTAGACATGGTGGGCTGTGTGGTGGAGTCCCCTGGCTCCATGCTGCCACCCTCCCCCCTTCACATCGCCTACCATGGGACAGCGGGGGGAGTGTGAGTGGGGACTGGTGTGGGTGGGTTTAAAAAGGAAGTCATGAATTACCTGTCGGGTGGTGATTTGCCCCGCGGTCTTGAATCCCCCCTGACAGCTGCACTCTGAGACACTGTATGGGTCGGAGCTAGTGGAGGAGCACTTGGAGAGCGAGTCACAGCCCACCACGAACGTGTTGTCCAAGGGGAGCTCCTGGATCACGTGGTGTTTCTTTGGGGCCACCGGAGTCTCCGGCTTGATTTGAAAGGTGGGCTGAGGGGACGCAGACTTGTAATGCTTGGCTAAATCTGGGCTGTCAGGTTTGAAGGTGGTGGGCGTCGTGGCCCAGTTGTATTTCCCCATGGTCTGATCCTCCAGCTCAACGGGGAGGTCCAATGTGCCATTAATATGTTCATGGCTGGGGTCGTCAGGCTTGGATTCGTCAATGCTCACAAAGTTCAGGAGGAGACTCTTAGGGGACCGCTTCTTCTTCTTCTTCTTCTTCTTAATCTGACGGTTCTCTTGGTTGGGTGACACCCACTCTCCGCTTTGCTTGCCCTTCTGCACCACTTTATGCCTTGGTGTCTGGCGGCAACGCACCAAGGCTGTAACAAATATCACTAATATGACAGTCATGGTGCCTGCTATGATAGCAATGACAACAATAACATATCCGTTGGCTTGCGGTGTAACCTCGCTGTCCCCTATATTGCGGTCCAAAGGCGTCTCCATGCTCTTCCGCAACTGCTCTTGGATGAAGGTCGCATTTGAAACAGAGTCATTTACAAATAGGTGAATGAGTGTGATGGCGTGCAATGACTCCGGCTGGCCTAGATCTTTGACCTTGATTACCAGCCTATGCAGACCCTGATCGGCTGCCACTATCCTTTCCTGCAGTGTTATGTTACCAGTTGTTTTGTCTATTGAAAAGAGACCTCTAGGAGATACCCTCGAGGTGATGATAATGCTGCTGCTGATGCTATACTGCAGCTCAGCATTCATACCTGTGTCATTGTCAATGGCAAACACCCTTGTGACCACGGCACCAGGGGCGGTAGTGGACTGCACGAGGTCGTAGCTGTAGTTTGATGAGGGGATGACGAACACAGGGCGATTGTCGTTCACGTCGACCACATTTATGGTGACCTTGGCATAGGAAGTGCTGGGAGGCTGCCCTCCATCAACTGCTTTCACCATAAATGTGTAAGAGCTTTGCTGCTCCCTGTCGAAGGTGATATTGGGCCTGATAACACCAGTCTGGGGGTCGATGATGAAGGTGTCTTTACCATTCAAAATGGACAAGGTTATAACAGAATTGTCCCCCGCATCAGCGTCAGTCACTGTGATTAAGCCCACAGTTCCGTAAAGAGGCAGGTTCTCAGGCACATAGAAGTTGTACTCAGGGTGTGTGAAAGCCGGGCTGTTGTCATTAAGGTCCTGAACGATTAGCCTGACAGTGACATTGCTCTGCAGGGACGAGGAGCCATTGTCCCTTGCTATGACAGTGAATGAGTACCTCTCCTGTTTCTCCCTGTCCAGCCGTTTGCCAACTGAGAGGATACCTGACCGTCTGTCTATGTTGAACCCATCTGGTACGTCAGGGCCAAGAGTATAAATAATCTCAGCATTATGTCCGCTGTCTGCGTCAGTGGCACTGATTTTTATCAACTGCGTAGAGGGGTCATTGTTCTCAGGAATGGAGAGCTGGATCTCTGGCTGGGGAAAGATGGGTGCGTTGTCATTCTCATCCTTGATTTTAATTAAAAGCATGGCCGATGTGTTGAGTGGAGGTGTCCCCCTGTCCGAGGCTACTATCCTAATTGCATATTCCCTGGTCGTCTCATAATCAAGAGGAGCTGCCGTCTCCAATAAAAATTGGTCATTAAAGACTGGCTTCAAACGAAAGGGAACGTCATGGTCAGTGTAACAAGCTACTTTGCCGAACAGATCGGCATCCTTATCTGTGACTGTGATTAGGGCTATTTTGGTGTTGAGAGGCGCATTCTCAGACAGGAGAACAGTCCCATTAACCAGGTTGATTATGTAGCGAGTGTCTATGGATGGCACATTGTCATTAACGTCTGTTACATTAACAATCACTGTGGCTCTGGAGGGGGTGGAGCTGCCATCACTAGCCAGGACAATGAGCTTATGAACAGGTGTCACCTCCCTGTCCAGTGGCTGCTTTATGGTAATCAGTCCTGTGGAGCCGTCGATGGCAAAGTGGCGTTTGGTCGAGGCAGAGATCTGGTTGCTGAAGGCAAAGTGTATTTGAGCGTTGGAGCCCAGGTCGGCGTCCGAGGCGTGGAGTTGGGCGACCGACGTCCCCGTGGGTGCGTTCTCGGGCACGTTGACCTCCAGCTCGGTGTCCTTGAAGATGGGTCGATTGTCGTTGACGTCAGAGATGGTGACCTGGAGGATGGCGGTGCTAGACTTGGGAGGGTTACCCCCGTCCTCCACCTTGATCTTCATTACAAATGTATCTTTCTGCTCACGGTCCAGATTCTGCTGAACGATGAGCTGGGGCCACTTGTCTCCCTCGGGAGTCTCGATGATGTCCAGGCCAAACTCACTGACACTCTGCAAAGACAAAAACAATAAGGGCACACTTTATTGTCGTTACGTGAAACATTTAGCGTATGATGTCACATGACTTTTATAACACAAATTGATATAGAAATATATAAATCAAACGTAACTCAACTAGGACAATACAGAGAAATTTCCCCCATCATACTGAAATACGGATGCAGTGCTGTTAGTGAGGATGATGCATTTTTATGGGAATGCAGAGGAGGTTGTTTATGTAGTGTCAATTGTCAAGGTATCACACTAACATAACCGCACGCCGTGAAAAAAGCTATTGTTTGCTTTAGAGGATCAATGTTTGTTCAGCACGCATGTGAAAACCTTAAGGTGAAAGTTCTTCAATAGCCTTATGAAGTAAAAAAAGAAAAAGAAAAAAAAGCTCCTAACGATGTTTATTTTTCTTCTCAAGGAAAGGTTTATGTCAATGTTGGATTTAGAGAGAAACAACAAATAGTCCCAGCTTGTTCTAAATGAGGCTGCCGCTGCTCTATTGTATTCCAGCTCTATAGGATGCAAGAAACATCTTTCAACAGCAGTCCACGTTGTTTTCAATGGTTCATGGTTCATGCACAGCATACATGTTTATAAATTAAGAGAGTGATTATGATGTACAGTAGGTAGGTAAATACATTCTTAGGTATTCAGTGTGTGCATCGTTGAGACTGATGATGAAACACCACAACCCTTGTGTCCCTATTCTGTGGTGAACATTCAGGGGAAATAGCAGATCTACAAGCTCACAATGCATTGCATAGTGTTGGTGTAGAGTGTAGACTGTAGAGGTAAACAAGTATAGTCCTAGTATAGGGGCCTCTGGTCAACTTGGAAAACATAGTAACCTACCACTTCAATGAGCTACTCTCATCCTTCTTGGTATCATCTACTTGAAAGGGGTAATTTAGCTCCTTAGTGCCCTTATTGCAATCCATCTGACTTAACTAAGATGAGATTTCATTCCCCCCTCTCCTGTGTCTATGCTGGAATTGAGGACACAGAAGCCACGACATTTTGTGATGCAAGAGACGTTTTCAAAGATGGCCTTAAATGCACTGTGAGGCTCGACCACAGATTAAAGATTGGGAGTTAAAAATAATAATAATGATTGCACATTAGAAAAAGGCGTTTCATCCTGGAAAAACTAAATCTGGGCAAAAGTAAAGCCTGAGGAAAATGAAAACAAATGCATATGTAATCCCCATGAGAAACTGGCACGTACTATTCCCAGTAATTGCCTTTCCCTTTAAAAACTAGCACTTTTATGATTTCAGATGCAGTATGTGGTAGGGATCCATCCATTCTTCCAAATTAGAGAGAAAGGAGCAAGAACGAAATGTAGAATGGGGGTTGGTATAGAGTGTAGCTCTACCACCCTGTGTGTGTGTGTGTGTGTGTGTGTGTGTGTGTGTGTGTGTGTGTGTGTGTGTGTGTGTGTGTGTGTGTGTGTGTGTGTGTGTGTGTGTGTGTGTGTGTGTGTGTGTGTGTGTGTGTGTGTGTGTGTGTGTGTGTGTGTGTGTGCGCGCGCGCGCGCATGCGCGCGAGAGAGAGACACACAGAGAGAGAGAGAGAGAAGGGGAAGGAAATAAGAAGATCAAGCCCATGAATGAGCTGCATGCACATTATGAAACAAAGAAGCCCTTTGAAGCTCTTTCAGTCAGAAGCAGTTTCATGCTAAAACAAGAAAAAGCATCCTCTTTAAAGAGATAAGCTTCATGCTGCACATAATGTTGTAGGAGATTACTCTGTCTAGGCACAGCTATCAAATGAGATTAAGATACCGTACATACATTCGCACTGTGCGAGGAGGGGAAGAGAAGGAACATTTGGACCAAATTGCTGCACAAGTCTCCCCAGTAGGTTTTAAAAATCAGCATCGCTCTGGTGCCGATATACTGTTGTAGCAGACAGAAGGAAATGTGCGGCGGCAGCATGTAAATCATTGTGTACTCTCGAAAATTGCTTGCCGGGGGAATGTTGTCACTATGTTAGTGATTGACAGAACTACTTAATGCAGCCAACGCTGCTGGATTGATCATTCAAAGGTTATTTTGTGATCTTTCTGGCCAGAGGGAAATTGTGAAAGGATAACCAGGAAAGTCATATGCATATGAGGAGATGCAGATATGTCTTATGGACAAATTGTGTAGCGTGCATGCATGTGTCACCATGCATTCATTCCTTCCTTCTATACTCTTACAAATGATAATATGCGAATAAATAAAACCATAACTGCACTTTAATTTCCAGCTGTTTTATTTATTCGTTATATCGTTTTTTCCACGCCTTATGTCCAAGCCTTTTGAATAGCCTTTGTGTATGATATGTGCCAAACAAATTAACTTCCCTATCCGACAATGTCAGTATAGTATCAGTAACCACAACTGTACAGGTCATTGTATGTCATGTAGGTCATGGATAAGGCTCAATTTATTGGCACATACAATATTAGTACAGTACATGAACACACTGTTGATAGCGATATGTCAAGGCAGGCCAATGTGTCAAAAGCAATGCTGCATGCCTGCATGGTGATTTATGAGATGGTAGTTCTGCTATGGTTTTGTCTTTGGTTTCACATACAACTGAAGACAGAGACTGCACTCAGCGCATTTCAATACACTTCATAGACCTATCTCTCAGTCTGTTGGGTTATGATAAGACAAAAATCACACTTGTGTGAACTGAACGGGGCAACTATACATTTATTGTTATAGTTACTGTACTCTACTGTTCTCTGTACTGTACTGTATTGTAGTGTACTGTGCGGTGGGTCCCTGGAACATCCAGACCCCCAGGAACGGCCCAGGGCTCATACTGTAGTGTACTCTGTGCCACTTAACTCTGAGCTGTACTCTACTGGCCACTTTATGCGTTGCAGCTTTCCGTGCTCAGACATACAGACATACACACATAGCTGCGTATTGGAGCGGAGGCACTGCAAAAAACACCACTCTGCTAAATGCCTACAATTACAATCACAATTTAGGCATTTAGCAGACGATCTTATCCAGAGCGTCTTGCAACTGCGAAGTCTGAGTAAATGACATGAACCCTAATCAACAAACATGGCTGTAGTAGATAGTATGCATGAATGACAATGGTAACCCTAAAGCCCTAACCACACCAAAGGGTCACCATGCAACTCCTTGGATCCAAACGGTTGCAAGGAGTTAACGCTAAAACCGTCTTGACCCTTTGGTGTGGTTTGGGCCATTGAATTCCATGCGTTGAATCACTAGAGTCAACGTGGGTCAACGTGCAACAAGACATATCACACCGCAGAGACAACGCTAAAACCATCTTGACCCTTTGGTGTGGATCTAGAAGCTCACAACGCATTGTGGCACGTGGTGAACTTGTAGATCTGCATGACACCGGCACGCAACTAATAAATCTGAGTTAACATGGTTGATTCTATTGCCTTACATGCATGCGACCTCCTGAACTTCGATTATATAGTTTTGATTCCACACTACAAGGCCACAGGCTTTCATATCGATCAGACAAGGGAATCAGTGCCGTACATATATTCGGAATGAGTGCAGCACACAATCAAATCAAAGTTGCCCAATTTAAATGAAAATGACTGGGGACTGCTGACAAAGGGAAAGGGGGCTAACGATGAAGGGAGGATGAATTTGAATCCCCTTCTGCAGCCATTCTGACTGGGCTAGATTATCAGTGGATGCATCTTTCAGTCAAGTTGATGACCTTATTAAAACTCAGAGGAGACTGAGATTGGGCTGTGAATATATCAGGGAGACTCTAGTCACGGTGATGCCCATGGATGGGGCCAACTGGGGAGGGCTATTCATCACAAGCTATAGCACCTCTTTATAATGCTGATAGAAACTCTCTTTGTCCCTCTCCCCCTCTCTCCCTCTTTCATCCCTCCCTCTCTCTCATTTCTCCCTCTTACGTTTCCCCTATCCCTCTTTTAGTCTTGTCCCTGGTCATGATCTGATCTGATGCATATAGTTAAAACAAAAGAAGCAGCAGGGTATTGTTTGTTTCTTTTTGTCAACAGCTCATGGAGGATGATGACTCAAAATGAAATTCAAATGAAAACTGGAAATCATTGACAGCAAGGTGTGTGCCTGAAAGTCAGCCCATTCAGCCTATAGGCAGCACTTCACTGCATCTATAAAAATATAGGATCCCAATGTTGGCTATTAGCCGAGTTTGCACAAATGCCTTTCGTATCAAATCATGCATGGCTCGCAATGGAATAGAAATGAAATTACTGTTGTGCACACTTGAAAAACTATTAAACAAAGAATCCACTCCAGCAACTTAAACACATTTCAGCAAGATAATGGCATGGCACAACAAATTCAACCCAGTTGCAGTGCTAAGAGTATCTGCTCCAACCAACCCCCTGAACCAAAATAAGGCCATCCAGGTTAAGCAATTATTGTCTTTATTCCGGGGCAAAGAAATAGCAGATCTACAAGCTCACTAAGTGTTCTGTTGCTAAGAGCTGCGAGCTTGTAGATGTATGAGTTTCCCTGTGAATACTCAAAGTGATCAAATCTGCTTTCATGGAGGATCCTCCTCCATCCATGCATGGTATTACTTTCTCTGACCTTCACCGTTTCTTAGGACACACGCCTTTGCTGCAGTTCAGGGGAAGTAACGCCGCTTGCTGCCAATGCTAATGGCAGAATTTCACACAGGCTGCAATTACAAAGCATTACGTGTGCTGCTGGAAAGCTGTGTGGGCTTACAAAGAATTGTCCCCTTTTTGCTATGGAAAGATATAATAAACGTGTGCACAAGGCAAAGAGACTACCATGTCTCATTCATCCGTTCTTTATGGTGGCGGCTGAAGTGGGCTACATGTGGAGCGGGAGGCTGTTTCAGTAAGCATGCCTCACTGTGCCACACAGTGGTAGCTATTCCAGCATCATGTCCTGAACAACACGAGAACATTGGGATAACTATTATTCTCAGGGAGCCTCGAAGACAAATCTCTGGGGACCATACAAAGATAGTCCATTGGGAGGCTTGGCGCCAGGAGCTATTCTAGGAAAGGCTTGCAAACTCTTCCATACTCTTTTCTATGTTACACTAAAGTGTAGAAAAGTTGAAAAAATGTCCTGCAGTGCCTCTCCATGCATTTTAAGTGACCGGCTAGACATGTAAATGATGGGTGATGGGGGAAAAAGTGCAGAACTGTAAAACAAAAGTAGGACTGAATCAGGGATACAGTGCCACATATAGCTGTAAAAGAGCATCCTTGTTGCCAGAAGGTTGGCGGTTTCATTCCCTGGACTGGCAGGAAAATCACTCCCCCAACACCATTCAAGTGCCCTTGAGCAAGGTACCCCCAAATGCTCCAGTGGAGCTGCTCAACAGTGGCTAACAGTAAGACTGTGGTTGAACAGTTTTTAATGTGTGTCTGTCTGTGTTTCTAGTTGCAGAGCGTTTCTGAAAATATGCACTTGTGCTCGGTTACTACCCTGGGTAAATAAAGAAAAGGAAAAAAAAGCATTTTCAGCAACACATTTTCTTTAATAAAAACCTCCGCCATAGGCGAGGGGTTTGAGAAAGCGTCGCATTGTGAAAAGGGCAAAGCAAATGATTGCAGATGATCATTGTAATGAGCAGGACATTTGGTTGGTGATTTTCCAGGCATGAACAATTCAGGACATTGCACTGGAGAGGCCTTGGCAGTGGAGAGACTCTTTAAAAATGCAAATTGGTATTCAAGGCAGACACGGTCAGCGGCGATTCTGTTCATTCTAAGCCAGTTCTAACTTCATCTGAGGCTCCGAGATTGACTTGTGATTTACTGCTCACAGCCTGGTTTAAAAAATAAAACTCACATAATATATTCAGAAACAACCTTTTAGATACCTCTCAGCGTAAATGTTTTCTCCAAATGCCCAGTAACCTTTCTCTATTTAATATATTTAGGTGTTCCTCTGAAGTACTCACATCTCTCTATTAAATTACACTTCATTTATACAGTATAAAGGCTCATCATCTACAATATTCATCGAGCCAGACAGAATTGAGTGTTGTCTAGACTGTAAATGAAGAACGCATGATATTATCCTACTTTTCTAGTTTTAGGCCTAACTTCATTAGGCAAAATAGAATATAACGCTAGTTTAATAGAGCATCAATTAGATGATGAAGAAAAGCGTTCCAAGTTCTGCATGAGACACCGATTAGCATAATGCACTGCATTCCTCCTTTCTAGCTTTAATCTACTATGTTCACCACATCTAACCTGTTGCCGGAAATTGGATGTAGTCGCTGTGTCTGCAGTTTCCTTCGGACTGTTCTCCTGTTATTCGTTACACTACATGGCAAAACTTACCCCTCTTTATGGCCTACTCTGATAATGAAATAAAGCATATGGAAATCTTAATGGCTCGCATAAAACATGGAACATGCAGTATTGCAGTTTACTGTACTGGCTTATGAAATAGAAATGGTCATATTTTCAAATCTGTGTAACCAACAGCAGATTTGCCCAATCCCTCTTGTACTGTAGATATAGGAGGTCATTGAACATATTTTTGATATGTCCAGCTTTGAGTGTTTGTGTAAACACAAACAATGTGTAAATGACAAAAGTGATTACGCAAATTGAGATTGGCCAGAATGAGATGATGTGTGATGATAAGAGCACCCCTCACATCACACGTGTGTGAAGTACGGGTGTGATTTTATTTTAAAGATAGGAAATGTGTGAAGCTGAGACGGGTCTAATTTTTTATCAGATGTGATGCAAGGTACTCATTGAAAACAAAAATTAACTGGGTGTACTGTGAGACAATAGTGGTGTAATCGCTTTTAACTTAAGCTTACTATGTGTAGGCCATTCTATCATGCATAGACATCCTCAAGAGAATACAAAGAAGTTTCCCCTTCACATTCACATCCATCTCATTTCAAGAAGAAAAACAGTCATCCTCACCTTGACCAGTTCATAATGCTGGATGCCATTGATCCCTACATCTGGGTCAAATGCTGAGGGCACAGGGTAGCGGGTGTTGATGGCTGTGTTCTCGGGGATAGAGATGTTGATGACAGTGGACTGGAACAGGGGTGCATTGTCATTGACGTCCTCGATCAGGAATCGGATCTTGACCAATCTGAAGATTTCGTCGGGCAGCACAGCCACCTCTATTTCGTAGTAGCAGCGCTTCTCCGCAAACACCCCCGAGCACAGCTTCTCGCGGTCAATGCGGTGATTGGTGGTGAAGATCTCCCCTGTGTTTGCCTCCACTCGCACCAAAGGCACGTCACCCGTCTTGTACACAGGCTTGAACTGCAGTGGCGAGGACAGTCTGACGGCAGGGTCCAGATTGAGGTCCAGATCCTTGCGCAGGTTCCCGATGCGGACATTCTCCGGCTGTTCCTCCTTCACCGTGTAGTCCCTCTCCTGGGCCTGGCATAGCAAGACCAGACAGGTGAGCAAGGCCACCAACACCTGAGCCTGACTTACTAAGTCCATCATCAGGAACGGGTGGGAGCTTCAATTCTATGGCAGAAATTCTGTATCAACAGAGAGAGAGAGAGAGAGAGAGAAGGGGTGGCAATGTCAATACACAGAATTACATGGCATAAGTTCTATTGTAATTAGTAATTCCCTAATGGAGAGTTGTGAACTTGACCTTTTCATCCTAACTAGCTCTGAGCCCACATCCTTCCCGTGTCTTTGAGAGCAAATTAACGGCAGTTTTACACAATTAACCTTTGATGACATCCATTGAGCAAGCAGACACGTAAAAGGTTAGTAGTTCACATATTCCATCAATCTAATTCTATGGTGGTAAATGAACCATTTCATATTGGAACATTTGGAACATACTGTATGTGGTGGTTGCTTTTGCGTTCGCTCTTGCGTTGAAATTGCCACGACAACAAAAACTTTAAACTGGGTTCAAATTGCAACGCACAAATCACCTTTGTGATCCAGACATATTTTTCAGCGTTTTGAACAAGTGACAACCTATTGTGTACTGCAAGGGGAGAAATAACTCTGTTTATCCAGCAGTGAGTAATGATGGTGCTGCAATGTCTCCACAATGTGCAGGTCACCAAGATTTCAGTTGAAAATGGAGGGGGTTGAAGCAATACACACAGACACTAATGTTTCTTACGATGAACACACGCATGCACAAACACACACACACACACACACACACACACACACACACACACACACACACACACACACACACAGTCACACACACACTGCAATTGACAGCGACTATTAATGGTGTGCCTCATTTACCCTGAATGTAAACAATTGAGCGCTCAAATATTTTCATGAGCATCATGTGCAAACACACATAGTTTGATCAGAACTGTTTAGCACAACTCTGTGTGAAAAGAAAACATTATGAAATCAATTACTGTGTAAGAAGCCATCCGTCACACGAGTCACACATTACATCATCATAACTGACTGCAACAGACTGACAACGTCAGCACACAGTTTACTGAGTGATCCCTCTTAAGAAACCCAAAGCGGAACAAAATAAATGCCGATGGGTTCACTACCATCTGACATTATTCATTAATCACGGTTTTCGTGTTGGATGCCAGTTTGCTTGATGCTATAGTTCCCCAAAATATCGAACAGCTTTATATGCAGAAAAAGCTTGCTCAGGGGCAAAAACCCACAGTTGCCAAACCCCAAGTAGGTCATTGAGAGAGAATTAGGGATGGCTTAATAAAAGGCAAGGCCTTCCCTGCTGTTTTAATATACTAGCACTAGAACTGCTGACTGTTGTCACTTAGTTAGTTAATTAGGCAACTTGGTAGTTTACCATTTCATCGGTAAGCTTGTTAGTTTGCGCTTGTCATGTCTAACTAATATTACTGTCTACACCAGGGATACTCAAATAGATTTACCTGTGGGCCACATTACAAAAATGGCAAGGGGCCAGGGGCCAGTAGATAAAATTACGACATTAATGATACTTGATAACTTCTCTCTTTCAATTGCTTTATTTTCGCAAAATGTATCAAAGTACAATGTGCATGCACACAATATGTAAATAAATAAATGTGTTACATTTTCTTGCATAAACACAAAGAGCTGTTTCCATAACTGCACAAATTATTGCACATAACATGAGTAGCTGTTATAATAACATAATAACATAACATGAGTAGCTCTTTGCCTGCCTGCCTGTCTGCCTGCCTGCCTGTCTGTCTGTCTGTCTGTCTGTCTGTCTGTCTGTCTGTCCATGAGTAGTTATTTGTCTGTCTGTCAATGAGTAGCTGTCTTACTGTCTGCCTGTCTATGAGTAGCTGTCTGCCTTCCTGCCTGTCCAATTGTCCATGAGTAGCTGTCTGTCTGTCTATGAGTAGCTGTCTGCCTGCCTGCCCAATTGTCCATGAGTAGCTGTCTGCCTGCCTGTCCAATTCTCCATGAGTAGCTGTCTGTCTGCCTGTCTATGAGTAGCTGTCTGACTGCCTGCCTGTCCAATTCTCCATGAGTAGCTGTCTGTCTGCCTGTCTATGAGTAGCTGTCTGCCTGCCAGCCAGCAAGTTGGTTAACAGAAAATAAATTGTTATGGCTGAGTAAAATAAAATACAATAAACACAATTTGCCTGAAAATAGATTACCCAGCTATGACCTTTTTCATGAAAAAAAATGAGTAGTGATATGGCTGACTGAGTAAAATAAAACAATCTACCTGAAAATAGATAGCTATAAGTGAAGAGCAATTTCCGCAATTACCATTTCCGCAATTTCCGCAATTTCCTCAATTTCCATTTCCGCAATTTCCATTTCCACCATTTCCGCAATTACCATTTCCGCAATTTCCACAATTTCCATTTCCGCATTTCCGCAATTTCCGCAATTTCCATTTCCACCATTTCCGCAATTACAATTTCCGCAATTTCCGCAATTTCCATTTCCATTTCCAACTATTAATGGCAGCTAGGTTTCATCATTCAAATAAAATAGAATTCTGTCCGTTTAGCTATAAAATTATGTCAGGGAATAGGGATACACAGTATATGTCTTTCATTTGATTGCATCTCCCCCCCCCCCCCCCCCCCCCAAGCTTTTATTTTCGTTCGAGTAATAGTACAACTCTAATAGTATTACTTATAATAATGTAATTAAAGATAACTTCATTCAGATTTTTTTATTTTTATTTCATTTTCCAGATTTTCTTTTCTTCTTTTTTTTAGATTTTCATTGGTGGGCCAGTCATAATGGTCCCGCAGGCCTGATGTGGCCCGCGGGCCTGAGGTTGAGTATCACTGGTCTACACCACAATGCCAAGGGTGCACACACCAAAATACATTATGTACTGTATATACACCATACATTCCCAGATGATAATTTGCTTTCAATGAGATCAGTTCAGATGCCATTTTGTTGGATTGGTCACCATATCACTCCCTTGGGGTTATCGGTTATCAACAAGAGGTTATCAGACAACATTCTTCCTTTTTTCACTCCTCTCACCCAGGACAAATATAGGGTGGAAGAATGATGTATTGGTGTGTAGGGCCTAGGAGGCCAACCCAGAAGTTACCATCATTGGTTCCCATCGCACATTTCCAATAGATAGTCTGTTGTTGCAAACAAAGGCTTATGATGTTGACATGTTTTGTACTAAAAAGGTACTGAAAAGGCTGCAATTTCTGTTGTACAGTAAAACATCTCTTTTAGGTTTGTGTTTAATGCAGATCTTATGTTATGCACACATCGAAAACACTATGGTAAAAGAACAACATTGGAAATCTGTCGACGAAAGTCAACGCACGCACGCGCACGCACGCACGCACGCACGCACGAACACACACACAATTATATATCATATACCCAGCCTTCATTTGTCCTGGGTGAGAGGGTGATACAAACAAGGACTGGGAGGATGATAAGCTTGTAGTGATTTTTCATTGTGAGCGACCTTGCTGCTGCCAGATCTCACCATGTCAAACATGGAAGAATCCTTGCCACCAAACACAGTTGCTGCGGTGATGTGGTAGAATTTCCAGCTGAGGGGACGCTGGAGTTATCACAAAAGAAGCCAAAACACAGAGTGGAAAACAGTGACCTTCGATGGTCCACAGAAGGGCTGCGAACTGAGATCCTCAGTCAATAGGACTGCCATACGGTCTGTAAATTATATGGGTACTACCGGGGCAGTTCCTCATTGAGAGTAATGTTATTAATAAGTAATATGATATTGGCATAAACCCAAATTCTTTAGGCTAATTGTTTGTACTACCTACCTACTGTATACCTTACCTACCTACGCATATTGCACACACACACATTACACTTGTTATATGTTTTTCAGCCTGTCTCGTTAGGGAACCAATTTCTCTCTGATCAGTGAGGCATCAGGGGAAGCATTGGAGCATGTCTGTAGTCCTCTCTTTGCTATGACAAGGTAATGAGTAATGCCACGTTGCCACCAATGCAGTGCAATGTTTACTGTTTGTAATAATAACTGCCTTCCCATGAGTACAGCATGTGGCCTCAATATATTCAAATACTAATATAGTTTCATTTCTTATTTCCCACTGTGTGTTTAGGTCAACCCTTTCAACCCTCCTGAGTGTTAGTTAGTGTTATGGTGTTGCCTGATATACTGGTTGATATATTGGTTTGCATTCATAACGCAGCCGTCATGAAATCAAATGTCTATTTTCTTCATAGTGTGGCAAAGATGTGACATCCATCACACAATGATACTCAGCTGGTGCTGATGAAGCAAACATCCATAACACTGGGCAACAAGCTGGGAACCCGAATACCAGTAGATATTTAGGAATTACAATATTTCCTACTTTATTAAATGTAAATCCATTTAATACAATATAATGTATGTGAGAATCCGAAAATGTATCACATAGGGAAGCCTTATGAGGCAAACCAACATTCATTGTCATAGAGACGCTCAGTCTACTGACCAAAGGGAATTCAGTTATACAGTAATAATACATTCAATTTGTTTTGAATCAACAACTGCAAGCCACCCACATATATTCACAAATGTCTTAAATGGAGTCACATGAGACTCATTATGGGAGAGTTGGACAGAAAAGCATGGCTGACATTGATCAGAGTGAGGGTTACTCAATCCACACTTGTCAAAATATTGATAATACATAGCCATAAGTCACTGTGGCACAGTTAACTTTGAAGTGTGAATCTTTCTGAGAGGACACAGCAATTACTATACCCTGATGAGTGCACAGCCTACCAAGCCTGAGCTACCACATCATGGAGTTTAGATTACATACTTAAATGGAGTGTGATCCACTGTAGTGAATAAAAGATCAAAGCATGATCTAGATTCTCTCTCTCTCTCTCTCTCTCTCTCTCTCTCTATCTCTCTATCTCTCTCTCTCTCACATATACACACACACACACACGCACACGCACGCGCACACACGCACACGCACACACACACACACGCACACGCACACGCACACGCACACGCACACGCACACACACACACACTCATATGTGACAACAATACTTTTCTGTGAAGTTATGGAATGGAAAATTTGCAATCAAAATATAAAATTTGAAGTGTGAAAGGTTTTTTCTGCTGATGTAATTTGACATTACACAATGGAAGGGGCATTCCAACACATTTTGGATCAAACTTCAATGCCATTCAATGCTTGTCACCTAAGGTGACATAACTTCCCCATAACTGCCTTTGCATGGCTTGGTCAGTTGAAACTTGCCAGTGAAGGATAGACAAGGGAGAGGAGCATACAGATTGGAGTGTGGGGGGAGATTCGGGGAGAAAGGAATCTTAAGTGTCAGTCAGAGGAGCGTCTCCTTTGCTTACATTTCACTAGTCTCCTGAAATGCTATTTTGAGCCCCAGACAGCAGGTTGAATCCAGCAGGCAAACTCGAGCCTCCCTCTTGGGAGACACAGAGTGGAGAGGAGCAGGCTGGCCCTGGATCACTTTGCATGACAATATGATGGACAGTCTGTCCCGCTGTTTCAATCCGCCAAAGGTGGCAAAGAGAAAGGAACACACAACGCTATCTACACCCCCCAAAGAACTCCTGAACTGCAAACAGTTTACCACCAAGAAATTATGATATGAAGTTACGCTATTGCATCACACTTGTCTTTCAATCCAAGACTTTTATGATAAGTCAGTATGTCTAATGGTTCCTGTCTCATTGTCTTGCAGCGTGATTCAATACGTCCGTCTCTAGACATGGTAAGCCCCGCCTGCCTCTGATTGGCCTACCGACACTGCCCGTCTCACCAGACTTTCCTCCGAGGTGGATTGTCTGGTGACACTGACGCGAGGTTACTCCGTGGTGGCTGGGAAATAAATATTACTCAGTGTTGGCATTGCCTTGGGGGTATAATAATTTTTGTTATAATTGAGTCGGCTCTAGCGAACTTCGCAACAATCGATACTACAACTTAGGCCGCTCGGTGGTGTCTCCCGTGGCTCAAGTTCGCTAGAGACGGCGCCCCTCCGTCGTGGTCTAAAACTATACTTTATCGGCAAAAACAATAGTCTGTAGTCTAGTGATTGGACCATGGGCATGGGGCCCTGCCCTTTTGCCTTAATGTGCCCCTGTCCCCCCCAAATAGAATGGCAAGCTGTAAACGGATGATCTGTGGCCCTTATCACCATTATATATTTTAATGTTTACATTGTAATGAGAACATATTGCTTATTTTACTGTCCAACAACATGGGCCAAGTTATTGTGGAATATCTTGCTCCATTAGCATAAGAAATCCAATGTAGGCCCACAACATTTCTGGTGTGAAATGGCACGAGGGACGGACCCCACAAAAAGACCACCCCCCAAAACTGGCGCTCGCTACACGTGTCCACACATGTGCCCTTTTCTTGGGTTTGGACCCCTGCCCCCTCAGTGCTCTCTGCACGGCCCTGTATCTCCTGATGCTGTGTGTGAAGATACAAGTTGTTTTCTTTCGAGGAAACTTCAAGAATTAACGTGTTGCTTAAATTGTACAAGCAGGAAAGAAAACAACGTTCAAAATGAAAGTCGTTTTTGATTAATTATGTTAATATTAGAAGTATTTTGACCAGATTGATTTCAAATATGGGTGACATTTACAATTAATTCTTTAAAGGATGTGTGCAACACATGACACGGCTAGCTTGTATGCAATGTTGCAGGTTTGCCAACACTGTGAAATGTAGGCTATACTGTTTAGGGCCTGGTATTCCAATTGATGAGCAATTTCAGACTAATGCTTGAAAAGGTGCATTGCACAAGAACCAGTAACTGGCCTTCACTGACTACTTATTGCATTTGCACCGCATACGAAAACGTTGTGAGTATGGCCCTCAAGAGGGCAGTCAATACATGTAAATGGGGTGTTAATGCGAAACATTAAGTGTACTAATTTCTTTATGTTGATGATATCTTGAATCGAATTATTTGCTGGCATTGGAAAATGATGCCTTTATGAGTTTTAAAATCCATGTGTAAACTGAAAGTGTGAGGAAACTACATTATAGTTTAAGGACAGGATTCTTGCTATACGCTCCATATATATCAAATCAAAAACTACAATAGGAAACAACTTAAAACTGCAGTCCGACTACAGATAATTTGTTAAATTGGTTAATATTTTAAAGAAATGTTAGAAATCAACACTGCCTTGATATGCTACACTCAAAATTGACATAATACATTATTTTCAAGGACAGCAGCAAATACACATTACAGAAACCTTTGTTTCACCAAATTCAGAAGAAACAAAGAAGGATACCTTGATGTTAGAAAAAGGACCATTCTGTTCAAATATGGTATTTAGTAAACAATTTAAAACAAGAATACAAAAAAGGCTACTTTTTGCATCAGCTATTAAGTTACCTTTTCTGTACCAGAGGATATAAAGCATATTTACAACTGTCCACAGAATGATGTGTTCTATGAGTTTGAATTAAACTAAAAGAGACCAACACTAGATTTTTCAATTGGACCAATTGAAGCTGAAAACACACAAGAAGATGCAGCCATGCACGGAGTGACTCTGAACCTACAGGTTGCTGAACTCTTACCTAAAGAATGCATAATTTTAATAGAGCTCAGAATCTCTTTTACACTGCAAGTTACACTGCACTCAATGCTTAACTACTGTAATTCTTCAGATTCTTTGTTCATTTTTTGTTCATAGTCAGTTCATATCAGAGACAGAGGAGAATTCTGAGCCTTTCATGTCATAGGATATACATATAATCACTCAGCTGTAAATTAGGAATGTTCATTTGTACAATGCAACTGATTAATTAGAATAGCCTATAAGTTTTGTACATTTTGCCATTGATTCTTAATTTACCCTAAAATAACGAGATCTTAATGCAGCATACATAAAAGAAATGTAGCCTTCCTCTGGGTTCCTTAAAAACAGCAAGGCTACAATACATCTGACCCCATGCCGCTTAAAAACATCTGGTAAATTAAGACCCTTTTGCCGATATAAATATAACACAGATTTCAATGAAGTCTGTCTTTTCTAAAATATTTGGCTATAAATAATACTGAATCGCGATTTGAACATATGTTCAAATCATATTATGTTCAAATGCCATGCATGGACAATTTGGACATTGAATGACTTATATATGATGCTCCAAGTTCTATAGTGATAACTGATAGGATAGCAGCCGAACGCGTTCCCAAATGCGCACTGCTGCCCAGCACCACGCAGTGTCGGCGGCAGCCTGGTCCTGGACCTGCGCTGAAAAGTCGCCAAATATGTAGGTTAGTTGTCTCTGTCTGGTCTTACAAATTAGGTCTAGGTGAAACCACTGAGTGTTGGCCATGAGTCGTGACCGCCAGTTAACATATAGCCTATTCATCATCATGCGCCACCTATATGCGAGAATATATATAGCCTAGCCTATTACAGACAATTTACAACAGATTGTTTGAGATGAGTGTGTAGCCTATTGATATTTGTACCAGAAAATACGTGTCGTGTATAGGCCATATAGCCTAGGCTACAAGAAGGATCACTGTGTGTGATCTGTATTCTAATAGATTCGTGTTGTCCTTTAAAGCTCGTAAACTATAGTCTACAATTTGTGTTGAACTCAAATAATCGCCTAACTCGAGCGTAGCCTATTTGAGAATTGAGATATTGTTTCATTTTATAGGCTACGGTACGGTACCCATATTGCGCTGTTTGGCGCTCTCCAGTGCGCTCAGGTTGGACAGCAAAATCTTCTGCATATCAATGTCGTCAAGGCAACTAGTTGGGTTATCAATTAGATAACGAACACAAACAAACAAACAAACAAAACACATAATTGCGATCACAGCTTTACCTACCTTTTCACCTGGAAAAATCAATCACAAGTCCCGTCACGTAGCGACATCACTGATTTATATAAAAAGCAAAAAACAAAGCAGGTGCCATGAACGCTGAAGAAGAGGACAGAGGAGACAGACGATCCTCATTAGGAGCGGCAGTAAAATGTAATTCAAGTGAAGAAAAAAAAGGCGTTATCCACTACAACATCTGATCCATGTGCTAAAAATCAGCGGTCCTCGAGTGCAATAGAAGAAATCATGGATGCGACCAACTTTATTTCAAACGAACGGCGTAATTCCTCTTCGGATGCAGCCTGGAGTTCGCAGTATAGTGCAATCCTATGGGCGGCGATACGCATTGGTCCAAGCTTGATTTACATCGACTAAGTAGCCTAACTCCAGCCCAGTACACACGCCTTTAAACTCACCCTATTTCATTCTAGGAGTCTCCCCTCTGGTTGGCATCAAACAACACGTGTGCGTTTAGCGCTTTGCGATTTGTGTGTGAAACTTCAATCCCAGAAAGCAAAAAATAAAAAGGAAAAAAGTGGACTACCGCTGTCGGAGAATTGAAAACTTAAATATAGCCTAATTTCCCCTTTCACCTACTTGTTCTGATAGGTTCCCGGCTGGCTGTGTGTGCTCCCTGAAAACTCATAAACGATAGATGCGGAGAGCGCATCGTCCCCCCCGCCCCAACGGAGTTAAAAGTGTGCCTCGGCGCAGCATCACTTACAGGAGCCGGGATAGGCGGTTCACCGTATCTGTCTCAGTAGTATTGTAAGAACTCAGTCTCTCTCTGTACAGTCCGCCTCTCTCTCTCTCCCCCCTCTCTCTATCTCTCTCTCCCTCTCCCCTCCTCTCCCCCTCTCCCTCCGATTGACATCACCTCGGAAGGAGGAGCCAGCTATAAATTTAAAAGCCCTTGTCTTAAAGCCGCACTGCGTTGAAGAGATGCTAACATTAAGATGTTGTAGGTACGTAGTACATGCCGGGTCTGTGGACGCACCACAGATGCTCCTGCTGTGTGTGCAGCAGTTTCCCATTGCTCTGGCAGCCACCTGAAAGGGAGAGGGGGCACTGTTCAGTTCACACTCATATGATGAGTTTTATTTCAGTTTTTCATTTCAGATGTAAACATACTAGACTACAGTATTGCCATCATGACCTCTGTTAAATTACATGAGGTCTTCAATATTCTGTGGGTGTCAGACATTCCCTGGAGCTTAAATAACTGAAGATTTGTCAGGATGACTCTGAGCAATGCAATTGGTGTGATAATTGGTGTAGGCCTATTCACTATACATCTTCTGTGCGTGTGCGCGTGCGACGTGCGTGCATGTGTGAATGCGTGCGTGCATGTGCGCGTGTGTCTGGGGTTAGTGGTGGGGTGTCTTTTTTTAGAGGAGTTATTTTGGGATCCCATCCATCCCACACTGACTAAAGAAAAATATAGGCAGATTGAAATGCATTATTTTTTGCTCAGGCACATGCATAAAATACTGGCACATTGTAAAAGTGTTTAAAATAGGCTAGCTAATGTCTACTGGGGATTAAAAAACTACCCAGAGTGAAACATCAAACGTGTTTGCAGTGAGTTGAAGCCCAAAGGTCAGATATGCATCAGCCCAACACGCTGATTGTCTCAAAGCTCATTGATCACCAGTAGTCAGGCCGGTCCATATGCTGCCACAAAGAGAATGGGTGTTCAGGCCCTAAATAACCTAAGTGGATTATAACTGGTTATTTTATGGGGGTCAGGAAGGGTCACTGGTCATAAAAAGGTCACTCTCTACCTACTAACTATTGTGTTGTTCTGATCACATCTGTCCATTTCATACCCCTCCTCTGTTGTAACAAATTATGTACTTTGTATTTAAACAAGTCTAGCCCCCGGCAAGGTTTCCTAACCAGCATGCCTCCACCTGTGCACCACCACCTCTCTCCCCCATCCATTCCACACTATTACATGTCACACTCAGATCCCTGAAGACCGGGGGAGGGTGCTGGGCAGTAGTTCAGATGATCTCACGGTGTTCAGTACAAATAGTGTTTCACAGTCTTTCTCAGTAAGGTATAGGCACACACATGCTATTTAAAGGTTGGAAGAAAAATAAATAGTCGCTAGAAAAACTAGAAAAAGTGCCCTTCTGGGCACAGGTCTCCACCAGGAGGATAGGAGTGTGTGTGATGTTTGGCAAAATGTTTAGGAGTAATATAAACATGTTTTGTGTGTGTGTTTGTGTGTGTCGCGACTTGGCCTGTTGTAGCGCCACCATGATGCTGATTTGAAAACTGTCAAGTGGCATTTCTTCCTCAGCCTAGTGGGAATATGCATGCACAGTTTCACTGCAATCGGACGCTGCGTTGAGGAGTTGTGGCGATTTGTACAAAACGGGTACAAAGCGGGCTACTCCTGAAAACTTTAGAAGCCAATCGTAGCCAATCAGGATGGATTATGAGAAATCAAACAAACCTGTATTGATCACATGACTATGGAGAGCATGTGTACCGATTTGTGTTAAATTTGGATAAAATCTGAAGGAGTCATATTAGAAAATGTGTTTTACATTATGTCGGCCTCCTGGTGGCGCTATAAAGAGCAGATGTGAAAAATTCCAGGCAAAGGTTTGTCCTTGGCCTCTAGGGAGTGTGCATATATACAAAGTTTTACACAGAAGTTGGAGGTAAAAACACTAATCGGCCAGTTATAGCGCCACCATGAGGCTGAGTTGAAAATGTTCCAGTGGCATTTCTTCCTCGGCCTAGTGGGAATGTGCGTGCACAATTTCACAGAATTCACACGTGTTTATGATTTGCAGCATTTTGTTTGAAACTGAGCACTCCTGAGCGGCCTCCTGGTGGCGCTATAAGAGGCCAATGTGAAAACCTTGGGGCAGAGGTTCAGTTGTGGCATTCAGGGAGTGTGTGTGCGTGTGTGAGTATGGCTGCGATCAAGCAAACGGGTAGGTAGGTATCCTCACAAAAAACATGCAGTAATCCTGGTCTCTAAACTGCCTCCCCCTGGCCAGCCGGGGCGCCTGATGGTGGGGAAAGGAACTGGTTGGAATAACGTGTTCCTTCCACACGCTACGTCCAACCAGGGAAACTCTCCCCTGTCAGGTGTAAAGGAGCAACTTGGACACTCAGGCATGAAGGAAGCGTGAGCCCAGGATCACATTCGATAATTGACACAGGGGTTAAAAATGGGTTACAAAATCGTGGGATAAAAAAAGATTAAAAAAAATACAAATAAGATAATAATATTATATATATATATATATATATATATATATATATATATATATATATATATATATATATATGTGACATGAAATGGTACAAGCCACGGCTGGACCGCTCTCCCCAAACACATCCGAGATGCCCCCTCACTTCCCACCTTCAAATCTGTTCACAATCGCATTTCCAAGCTGATGTGTTTTTAAAGCTTGTTATATGCACTGTTTTATTGGTTTTATTCTTTTAATAGTTTTTTTCTCTAATAAAGTTGTCTTTTTTTCTTGTCCCCCCCCTGGCCCCAACACATGTAAAGCATCTTTGAGTGTCATTAAGTCCCAGATATTATTTATAAGCCAAGGCAAGCCAAATTGTTGCAACTGGTCTACCAGCCTGTTTATTCTGTGAGATCATAAGGCTAAAGAGGAATGGTCAATGTCTATTTATAGGTTTTCTTAATTACTATACTGTTGGTCACAGAAGGATTTCTTCAAAGCACGTATAAAGAATGCAAATCTGATTCTGAAAGCCTTAAAGCAATATTAAAGGGTACCAAATTCCTCATGCATAATGCAGAAGGCTATTCTGCAACTTAAGTCTCATTCAGAGACAAGTTTTGCATTTCTGATTGAGTTTGAGTGAATAGCTCAAAAGCCTGCTGTTTGTTCAGTCAATTTTGTAGTCTTTATCAGTGCATTATTGTCAACATAATGCAAAGCTGTGGAAGTTAAGTTTCTGAAACGTAGCTTAAAGGAGTAGTTGACCCAAAACATTTAACGTTTATGTAGATACAGGGCTGTAAATGAGTGTGTAAACCAGGTTGAAGTTCCTCCATGACGCTCGCTGTGACAGACGAGCGTGAACCATGGAGAACAACAAAAATTCTCCATGAATTCAAGGCTTTCTGGTGTGTGTAATTGTGATGACCCATCCTGTTTGTGTGATGTACTGATGTTGTGTTCTGATAGTGTTGTTCTCTGTCCATGTGTAGGAGGAGGGGACCAGCCTGCAGGGGTGTGCCTAGTGGAAGAGGCACACCTGATTCCAATCTGGCTAGGAGTACTTAAGCAGGCTGGTCAAGGCCATTCACTCTCTCACCCCTACTCAGGAAACATTGTTTGGTTTTGGTTCTTTTGAGTTAGTTTGGTCCTTAGTTAATGCACCTGCACATACACTACATTCTCACACATCCATACATGCACTACACCAGGGATACTCAAATAGATTTACCTGTGGGCCACATTACAAAAATGGCAAGGGGCCAGGGGCCAGTAGATAAAATTACGACATTAATGATACTTGATAACTTCTCTCTTTCAATTGCTTTATTTTCGCAAAATGTATCAAAGTACAATGTGCATGCACACAATATGTAAATAAATAAATGTGTTACATTTTCTTGCATAAACACAAAGAGCTGTTTCCATAACTGCACAAATTATTGCACATAACATGAGTAGCTGTTATAATAACATAATAACATAACATGAGTAGCTCTTTGCCTGCCTGCCTGCCTGCCTGTCTGTCTGTCTGTCCATGAGTAGTTATTTGTCTGTCTGTCAATGAGTAGCTGTCTTACTGTCTGCCTGTCTATGAGTAGCTGTCTGCCTGCCTGTCTATGAGTAGCTGTCTGTCTGCCTGCCTGCCTGTCCAATTGTCCATGAGTAGCTGTCTGTCTGCCTGTCTGAGTAGCTGTCTGCCTGCCTGCCTAATTGTCCATGAGTAGCTGTCTGTCTGCCTGTCTATGAGTAGCTGTCTGCCTGCCTGCCTAATTGTCCATGAGTAGCTGTCTGTCTGCCTGTCTATGAGTAGCTGTTTGCCTTCCTGCCTGTCCAATTGTCCATGAGTAGCTGTCTGTCTGTCTATGAGTAGCTGTCTGCCTGCCTGCCCAATTGTCTATGAGTAGTTGTCTGTCTGTCTATGAGTAGCTGTCTGCCTTCCTGCCTGTCCAATTGTCCATGAGTAGCTGTCTGTCTGTCTATGAGTAGCTGTCTGCCTTCCTGCCTGTCCAATTGTCCATGAGTAGCTGTCTGCCTGCCTGTCCAATTCTCCATGAGTAGCTGTCTGTCTGCCTGTCTATGAGTAGCTGTCTGACTGCCTGCATGTCCAATTCTCCATGAGTAGCTGTCTGTCTGTCTGCCTGTCTATGAGTAGCTGTCTGCCTGCCAGCCAGCAAGTTGGTTAACAGAAAATAAATTGTTATGGCTGAGTAAAATAAAATACAATAAACACAATTTGCCTGAAAATAGATTACCCAGCTATGACCTTTTTCATGAAAAAAAATGAGTAGTGATATGGCTGACTGAGTAAAATAAAACAATCTACCTGAAAATAGATAGCTATAAGTGAAGAGCAATTTCCGCAATTTCCAGAATTACCATTTCCGCAATTTCCATTTCCGCAATTTCCGCAATTTCCATTTCCGCAATTTCCTCAATTTCCATTTCCGCAATTTCCATTTCCATTTCCAACTATTAATGGCAGCTGGGTTTCATCATTCAAATAAAATAGAATTCTGTCCGTTTAGCTATAAAATTATGTCAGGGAATAGGGATACACAGTATATGTCTTTCATTTGCATTGCATCTCCCCCCCCCCCCCCCCCCCAAGCTTTTATTTTCGTTCGAGTAATAGTACAACTCTAATAGTATTACTTATAATAATGTAATTAAAGATAACTTCATTCAGATTGATTTATTTTTATTTCATTTTCCAGATTTTGTTTTCTTCTTTTTTTTAGATTCTTCACAAGCTTCTTCACAAGCAGTCGGCAGGAGTTGCTAACCTGGAGCGGCCTACCCCAGCTCCACGTAGCCGCACCCCTGCGACGGTCACCTCCTCCCAGGTTTCTGCAGCCAGGGCTACCGACGCCCAGCGCTACGAGGCTTGTGGAGCCAGGACATCGGCTAGGCCTCGTCAGGCAGCTCCAGGTACTGTTCGTCCTCCAGCGAGGCCTTGTCAGCCCACTCACGAGGCCCGGTGGCTAGGCCTCGCCAACAGGTTGTCACAGCCACTTTCAAACGCCCCCCCCCCCCCCACACACACACACACACACACTTTGCAACGTCCGGCACAGCAACTCGCTCATTTTTGGTTCGCTCTGTGGTGCCTCTCGTGGCTCAAGTTCGCTTGAGAAGGCGTGCCTCCAATGTGGTCTAAAACTGCAGTTGGTGGAAAAATAGTGGCACAAGCTGGATTGGATCCAAGGAGGTGTGGGTTGGGACTGGTAGTCTACTGAGAATGGTGCTGAGATGGGACTTTCGGTGTCTATTACAATGTGACTTCGCCCAACTACTGCAAAAGACTCCTGTAAAACAAAAGAAGCCCAGTAGATATTTCGGCTGATTAACGTCTGTCTCCATTCTGCGGCTGGCACGCATAGAGCCTCATGGTATCACCTGCTTTCCAAAAGTTTCATGAGGATGGCATTTTGTAATTGGAATAGGCCAATAAAAATGATTTACTGTGTATTAGTATATGTATAATAATGCAGTACCTGTACAGTGTCTAAATATGTCCTTCATGTAGTGGCCGCAGGACAGATTTAGACACAACACACATATTTCTGTGCAAATAATCAAAATAAGTATTTAAAATGGATTTAAATGAGCTGCAGAGCAACATCCTAATCACAGTAATGCCTCACGCTGATTTTTGGCCATAATTGGATTAGTGGTGTAGGCTACATTAAACATAGAATGAGTGAGTGCTGACATTCAAAATAATAACTTGAGCACATCAATCCCTTGCGTAGCTGTGTTGCATGGTCTTGCCATGCAAGCACGATTCCCTTCTAATGGGAAGATAGTCAACATGAGATACAGTATGACCAAGTGAGGGCTGATTTTGTTGTATTTTTAGATTGATCATCAATACATTTTCCCCCAGAATTGCCTTTAATCTGCATGAATGTAGGTCTCCTCTCTGGATCCATGACTTGATATTCACACCTATGGAAGAAATAATTGGAGAAAAGTGAACACTCACTAATATACCTTATCAGTCGAGCACAGACAGGGTAGGGGATCTGTGAAGGAAGGGGTTATAGAGCTAAATTGCAATTCAGGTCACTGCTATGTATTAACATTCAGAGTTTTTGAGAAAGGATTGTTCCATTGTTGGCCAACCGAGATGTCCGAAGTTATTCACTTTGTGTTATCTTCTCTGTTTAAAGAGTATATTTTGCCAAAGGACATAAAGGTTTTCCCTTTGTTTTCCCTATTTGTTCATCAATAGGTTGAACAACACTGCACCGCATCTGAGCACTTAAATCTAAGTTAATTGTTTTTCCACTAGATTTTTCCCGAAGCAAAAACTAAGCTCCCTGCAATACAGTACAGTGTGCAAAGTGAAAACTAGCCAGTGTTCCGATAACATCCAGACGATATTCTGAAGAGGCGTAGCAAACATTTTTGAGGGGCTGGAGATATCTCAACAAAACATTTCTTGTTATACTTGCCGTCTGGGTTCGTATCCATGGCAACGTTCAAGAACTACAGAGACTCACCAAGAGGATTTGAAACTGTCTCAATGGCCACTCTGATGTCGTTTCTCTGTCCCTCTTTTTCTCTCTCTATCTCATTCTCACACACTTTTTTTCAAGGATCTCTAGAGAAAGAAACAGATTTGAGAGATGGGGGACAGAGAGGGGACAATCCAATATTAGCCTGTTAGCTTATTAACAGCAGGAATGGGATTTCAGAGAAATGGCATTATAGAAAGAAAGAAAGAAAGAAAGAAAGAGAAATAAATCTAAAGAAAGCGATGCTCCCTTGCAGTATTTGACCTTTTCCATATGGTATGAGCATGCTGCATAGCATGGATGCCTTTAGTTTGATCCACAACACAGAACACAACACGAACGAAGCCCCCTCCGGCAAGAAACATCACTGCTTCTCATGCTTCTCAGGCAACAAAGGTACACAAAACAACTGAAGGCCACATCAGAGGGAGGGCACCTAGAGAGGCATCCATTTCAGAGCAGGATTCTCACAAGTTTAATGAAATATGCAGGGATATACAAGTATCCGTTGGAGTAACTACATGAATAGCATCTCTGTTTTGAGCATGTCAATTTCAATTCAATTCAAATGAGCTTTGGGCATGAGAGAACATATGTTTACATTGCCAAAACAAGTGTCAAAATATATTAAAACAGTTGAAAATGGGGAAAGTATACATTTGGAGGTGGTACAGCATTGTGTAAACAGAGCTATGTCACATAGCAGTACATGTTATACCTGTCGGTACAGGGTAATGGCAGCAATCTTTTAAAGTCATTTTGGGACAAAAAGCAGCATTTTTCCTCAAAACTATTTACAAAAGGGGGAAAAATAGATCTAGAAGCTCAAGCTTGTAGATTAGCTATTTTTGTCTACATAATTTGGTGTATAGTGGGAGTACAGAACCCAGTCAACGAATTATAGGGTTTAAGTGGCACAGTACCTGTATATGGGTATAAGCATAGCATTCTGGGTGTAGTGTAGTGTCACTGTGAAAGAGAGATTTGTTTTCAAGCAGCTCCACTTGAGAGATGTAATTAAAATGTATTTGGCATACACAACATGTGCATGTCTGCTTTTGGAAAATGAGTCTCTGAATAATTTTTGTGCTAGTATAAACTCTGAGAAATAAGTTGAATGCAGCAACATTGAAAGTGAGGAGATCTCCCGCAGTGCTAGGTTTAAAAATATATTATGAAGTTAGGAATAAAGTGAATATCAACTTAAGGATTCATTTTCTAGTTTCCTTTTTTTCCAGTATGCTTGAGGGGTATTGAGAGATTTATTTATATGGTTTGTATATTAGTGATGGGAACTATCGTTCATTTCAGTGAACCGGATCATTCAGGGTCGTTCAGAAAAATTTAATTTAAAAAAGTTAATTTAGTTAATTTCGGTCGTTCGGTACTTCCGGAAGCTAGGGATCTCCCCCTGCACAGACCCGGTCAGCAGAGTTACTCGAGACAAGTCGTTCCTCAGTTGACGTACCTTGCAATCTATTGGCCGTGCCAGGCGGATCGTCACTTCAGGCTATGGGGTTGTTGTTGCTGGCCCTGGGAGGGATGGGATTGTCAATCTCTAGCAGCAGTTAGTATGGGATGTTTGCGCTCGGCAAAATTCAACATTAAAAAATAATGAATTTCTATCGAATATTACAATGAATGAAACTGAGTTGACGCGTCTTTTTTTTAGGGTAACCTTTGCGTTGTGTTAGACCCGCAATCTCCCCCAGTCACCAAGCCCCTTGTGTCCCCATCTAAGGTACCTTCCTCCCAGAATTTCACGGCTTCCAATGATCTAGCAATTCTCATAATTTCTCTCTCTCTCTCTCTCTCTCTCTAATATATATATATATATATATATATATATATATGCATGCACAGATTTACAAATAAAATATGTATTCGATGTGACATCATCAAAATATTAGCTAATTAGATAGCTCCATCACTCTCTTTTGTGGATGCCACAGCCACTTTAAAATTTCCATAGCATATTCTAGTCACTCTTATTTTGTTGTATTGTTTAATTCTAAACGCTAATCACTGCGTTGTTTTGCACCGTAAGTGTTGCAAGTAAGAATTGCAACCAGTCATAATACATTAGACTCGGTCAGAACAAGTCGGACATTGGAGGTATATCACATTCAATCACATTATAGAGTATGTATGTAGGCCTATGTATATTGTGTGTGTGTGTGTGTGTGTGTGTGTGTGTGTGTGTGTGTGCACGCGTGCGCATGCGTGTACTTTTACAGTAACAGTATGTCAGACATACCGTATGTACAGTACATGTATACTGAATTGTATTTTAAAAAAAGTGTTGAAATTGATCGTTTTAGGCGGTGTCATGACACAGCTTGAGCAATCTGTGGAGCTATTTGCGAGGATTGCCTGAATGTGTAGCCCTCTTACTGATGTTACCATTGTGTATTGATCCAAGCCTCTACATGTAATCTGATCACTTAATGTAGAGCTGGGCAGCTACATTTTCATATCTGGTGTCATATGATTCAGTTCGATCATAAACTTGAGTGTCACTCAAAATGTTATGTTTTGTGATATTTGGCAGTGAAAAATGACACAATATTGAACATCATTTTGTAATGCTTTTTAAAGGTAAATGTACTAATTGCTTTGCAAGTAGCTATACATTAATGGTTGGTATATGTGTTTCTGGCAATATTTTGACTGCTCATGTTGTTGTATGTGCGTGGTAAAAGTAACGTTTGATGAAAATGTCCGCCACAAGCCGGCATGGTGATGTACCCCGTTTATAAGAGACACATTTGAGCATTGTGTCTCAATGTGGTGTGTGGGCATCCCTGGGGGTCCTTGAGGAGTTCTCGGGGTCCACAGCTAAATGATTGATAGTTAGGAACCAAATTGAACCTTATGTGTCTCTAACTCAGAGAGTGTAGAAATGGAAACAAATTGACCCTCATGTCCATTAGTACACCCTCAAAATTGTATATTGGGATCGCAGATGATGGAAAATAAATATCATAAACACTTCTAAATATTATTCAATAAATGTAAAAATGCCCAAAGGAATCTTAGAACGTCAAACCTTGGTAGTTGTCAAATATAGTGCAAATATAGTCACTTTAAGATAGCACCAAACTCTGAGAAAACCCCTTTGAATATTGAAGCCAGTCCAGGCAATGGATAGAAAACCTTTGTAAAAGACCTTCAAATAGACCAAAATAGTAATTTAGAGGATGCAAGAATCCAGACCACAATAGAAAAAATATAGTTTAGATATTTTAGTGAGAATAATTCAATTAGAGATACATGTATTGTGACGTGAGAAGTCTAAACCTTGAATACTATATAGGTATAGTCAAAATGACAAGGTTGTTTATCTATCGTGATTGGATGAGAAGAGTCCATGTCCGGTGCAGGGTGACGAAGACCCGGCAGTAGTGATGACCGATCCAGAGCTGGCCTAATTGATTGATTGATTGAATATTTTATTAGACAATATAAAAAATGCAAACAGCACAGGGTACAGTCAGGCATTTTGGTCCAAAAGGATTTCCGAAGAAAGACCTTGCGGTCTTGTTTCCATTCGGGTCCCATGCACTCACACATACAGTCATGAGCAATAATCTAAAACAGCAATTGGTCACCTCCTCTCCCTCTGACCTAACCTGACTCCGCCAGCTAGTGGCAGCAGTGAGTTCCTCCTCCTGCTCCCATCTGCTCCCTCTCGGGCAGAGACATGTACTCCGATCAAATGCTGATCGGAGCGATATGTGGCGCGGCCACTAGAGGCGGGATCAACACGAGACTGATGACGTATTGAAGCGCTGCCACAGTGCAAATGTAAACACAACATAACAAGACTACAACTTGAAATTATTATGGAGACATCAGATTTTTGTCCTGCAGCTTCCGGTTCATCGTTTCTGCTTGAGAGAGACCAGATCCAGGCAGAAGGAGGCAACTTGTGAACTTAATACTGCCACAATCTGGCGGAGTCAGGTTACCTCTGACCTGCTGACAGGTGACATTTTAGGCCTGCTTTAAAGGAGGCCAGTGATTTGCTTGGAAGGGGGGCAGGGCATTCCACACCTGAATAGAAGTGCTGCGGAAGGTGAATTTACCCATATTTGTTTTAATGTTTTGTAAGTGGGTGTCACCCAAGGGGCCAGTGAGGCTCTGCAACGTTGAAGCGCTGGGCCCTAGTGGTAAGAGGAAGCACTGCAGGCGGACCGTGGATTCATGACGAGGAAACCCCGTGCAGCTGGGCTTTAACATTGAGCGCCCGGTTGCACTTCCGCATTGGACCACCAACATTTGGTGGTCCAATGCGGAAATGCGCCCAAAAAGGCGGAAATAGACGGTCCTTCGGGCTGCTTCAAAACGCCACTGAGCAACTTCCACTGACATGAATAGCGGAGGGGGCGGAGCTTCACGCCAGATCAGTCTCTATCCTTTTGATACTCCATGGTGTCACCATGCAGATCATTGTTTACGCTACCTCTAGTTTTGTGGCCAGACGAGGGATCCTATTGGCCAGACGAGGGATCCTATTGGCCAGACGAGGGGTGATGTGCTCTGGTGACGGAAGCCACTGAAGTTGAGAACACGCTGTTGTTATAGCAACCTGTAGCGCTCTCACCTAGAAATAAGGACCCTGTCTCCTGCTAAACTAGTCTGTTGCCTTTGTTTACACATTCCAAGAGCTGTTATGAAACTAGCAAGGCCACAGTAGCAGGCTGAAATCAAATAATTGTTCCACAGTATTCGAAGTTAACTGACCTTGGTAGAGATAGTATGAAAAGGGCTGTATAGTGTATACAGCCCTTTTGTGATGACAGAAATATCATAAATGATGATGGGGCCATGAAATGTTTGACTGGATGGGGAAAAAAAGGTCGTAAACAGAGGCTAGGTCAGGGTTAAGATGAGGGACTTGATTAAGGACTTCTGTTTAACCGGACAAATATGATTATGAAAACATGGCATCATGGAATTGTTAGTAAACAAAAATAAATATCCATCAACAGAGATAAAAAAAATATATCTGAAAATCATATGGGGGTCAATGACCTAATTCAGATGAAACTGGGGATCATGGAATTAAAAGGTTCGAATCACTGAATGTGAGAATGCCCAGCACAGGCATTATTTTCGGAGTTGGAATATCTCCATCAATGTTTTTCTAGTAAATGAATGACCAGCAGAACTTTGATGGAGACAGATTAATATTTTCAGAATATTCATTGATTAAAATGCCTGTTGATACTGTATACTGCTAGCCTGCTTATCAGACTGAAGCTTTGTGAGATAAGCAGTCCACTCAGAGAGTGGGCGGGGTCGGTCCAGGCTAGTATACTGCATTAGAAGGGTTAATTACATAAACATGGATTTTCCAGATTCGGTCTACATGTCTGACATCTGTGATTGTGACAGATGGATAACAGACTACACTTTATGACAAACATAAACTCAGGTGTCTATAGCTCATTGACATTTTCACAAGTGTTAATTAAGCAAACATGGTTCCATACATAATTTTATACTTAAACTTGCATACAGTTGCACCTTCATACGTTATGGAATTCTAATTCTAGACGTGTTAAATAAAATACTGAACGTGAGACAAAGCACAGGTGGAGAACTGCCAGTTGTCATTATGTTGGCATACCTTTTTTCTTTGCATCACATTTGAATATGAAATGATATTAATGTGATGCATTTCTGCTCTGCCTTCACATACTTCATGCGGCATCTGCTTACTGTGCCAGTGCAGTGCAAGATTTGTAGTATGCATAACTCATTTTATACCACACTAACTTTTTTCTCTGCCAATTCCTTTCCTCAGAACAAAAGTACAAAATGCTGTATATCAGCACATTATCAGTGAGATGCAGCTTCTCTTTGAAAATGAAGTCCTCAAACTAGAATCCTATCTGCACTGTTTTCTTGGAAAGCTTCCCCAAGAAGTCAGTGGCTGTTAAAACAGCCTTTATGTGTGTATGAAGGAGATTGTACATGCTGGGGAGATGTTTCCTTCCATCTGTCTTCTCTGAAACGATGCCTCTGGCAACACTGCCACAACAAAATGCTGTGGTTGGCTGTATACTGTACTTTAAGTTGAACTAATGTAAGCAGTAGGCTATACTTTCAAATTAAAATGTGTTCATTGAACTTTGGGAGAGCACACATGGATTAATGAACACTGAGGATTTTACTGTACAGTCCATCATGCTGGGGTTTACTAATTTCTAGGAATGTCCTGATACCAATTTCTGTGTTAGCCGATACCGAATACCGATACCAATGTTGTGATCTTGTGTTGTGTTTATAGTTATCGACTGTAGCTATATATCTTGTGTTGTGTTTACAGCACTCCTCATTCAAATGTGCACTTGCAGTTTGGGCAACTCGAAAGCAAACTCCACATGCCCCAACATTTTATTTACCTGCCATAGTGTTAACCCCTTACCCCTGTGTCGGATCGGTGGTTAGACTGGCATATTTTCTGATACCGATATGACCCGATATGACAAATAAGGGCAGATACCAATACTTTTCCGATACCGATACAGTATCGGGACATCTCTACTAATTTCCTTTTAAAATTATTATTTGCCCTCAAATTATGCCACTCAAAACATTACGGAACAATAAATAAAATCAGACTCAATGCTGCAATCAAGCATTTTATTCAATATGACTCACAGGCTATTTCAAGCATGATGTACTCTGAAAAAGTTAGCCTCATCCTGAAAAGGGAAAGAAATAAAAAATGCCACAAGTTTTTCCCTATTCTATATCACTCACAGAGGCCTATTTAATTCAGACATGCAACACTTGCTGGCTCTAATCTGGATGGGCTTGACGATGTGCCTTCCTTTGCGCAGTGAAGGTCACCAAATTGATTTCAAATAAAATTTTATGTGGTGAAGATTTCAATCTTAATGACTACCCTTTGTGAGGTCAGGAACTGACCAGGCCCGGGTGGCAACAAAAGCAGACGGAAAATAAATTGCACACAAGTGAGACATCGGTGTGTGTGTGTGTGTGTGTGTGTGTGTGTGTGTGTGTGTGTGTGTGTGTGTGTGTGTGTGTGTGTGTGTGTGTGTGTGTGTGTGTGTGCGTGCATGCATGTGTGTGTGTGGCCAGGTTCTAAATCAGCCACCGTCTTTTTAGTGACCCCCACCCCTCTACCCCCTTGCTTTTGTTGTACCGAAAG
The DNA here is from genome assembly GCF_963924005.1 of Protomyctophum bolini. Taxonomy (NCBI): domain Eukaryota; kingdom Metazoa; phylum Chordata; class Actinopteri; order Myctophiformes; family Myctophidae; genus Protomyctophum; species Protomyctophum bolini. The sequence goes on along the minus strand of NC_137871.1, from coordinate 15,310,570 downwards.
GGAGAAAGCTGACCAATGTCATTAGAACAAACATCTGTATGGGACGTTCAATGCTTTCAGACAATTCTCCTTCATCCGCTCGTTTTCTTCTTTCTTTTTTTTATTGGGGGGGGGGGGGGGGGGGGGGGGGGGAGAGAGGGGGCTGACAGCAGAGAGAAAAAAGATGGTCGCTACCATAATCACTGAGGAGTCATTATTTGCAACTCCTCCTCCCAGATGGCTGAATGCTTGATGTTCTTGTCACGTTGTGTTGCATTTTCCCTGCCTTGAATGGGCTGTGTACACAACCATTGTTTGATGAGCAAAATTGAAGGCAAGCCTTGTAAACTGTGGCTGCCTTAGCTGTGCCAAAGACATGGCACTGCAAAGACAATGTGTGCAGACATTTTCCTTTGTCCTCTTGAAACTTCATGCTCCTTAACTTACTGCTTCAACCATGCACGGTAGAATTACCAGCGCTCATTTAACCACTTAAGACTGATGCATAGCATACTTCATTGTGCGCATGTTGTGAGCTTGTAGATCGGCTGTTTACAAAATCGTTTTAAAGCTGTAAAATATGATTGTGTAAAAAAAAAAAAAAAATCACTACCATACAATTGCATGAACAAAGTTTGTCACTGTTAGTCACTCAATGTGTTTTCAACAGAACATAAGTCAAACCAGCAGTTTTCATTTAGTTTGTTTTGTCAAGTGACACATTAAATAGAGCTTCAGGAGATCAAGCATGTTTCGTTTTTAAGAAACCATACAACAATTAACCTTCTGTGATCAGTAATATACAGTATCATACATGTACAGCAGCCTATGTATGTCTGGCTTGAAAACAGGAACTAAACTGCATTCAGGAATGCATAATATCTCTGCTGTCGGGCAGAAACCAGCTAACTCCAAAATGTAAAATTATCAGGAAATGAAAAATATACATTTTTCAGGAAATGAAGAAAGCCTTGTATTTTTTTTAAAACAAATAAATACATCAGATCAATTTCTCTTTTGTGATGGACGATAGCCCCTCCTATGTCCAGCTTTTGGTTTGTGTGAACACAAGTTTTGTCCTATACACAAACATTAAATCCTATTAACAGTGAATGGACAATTTTGAGTGTTTGTGTAAACACAAACACAAACATTGAAGACGAAGGTGAGGACGCAAATTCTGATTGGCCGGAATGAGATGATGATGTACGATGATAACGCACCTCACTTCACATGGGTGTGATTTTTTTATTTTAATAAATAAGCAGTACGTGTTTTACGTACTGCTACTTACTTACCGGTACTTCTGTAGTATTTTGATGTCAGTGGTTGGATATGATCTGGACAGTATAAATAACTGATTGCAGTCAACTTGTTTGCTTGGTTTATGCTTATTGTTTTTGACAGATTAACACTGTTTCAGGTAGATATAGGCTGTCCTACTTCAGTTGTAGAAATTCAAGCCAAGATCAAGCCCTAAACATTAGATTTATGTCTCATAGATAGGCAATTCAATGCTTTTTTGTGAGTACTCTGTGCCATTCATATAAGAACGATTAAAATGTTCTAATCACCTATAGGTGTCATGATGCGGAACGAGACAGACAGTTGAATTCACATTATGTGCCTTGTTACTCAACACAACACTTCAAAACGGACTCTTCTTTGTCTTCTTGGGTCGCTATTTTTCCCCTCGCTCTTGCTGTCTTTTTGGGTGGGGTGTGATAGAGGAATATACTGCAGCAAATGGAGGTATTTTCTGTTTTAAGATATCTCATTATCTGGGCATTGAATTTTCATTGCTACTTGAAAAACAATGGGTTGGGTAATAGCAATTGGTCATAGCAGATTAATGATTCTGAAAGATTATCTGATTCATCCTGTAAAATGACCCAATCTATTAAAGTTAGACTACAATTACAAAATTCTGAATTGTAGCGGATTTCAAATGTTCAACATTTTTGGCAAATATGTCCTCATTTGCCTCAAAATGTTTTCTTTTTTTTTTTAATACTGTTTTTATTAGGCATTTTTGAAAGACAATTTCAGATTTAGACAATGATAATAAGTAATTCAGTTAAATAAAAATGAAAAAAATAACAGGCAATGTAAATGTTCCACATACAGTATAATAAAAAAAGACATAAGTGTAAAACAAAGAAAAACAGTTAAACAATGACAAGTGTGAACAGACAAACAAAACAGACAACAGGACAGACACTCTTGCTCTCAAACTACCAACATGTTGTGAATTAAGTAAATTAGACATTCTTTTTTAAATAATAAAAAATAAAATAAAGAAAAAACACTCAGTTCCTTTTCTTTCAGTTCCTTTTCTTTCTTTCCAATTTTCTATTGTGCTATCTATTGTGTAGGAGGGGTTAGCGTGCACCTATTAAAATATTCAATGAAGGGTTGCCATGTCTGGTAGAACCTATCTTCACTCCCTCTCAATTCAAATTTAATCTTTTCCAATTGTAAGTAATGCATAACATCCTTCATAAGTGAAGTGTGAGTTGGAACATGTGCTTGTTTCCAATTCAACAGTATCAGTCTGCGAGCCAGTAGAGTCACATATTTTACCATGTTATATTGGAAAGTAGACAGTTTGACCCCGGGCCCTGTGACTCCCATAATTGCTGTTAGTGGATCCGGGTCAAAAGGTTTTTCAACAATGTCTGACAGTGATTTAAATATATTTTGCCAATATGATCTTAGTTTTGTGCAATGCCAGAACATATGAGCTAGAGTGGCCGGCGACTGGCCACATCTGTCGCAGGCTGGATTCACATTTGGATACATTCTGTTGCTCAAAATGTTTTCTATGTAGGCCTAATCCAAATCCAAAATAAATGTCTCCCTCTGAAACAGGCACCCCATTGACTTTGCTCAGCTATGTCAATATGCAAAGTGAAGCGGTATGCATGAATGATTTGAATGAGTAGAAAACATCCATGCTTTATTTCCATGTGCATGCTGTTGAAGCGTGGAGACTGTCTGAAGAACAGGGGGTGACAGAAGTGCGGTTTAAAGGGGATGACAGAGGAGGGATGGGGAGTGGGAGAAATCTGGCAGCCTGCTTGCTTCTGTCAGGATACTGTAAAAATCAATGAGCAAGAAAATACCTGCATACGACCACATGTTGCTTGTAGAGGAATGTTGTTTCTACCGCTCAAGGGCTACTATTGCCATCTGGGTTGCTTTCCTAATAGGACCTGATGGTACTGTATGCACTGTAATTAAACCAAGACTCAACTCAAAGTCCCTTAAGCTGTTAGATGACCATAAGGAAGGAGAAGGAACAAATCATCACGTCGATCTCGGGATCCACCTGGGAACGGCATGGCTCCATTTTTTCCATTTGAGAACCAGACTAATTCTACCAATTCACTGGAGTGTCTACCCTGAGCACAAGCAGGCTCTTTAAAATCCTCCGGTAGCCACGCCCCCTCCACAGTCCACTCCACGACCACGACTCCACACGCACCTGCTGCAATCTACAAACAAACAAACAAACAAACAGACAGACTGTTGTGAACTAAACAACTTATAATGTAACTATTACCGGTACGGTATTTACACCTCATGAAAGTTGAGTGGAGTAGTCTGGGTTGTTAGGAAGTGAAAACTGCTGTGTGACAGTTTGAAAGATTTGTTTTTATTCTGGAGGTAAGTTAGCTACCTAGCTATGCTAAGCATGCTGCACATGTGTGTGTGTGTGTGAGAGAGTGTGAGTGAGAGGGACGGAGGGTGAAATGAACAAACACAAAGGTGCTTGAATGCTCATGCATGACATTATAGAAAAATATACAGACACAATGTTTTGTTTGTGGTGCCACAGCAGAAAATCCTTGTAGGAAACTTGATTCTTAACTGTTTACCAATGATGGTTTAATTGAAAGTGATATGTTACACCGCCGCTCATGAATGTAGACCAGCCTCTTTAGCATAAATAAAAATAACGTTTTTGCTACTCACCAAAACAAAGGCGGGTCATTAGAAAGCCTATCCTTAGTGGACGAACTCTGAGCCCCCCCACCACACGTATAAACTGTACTTTTTGGCCAGAAAGGGATTTTCTTTCACCAGAGGAACCGACGTGACCAGGCTGTTTACTGCTTCTCTGGTCCTATAGCTAGCTAGCTGCAATTTGCAACACTATATTTTTTAAAAATAATAGGTTGAATCTAGATAAAAAAAAGATCTATAGTGTAAATAATCACACTTGTGTGAAGTGAGGGGCGCTCTTATCATCATACATCATCTCATTCCGGCCAATCACAATTTGCATCCTCACTTTTGTCGTTTGTGTTTGCACAAACACTCCAAACTGGCCATTCATTGTCAATGGCATTCAATGTTTGGGTCAGGACAATGTTTGTGTTTACACAAACCCTCAAAGCAGGACATAGGAGCACCCCTCAAACACAACCTTCCGGTTAGCATAGCGTTACTAACGCTAGAGAAGGTGATCCATGGTGGCACGAAAATGGCTGATTACTACTTCCGTTTCACGGATCCAATTCACAGGTCTTGCTGGGAGGAAAGTACTGTCCAGCTGTAGAGGATGGAGATGAATGGAGACGCCGCCGGGGGCTCATCAGGATCTCTATCCATGGGTTCCATGCATTCCAGAAGACTGCTCAAGGTAGGAACTTGTTTTTTGCTTCTTTGTGTTACCATGTGTTGTTCTTGCTTACTGTAAATCGCTCTGGATTAAGAGTGTCTGCTAAATGGCAGTAAATGCCTGAATTGTAAATTGTTGTATGCTGTGTGTATACTAGTGTGATATACTAGTGTGATTCAAGCTACTGTACTATTACTATCATTTTGGGACCCAATGGCAATGAAACATGTTCAGTTCAGTAACAGTTTGTATAGTTGTTGTATCTGCAAGTGAATTTACTATTTCCTTTTGGCTAGAGGTTTTGGGCTTTATAACGTTCAATTGAAGACTGATAAACAGTATATTGTGTTGTTGTTGCTGAGGTTTGTTGTGAGTTGTTGTGACAGGGTGGCTGTATTGGTTATGGTGGCAAAGAATGTCTATGTAGGCCTTTTTCTTTCTTTCTTTCTTTGCATTCAAATGTGGCTATCCAACACAAATGTGCCTTTAAAAACTATAGATTTATTTTGTCCAGCTCATAAATGTAGCCTGTGATTAGTGAGTAACAAGGAAGAAAAAACCCTTAATCTTAACCCATGGAATGGTGCATGAACCCCCAGCACTATTGTGTCAGGTGGGTCTATGATGGACCCACCCAACACAATAGTAGTGGTCCTCAGGATATACTGTAAAAACAGGAAGGTGCAAGTGCAAATCGCTAAGCAGCAACACGAGGATCAAAATGCATACATTAATACATAAGGGTGACAATAATGTATTATGCATGTCTGAAAATAAGTAAATCACAAATAAGCCAATCACAATTTGCATCCTCAATTTTGTCTTCAATGTTTGTGTTTACACAAACTCAAAACGGGCCATTCATTGTCAATGGAATTCAATGTTTGTGTTTGCACAAACACTCCAAACTGGCCATTTATTGTCAATGGCATTCAATGTTTTGTGTTTGCACAAACACTCCAAACTGGCCATTTATTGTCAATGGCATTCAATGTTTTGTGTTCTGTTTGTGATCCATGGTGGCACGAAAATGGCTGATTACTACTTCCGTTTCCACAGATCCAATTCACAGGTCTTACTGGGAGGAAAGTACTGTCCAGCTGTAGAGGATGGAGATGAATGGAGACGCCGCCGGGGGCTCATCAGGATCTCTATCCATGGGGTCCATGCATTCCAGAAGAGTGCTCAAGGTAGGAACTTGTTTTTTGCTTCTTTGTGTTACCATGTGTTGTTCTTTAAATGCTAAATGGCAGTAAATGCCTAAATTGTAAATTGTTGTATGCTGTGTGTATACTAGTGTGATTCAGGCTACTGTACTATTACTATCATTTTGAGACCCAATGGCAATGAAACATGTTCAGTTCAGTAACAGTTTGTATGTTGTGTTGTATCTGCCGTTGAAGGTATGTGAGTTGTAACAGGGAACAGTATATATGGGTATGTGGCTCTTGATCACTTCAATAATCCTGCAAGTGAATTTACTATTTCCTTTTGGCTAGAGGTTTTGGGCTTTATAACGTTCAATTGAAGACTGATAAACAGTATATTGTGTTGTGGTTGCTGAGGTTTGTTGTGAGTTGTTGTGACAGGGTGGCTGTATTGGTTATGGTGGCAAAGAATGTCTCTATGTAGGCCTTTTCTTTTTTTCTTTCTTTCTTTGCATTCAGATGTGGCTATCCAACACAAATGAGCCTTTGAAAACTATAGATTTATTTTGTCCAGCTCAGAGATTAAAATAGGGTGCATTTTGCATCCCAAAACGCAGTTTATAGTTAAGGGACGCAATAAAACAACGACCTCTGCATCCACGGGATGCACTACTGTACTACTGTACTGTTTTTTTATTCTAGTTTATTTAGCTAGCTTTAGTTATAATAATCATTTCTTCTTCTGTTTTCTACATGAATACAACCACATTATAAATAACCATATAAAATGAAATGGGAGTTAAATGCTGCAATTTGTAAAAATGGCAAAATATGACTCCTAACGTCGTTGAAGTGGGACTCATAAAATGTCCCTGGGACTCATCTAAAAGACCATCCCTGCATCCCGGGACTCATTACATTGAAAAGCTATTTACATCACTGCCAGCTCATAAATGTAGCCTGTGATTAGTGAGTAACAAGGAAGAAAAAAACCTTAATCTTAACCCATGGAATGGTGCATGAACCCCCAGCACTATTGTGTCAGGTGGGTCTATGATGGACCCACCCAACACAATAGTAGTGGTCCTCAGGATATACTGTAAAAACAGGAAGGTGCAAATGCAAATCGCTAAGCAGCAACACGAGGATCAAAATGCATACATTAATACATAACAGTGGCAATAATGTAATATGCATGTCTGAAAATAAGCCTACAGAGCCAAGGTTTACAACTAGCCTCTGACAATGATGAAATAATTAGTAAGTAAGTCAACTTTATTATTTATAAAGCACCACTTTCAAAATGTGGCTACAAGGTGCTGTGCAATAACACAAATTAAAACAATTAAGTTAAAACAGAGCAACATAAAAGCGATAAAATATTAAGCTTACACAAATAAAATATTTTTTTAAACAGACAACTGACTCTTTGTTGGTAAAGCTACTACTGTACCTCCCAGTCATCACAAAGACTATTTGTCTTCAAAGCATTGCACTCTTCAATCATTCGTTCAACCAAGTGATCAACATCTTTAACATTGTTGGAATATGTTTCACTTCAATCATTTTCAATTTAATTGTTACAGTATCCCACACCGATGAAGGCTGGATAGCCGAAACATTATTTCTATTGCTTGTTACAGTATTACCACTTCTTCTTCTTCTGCATGGCTGGGAGACAAAGGTTCCATTCAAAGATAACACCTGCCGTTTAAACAATGTAATCATTGTCGGGCATATTTACATTTCATCAGTAACATTGGATAAAGTCTATCTGAATTTTGATTAAACAAATTGGAAACCCATCAGGGCTTGGTTTGTTCCATTTTGACATTACTATATTGCTAGGTTTGTGTTGAAAGGTTCTGTGTAGGCGTATTCATTTTAAGTTAAAGATTTACTGTAGATATTGCAGAACAATAATAGTAGTGTCCAAGGAAATGTAAGGCAAAATACTTTGCATAGTAAATATAATGGTCACGGCCCCATCTAGCAGTGCCAGATGCCCTAGTTTGCAAACAACTGAATTTACGCCACAATAACTGCTCTTCCATGTGGATGAATAGCTGTATTGTTAGAGGCTGTTTTGTGTGGTTGCTTCATCAACACCTGCAGTACATTCGGGAAGGACACTTGAAAGCACTGAGAAAAGTCTCTGCTGTTTTGTTGGGTTTTAATAATGCAATGACAAATGATAAAGCATCTAATCGGAATCTGTTCTGCCTCTGTCTCTTATATTGTACTTCCACAAGAGACTGATATTCTCCTCACGAATGTTTCTTTTTTTTAAGCACGCAACCTGTGCATATTTGATACTGTTGTTATCTCACTTTCTATACTTTGTTTCGTTCTCTATCCTTTTTTTATTTCGTAACTGCAAACAGCGACAAGTTCATCGATTGCTTTTGACACTACCGTATGTTTGTGCCGTGCTCTACGCCATCTACGGTATAATAATTCATCTTAGATTCCCTGCGAAATGAGATGAAACATAGCTGACACTACACTACAGTATTGAAACTGTGGAATATGCCTCCACAACAATGAAATCCTCAATATTAATTTAACCCTGAGTGTACAAATGGAACCAAATTGACCTGTGGCTACAATTGTACACCGTGTTAAACCACTTAAACCCTGTACACTTTGTTGTTGTTCGGGTTCTCCCACGGGTTTGTACTTGGTCCACTCCTTCCCCTCTACACCAACTATTTCCACCAAAAAATAGCCAGTAAGCTCACAATTCCATCATTCAGGAAGTACCCATTGTGGGACTACTGGGTCATCTGTATCATTTAGTTTGGTCATCAGACAGCCCCCGTTGTTAGCTTGTAGATCTGCACGTTTTTCAGATTGTTCAGCGCCAAATGTTCCCCCATTGCGTCATTCTCAGAATAGGACTGCTAGCCGTGCATGTGGTTCAATTAACACTGGATTCCACTGTGTATGTTGTCAGTAAGGGGATTGCCACAGTAGAGGCCACAGCGACTTCGTACAGATGTGACAGTGACAGTCCATCAGTCACATTAGCAATCTAAGTGGGGCTCAATCAAGTGCAGTCTTGGTGAGGTGGAACTGTCTTCCCCGCTATCTGTCCATCACATGCAGAATGCTGGGTATTGATTTCATGTCTGGTGGGACTACAGACTACAGCTGGACCTGACAGGCTCTGACTCAGCTCTGCAGTGATGACACACGCACACATGCATGCAAGCAAGCGCAGACAGACAGACAGACAGACAGAAAGACACAGTCGCACACACGCACGCACTGTTTCTGTGCAGAGAAAACATGCACTGTAAAAGTGTTACGTCAAACACAGTCTATTTTTTTTACACAGGCAGAGTTAAATTGACATTCTGGAATTTATTGTGTGAAAATAAGATGCTTAAGCTTATATTGCGGCCCCCTTTTTGTAATGCAGCACAAATAAGGTTTTCGTGTAGAATAGGATTTGCAACTTCCGAACATTATAATAATGGCTTAGGTAATAACTATTTTATTACCTATTTTGCTGAGGACGGCAGTGTTGGGTGAAATTTATGGCAGTTCTGTGTGCCATGTGATAGCACGTCACGTCTGTGATGAATTCACATTAATCTTCTTTCCAAGAAGCCACTCCTATGCACAGCTTTGTGTGTACGTATGTGTGTCTGGTTGTATGAGACAGACAGCTGTGCTCAGCTGATTGGCTGAGCATGTATGATGATAAGCGCTGCTCACTTCACAAGTGTGATTTAATTTTTAGGACAATTTTTATAGGTAGGTAGCCTATACTAGAAGGGTAAACTTTAATAATGTTGACAAATGGAAAAGCTATTGTGAACAGAGTCATCAGTGCCGGATTAACCCTTTGTGGTGCCCGGTGCTCCGACCCGTTTGGTTTGCCCCCAAGCTTGTTGCCCTGTGCTGCAGCACCTAAAGCACTTGCATTAAGCTGACACTGAGAGTCATGTTCGTGGAAATGGTCATCAGCTCTGCACCATCAGTGCCCATACCCTGTTTGGCAAAAGGGCCTTCCTGTGTGGTGTTTGCATGTCCCCTAGGGTAGATACCCTCACAACTGGTCTCTATACTGCCTCCCCTTGGTCAGCCGGGGAGCCTCATGTAGGGGAAAGGAATTGGTTAGAATAACGTGTTCCTTCCATGCCGCGCTACGCCTATGACCTACCGGGGAAACCCCCCCCCTGTCCAGTGATAAGAAGCGGCCTGCTCACTCCTCATGAGTTGAAGGAAGCATGAGCTCAGTTCGGGTCTCTCCCCAGGTTGGCAGAGGGAGAGTAGCGCCCAGGATTACAGCTTAGGCAATTGGCACCGGGTGAAAAATGGGTTACATCGTGGGATAAAAATTATATATATAATATATACTTTTTTGTGGAAATGGTTACGTAATCGATACGATATGGAAGTGAAAAGGTAGAGGAATCCATCTGTACACAGAAATATCCCCTAATTCTAATTCCCAAATTAATGATGGCGTTGACTCGCAAGGCCGATATAACCCCAGAGGTAATTTTATGCACATAAGCTATGCACATTTGGTGTGCATTTGTCCGCACATAATAATGCATTAAACCTAGGGCTATGTAGGGGTTTCGTAACAATTATGGTTAAAATGTATTTGTAATATGTTCGAGGGGCGATAGCCCCTGCTATGTCCAGCTGTGCATGTGCCAACACAAACCTTGACCTACAAAAACATTAAATCCCATTGACAATGATTGGACAATTTTGAGTGGTCGTGTAAACACAAACATTCTGTTGAATGAGTGACCCCACTGTCAGTGCGACCTCAACCGTCAGTGTCCCGGGGTTGCGACCCCAACTTTGGGAACCCCTGGTGTACTGTCATATTTTGATTTCCTGTTTGTTATATTCCCTAGAAACTTTATATTCTAAAAACTAGTGTGTGGATGTTCTTTCTCTTCCTTGATGCCTGACATCCAGCACCTGGCCTAAATATAGGCATTGAGATGTGCACACAATCTTCTCTGTGAACTGTTATATTCCTTAACCACTTAAACCCGGGGTCCCGCAGGTGTTTGTACTTTTTCCCCTCCTTTTTTCCTCTACACTGTAAAAGGAAGGTATTACCAAATCTCTTATAGGCTATACTGTAGCTGTGTAGTCAATCTACAAGCTCATGATGTGAGCTTTTAGATTGTGGGACCAGAGGCATGGTGCAGCACTGAGCTGCACATAATGATGACTATGCACAAACGAAAAAGAAAGATGTATTTTCACGAAATATTTTCCTATTTTCACATAATGTTAGCTTTTTATGGCACGCCCTGAATAGGGAAGCCAAGGTTATTTATATATAATTCATGTGGTTATTATTCATTATAAAAAGATTAAAAAACAAACAAATCAACTATTTAACTTCCAGTCAAAAGTATCAGCTTAATACAATGAAAGAAAAATTAACTAATATTGACAGACTTTCTTGGTCTTTGCTTGAACAGTTCAGTGGATGATTCAAATACGTTCTCTGTTGGTTTTTACTTTCTGTATTATCAAGAAGTAATTCTTGGAGATGCCCTAGCAATTTATTTCACACTTCCTGAGATAGATGTGATTTTTTCAACATGCCAAAATCCCAATGACTATGAAACCCCATGCACTGCATAACTGATTGGCTAAGACTCCAAACATTTGATTGAAAGTAAAACGGTTTGAACGGTTTGAAACTTTGAATTTTAATGCAGACCGAAGAAACACAGAACAAACTAACGTTTGCAATCTATTTTTATTAACAAGCTCCTCAACGCTACGGCGCTGCGCTGTCCCACCCTCTGGTTTGAAGGCCCTTCCAGGTTGTTGTTTGGAGACTTAAACGGCTCTGTTTGAAGTGCATTTTCTCAAAATGAGGAATGGGTTTTGCGCACCCCCTTTTTCCCGCTTTTCTTTTTTTGTCATTCGATTTACATAAAAAGCCCTCAGTCTCAAAAGTTTTGAACAGATTTTGGCTGAAGTATAGGCTAAAGCATGTGTGCGACAAAATGAAAGCCTCTAGAACTGGCAGGGGGTGGGGTGGGAGAGTGGCCGGGGGAGGTGGTGCCTTAGCCAGTCTGTGTACGAAAGCAGCAAATCCGACTTGGTTGGTAAACATAGGCTCCAGGGACCCTGCTTCTGCATGCAGGCTGCGGCAGACTAGATGGAAGCCCTCTGTGATTCTAATATAGTAAGCTCATTGAAATCGCCGCAGAAAATGCTGAAAAGAATGTGAACCAATGCTGCAGCGCACACTCACGCACATACGCGCAAACACGCGCACGCACGTGCGCACATGCACGTGCACATGCACGCACACACGCACAGTAAAGCACAGTATGCATACAGTAAGTCTGCGTGCACACAGGACATGATGTATTGGAATTGCATGTCAGAGAGCAACATATTCTCTCTCTCTCGCACACATGCACGCCACGCCAGCGCACACACACACACACACACACACACACACACACACACACACACACACACACACAGGCTATACATAATTTTGCTAGAGAAATTTGCTTCCTATATTAGGTATATTAATGACGTACGTTGTTTTTAATTCACTCTCATCTGTGTCAGTCTGTAAGCTTGGAGTAAATGTATTTTTTCATTAGCAAAATACAGAAACTGGCATCACGTGTGTGGTAATTAATATGCGTGTAATTCTCTGCACGTTTTCAGTAAATGTTATTCTCAGAAATTTCAGCCCTCTAAATGTATAAGAAGATGAAATCGACCTCCCCCGAGATCAATTTTCTGTTCCCTTTTTTCTTTTTCTTTTCTTTCCCTGAGAAGCACCTGTAATTTGTCTTCATCAACTTGTATGGACATCCTCAGGAACAAAAGCCGGACCTGAAAAGTATCAAATCAACAGCACATTTTTCAGAAAATGGCAGATCCAATTTTATACATGTCCCTGAGGCTTCCCCCTAACTGTTGGCTCGCTGACCCTTCACTCATTCAACTGCGCTTTTTGCCGCCTAGGCTTTTTAAGATTGTTTCTGTCTCTCGTAACCCAGCAAGATATCAGCCCCAATGGGAGAAATGCTAACGAGACGTCCCGATGATGTTCAGCATGGCAACGTGAAGACATGCAAACCCGCCAGGCCAAATTGCCTATAATGAACGTGAGACTCAAGAGATGGAGCATACTCTTATTTTGACATTTGGTGAGATGGTGCTGTCTTGTTTGCTACGCATTCTGATGTGTGATAAGAAGAAAATGTTCCAACAGTGCTTTGAAGAAAATAACTCCAATGTAGCAGAGTATCTGTACAACTTGTATAGGCCTGGCTAGTGGCCACATTCTGTAAACCACACAGTTTTTGCATGGATCACAGTTTGCCTTTTTGAATAATCGAGTGGGCGGAATCATCACCCACAGATCAGTATTCTATTCTTCCTCTTGTTTCAATGGACTTGGTTACAAAATAGCCTTTAACTGAGTTATGGCAAGAAGCTTTTTAAAAGCCAACTTTTTTGAATAGGAACAATTAAAATACAGACAGTACACCTTATATTTGCCATTCAAAACAAATATGTTTCACCCTGTACTACAACAGCAATAAAACTAAATGAACACTGGCTGCGGTTACATGAGGGCTTTTTCATTCAGAATGAAAACTTCAGAATGAATTAATTCAGAAGTAATGTTTTTTGCTGCGTGTTTACATGGGAAAGGTCATTCCGAATGAGTGTTTACAATACTTTTAAATCCCATTATTTCATTCCACATCAGGTTTTGGGCTGGGAAGGCTTTTGATTGGATAGGGGGCGGGCGGATATGTTTATGTCCAGTGGTGGAAAGTACATTTACTTTAGTAAGTACAATTTTGAGGTATTTCTACTTTACTTTCCAATTGTTTTACTTTTACTACACTACATTTCAGTAAAACAAAATAATAATAATAAAAAAACACTTAAAAAAACACTAATTTATTAATATAATTAATCGCAAAACAAGAGCATAATATAGCCATACCAATTACATGGAAACAAGCATGCACAGAAAGACCAGAATGAACTTCAATCCGAATGAGTGTTTACATGAGTCCACAATTGTTTCAATAGGATTTAAAAATGGAATAAACCGGTCAGTTACATCAGATCTAAGTTTAAATCAGATTGACCATTTTCATTCCGATTTAAGTTTTTGTAGGTGTTTACATGAGAACTTTTAATAGGATTTAACTTTTATTCTGAATGAAAAGGGGATTTAACTGTCCATGTAAACGTAGCCACTGACTTATGTTCCACAACGGATATGAAAACACGTTTGGAGCAGAACAGAGGTAGGAGGCTTTTCAATGCATTTAACTAATTTTACTTTCACCCTTATCATGCTGGCAATTACAGAACATGAAGTATGCAAAGCCATAGGCTATATGGTTATGTATGAGTAATTTCAGCACTAACGTTACGGTCGATTGAACATTCAATTTAAACATGCCGTCAATACCATCGCTGTATGAGTTCATCCACTATTGGCTTGGCCCGAATTATATTAAGTGGTTCTCTAATGCCATCAAACCGTTTTATACATCTAAATATGGTTGGATGGGGTTATTCGCTGCACCACAACTGGGAAGACAAAAACAAACAAACTGTGAGCATGTCAATATTGCGTCTGCGTGGCCTCTTTTTTTTGTTCAGTTTTGCTTCTCTTCTCGTGCTCTGATTTGCTCAGGCTAAACAGGCCAACAGAGAGCACTCTCCTCACTGATGACCTCCGCCACCAATTCAACATGATCAGTAGGGCAAATGGCCACCGCTGATGGCTGATTACCAACAGCTGTGGACAGAAACGACCAACATTTACTTGAGTACTGTTACTTAAGTAGATCTGTATATTTGTATGCTTATGACTTAAAAATACTTTGGAATTTGGGCTAAGTACACTATACCAATGGGACACTAACTATTGAAAATAATTATTATATGGCCTACAGATTTTCGACCTTAAAACTGTATAATCATAAACTGAATAATATATGAGAATATTATAATTCAGTTGCATAGGCGAAAATCACAGACTGGTATAGCAGACAGTTTTGTTTCTCTTTTACATTTTGAGTGTGCTTGTGAGGGCACAAATCATGTTTACAGTATAAGTGATCTTGTCTCATTGACATTTCACTTCGTGAACATTTTACAAGAGCATAAATAAATTAGGTTTTCCTTAACAGTAAAAATAAATTTCAGCAACGTTAATTGGAATAGTTCAGGGATGTGTGCCAAGAGTTGTATCAAACAATATGGATTAGGCTATACTCCACAAGCTGCACACTGTCAGGCTCAAATGATAAAAGTGCAGTAGGATTGCTGAGGGCAAGGATTATAAAGGTCTTTCACCCACCACCTGGCCCCTGTATTGATTTAAGTATAACTAGGAGATTTATCAACACAGTGTTTGACAGGGAGTTCAGTAACATTTAGAATTAAGTTGCAGCTACTGTACACAGGGGCAGAGTAGAAATGGTATAGTAGATTTATAAGGGGCACTCGGGGTTGTGTGTGTGTGTGTGTGTGTGTGTGTGTGTGTGTGTGTGTGTGTGTGTGTGTGTGTGTGTGTGTGTGTGTGTGTGTGTGTGTGTGTGTGTGTGTGTGTGTGTGTGTGTGTGTGTGTGTGTGTGTGTGTGTGTGTGTGTGTGTGTGTGTGTGTGTGTGTGTGTGTGTGTGTGTGTGTGTGTGTGTGTGTGTGTGTGTGTGTGTGTGTGTGTGTGTGTGTGTGTGTGTGTGTGTGTGTGTGTGTGTGTGTGTGTGTGTGTGTGTGTGTGTGTGTGTGCGTGCGTGCGTGTGTGTGTGTGTGTGAAATATAAAGCGCAAATCACCATTGGTAGGCAATGGTGTCTGTTGTGTGTGAATAATGCACTTATGTAGCATCTTTATCCAAGGCGATTTACAAAGCTCCAGGGCAAGCTCGATCAGCCAGAGAGAGAGAGAGGATATGGGATAGAGATACAGTATAGGGAGAGGAGAGAGCCTATTTCACTCATGCAATAATCCATGCTTCCATGACGTGCAATTACCCTGGCAACACCATGAGCTCTCTCTCTCTCTCTCTCTCTCTCTCACTCACTCACTCACTCTCTCACACTCTCACACTCTCTCACACACACACACACACACACACACACACACACACACACGGTTGAATTCTTCTTAACTCTCAGAGTGTACAAATGGAAGTTCCATTTGTACACTCTGAGTTACAAACACATTTGGTTCCTAACTGATTTAGCTGCAGGGGACCCCCTGGAACTCCCTTAAGGACCCCTAGGGGTCCCCGGACCCCACATTGGGAACCACTTGTTTAAAGGACCACTTCACCGTAAATCTATCTCCATATTATTATATTATATTCATATCCTTGCTAATTTTCATGATAAAATATCACTATTCATTATTGTGAGAACGATGGCTTCCATTTTCGCATTTTGCACGGTATTTTTCAACCAATCACAGCACTGGAGAATGTAAACAGATTTGTAAAGCGTCAACGTAATTCCCTTGAGCGGTACTTCCATCTACAGCATAGGTTTTGCCCAGCGTGGACACAGACTGGGTAGAAAAAATGGCGCCATTTTATCATGATCTTTAGTGAGGACTGATTCTATGATGATAGGTTGAAAAGTGGTGAAGTGGTCCTTTTAATATGCCAAGTTTCTGCAGCAGTGAGGTCAGTTGCGGTGACAGTTCAGCTTGTGCCATGTGCCCCTAGGGCTGACCAATCAATTCAAGCTTATCACCCTCACAGCCATTTTATAGTCCAGAGAAATATGCCAATATGTTATTGAAATTAAAATCTTGCCAGGCATATACTGTAGTAATATGCACAACCTGCTAATATAAATCTTCTCGTGATGGGTACCATAATCTAACAGCGTGTATTTTGTATCGTTAAACAAAATCCTCTATACCTGAGATTACGTTTCATTGATATGCATAAAAGTGACAGAAGGTCTTATAGAACTAACCATATCCCCTTTCCCTTTTTTTACTTCCTTCTGTTTGCATCTCAAAATATACTATACTTTTCTAGGCTTACTGTGTTGGGACTGTTGAAGACAGAGCACATCTGTTAGATACTTTTACAGCTTTAAAATGCCTCTCTTTAATTCCCAGAAGTACCTTCTTATGGCCCCTAGAAGTGAAACAAAGTGGAAACAAAGACCCAAATGCATAAATGACAGACTTGAAGCAGATTTAATAGATAAACTCAGATATAACTCCCTGCATGGCACTGAACACTTGTCAAAACAAAACATAACAAATCAAAACTCTACCAATAGGGCTAACTAAAGACCAACTAGGCAACACAATAACTGAAATAAGCACTCGCACTAAGAGCATAAACCAAAGTAAAAAAAACAGAGCAATGTTGCTCTGAAAAGACACAGTTACTGCAGTATATAGAATTGAACACAGGTGTTGACATATTGCTCAGACTCAGTCAATGGTTGCACATTTCTACTGGTGTTCTCCTGACCCACCTAAGAGACGTGGCTATAGTGCCATGCAGTCCCTGCTTCCTTGTGCTCCCCATCTTCAGCACCCTGGAGAGCGCCTCTGTACACAGCCCTGGCAAGAAGTGACAGGGTTTTTTCAAAGGGGGCGATATTTGAAAATATGAAAATACCTTAGAACCTATTGCATCTCTGTACAACAACAAAGTCAGATGCATCACATTACACCAATTGTGTTTAGCTACAGTGCAGTGATAGAGAGAGAGAGAGAGATTAATTCATCTGTGCTGTGAACAAAACAAAAATAATTCAGACTTTTTCAGATTTGTTTCCCCTCATGCATGCACTACATACAGTACGTTATGCTGTATGTACAGTCCATAAAATTGTCTTTTGTTCAAATGGCAGTGTTTATTCAAATGGCAGTGTAGCCTTGTGAAAAGGTCTCTGCCTACTAGTGCACAAGCAGAGCGTGCAAGTACTTTCGGCTCTCAATGATTACGTAATAAAGATGTGGATTAAAGGACCCAATGCCAGAGTGTAATTGGTTTTCGATGGTAACGTAATGACGATATGTTTTAGTGTTGGGAGGATTAAAGGTAATGCTCCTATGTATACATGTATGTAATCTGGCAATACTGCCGTATCAGGCACAATTGGTCATTACGTAATTTGCTGGGACGGTGCATATACGCATCAAAATTGGCGGGGCGGCTGGGACGGTGCATACGAGTCCCGGGCGAAACTAGTACTTGCGCGCGCAAGTATATAGAATGCAATATAGTCTTTCTTTCACATCTTGAGAACACAAGGAACAAGTTGTTAGAAATCCTTACAAATTCTACTGAGAAATGGCTTATTTGTATTTGCTATTTTCTTTTCATCTGTCCTCATGTGGCCCCCTGGCCAGATGTTGGATATGTCTGGGCCATACTGTGTGTTAGCTTTTTTTCTTTTCTTTTTTTCCCCTTTTTTTATCCATCTGCTCTCCCAAATCAACACATATTGGTGTCTTGGCCTTTTATTTACATAATTGGTTGTGACATTCTAAATTATGTTAAATTAGGGTCCAGCTGGAAAACAGTGTGGGAACCACCATTACCCTTGGCCAGTTTGATCTGTTTTGCTATTCCAGGGATAAGAGTTTGTCCTGCCCTCTAATCTGTGATGTCAAGCTGAAGCACCACTCCATTTACACACCAGCAGCTCAGCACCACCATGCATGGCTCTCAGGCTGTATGAGTGACTGCTCACAAAAGCCTAGAGAAGTTTCGATGCATTCTTTTTGTTGTAGGCCTACTGTATCGGTATCCTTTTTCCTTTAAAAATACAGGCTGTTTATCAAAGTTGTTATTCTGAGGCGTCAAATAACAAAATATACATAAGCCAGATTTTAAATACTTAACAATGCAACCACATTTCTGATTTTGGGGATATTGTGAGTATCTTTATGTCACCTTGTGAACTCTGGCCAATTCTTATCGGTAAAGCGATTATTTATACTCCATCTGTTTAGCTCTGCAATGTCTTATCTTTATGGAAAACAGGCTAGGAACCTTGTATTGCCTGGAAGCACATGCAGGATGAGATAGGAGACAGATACAAGGAGAGGAGGAGACAACAGAGTGTGATGAGCATTGAAGCAAAAATGCAGCAAGGGGATCTGTCAAGGAATCAGAGTTCAGACACGTTGAAGGGGAGAGAGGATTCAGATGCAAACACACAGGCCTGGGGCTGGAAGAACGCAGCTCAAATCGAATTGCACGTCGTTATTTTCAAACACGTTCCTACTGTACTCTCATGTAAAACAAGTAGTTATGTTTATTTTATTTTTTTAAGGAAAATATCTTCGTCATCTTGAACCTATTATTTTCTTAGTGAAACTGGGTTTTGTGATCATTTAAAGGAGCATTCAGTGATTTGGAAAACCCCCCGGTCCCCCCCCGATAACATGTGCACATGCATGCACTACAGTGGGGGGACACGCGACAGGCCAACAGTCTCCGCTCGATCGTGATTGGTGGAAGGCCGCTCTCTATCCTGATTGGATGAAGGCGGGGCCATCTAGCCAAAAACTTTTTTTACCCCAGTGGTTAACTGGGGACAGGGAGGAACTCCTTACATGGTCAGCACACTCTATAGTACGGATGATTATGACAACAAAAGAAAAAAAGTGATATTTGAATTAAGTGAAATCACTGAATATACCTTTAATGTAATTATTTACATTTTATCTAGAGTGTGGATGGGAGATGGGTTGCAGTCATGATTCATGAAGAATATAAACACAAATATTAAAAATGGTCTATTCATAATATGCCACCCCAAAACATGTTATTGTTGTCTTTTAGTTTGAGAAATTAATTAAATAACTTGAGTCTTATGTAAACTCATTTACCACGTCTCCTCACAGCAAAATCTGCAGATAACTTTGATGTCGTTTGCGATAAGGAAGAGTTGATAGCAAGGTCAGTGATATATTGCTGAAAAATAACTACAGTATAGTTAAAAACCACAAGTGTCACGGATGGCTTAAATGAAAGTTATCTTTGCCAATTATTCCGAGCATGCTTATCTGGGACGATATACTGTAGGCACAGAGCAGCATAGAATAATGATGAGAGGTGGAAAGTGACATTTACTGTAGCTATATCCTTGCTTTGTCCTTTTCTTGCTTCAACACAAAATGTAAACACAATGCGCAGTAAGTAAAGCCGCCAAACCTGCTGACACATCCATTTAATAATTTACATAGATTTTGCTGTCAACATTTAATTTTACACATTGAAACAAGTTAGAAATTAATCCTCAATTCATTGTCAATAGGAATTTGTGTAGGATAAAAACAACCGATTTGCTCGTCTACATATGACGTAAATTCTCCATTCAGTGTCAATGGCATTTAATGTTTGTTAGGACAAAATAGCCGATTTGCTCAGACACACATGACGTAAATTCTCCATTCATTGTTAATGGCATTTAATGTTTATGTTAGGACTCTACACTATAGCTGAATACACACACACACACACACACACACACACACACACACACACACACACACACACACACACACACACACACACACACATCCTCTATTCCTTGGTCCTTATGCCCATGCTTGAAGTATTCCAAACAGCTAGGATGTAAAGCTCTAGAGAAAAGCACGCCAGTCCAAAGGTTTAGCAGAAAACCGCAATCTATCATGGGACTCCGGAGCACCTGCTGGGACCCAGATGTGCTATGGCACTTTTTTACAGGGTGGCTGGTAGAGCGCCCCCCAAGGGACTCAGCCTCACAGCTGTGACAATGGCTTTGTCTGCCTGATCTCCACATCTAAGCTCTTCCCCGCTGGTATTATGTACAGATTCACACAATTTGACTGTGGCGAACATGTCCTGCAGACTAGCTAGACAAGGGAAACTAGTTCAGCTTTATTAATCCGAGACACTATTATTTCTGTGCTTCATCAACCAACAAAAGCAAGCTCCTGGCTGGCTGCCAGAGGTGAAAGGGCAGCTGTCTATGTGCTCATACTGTACCGGTCGGCTATCCAACAGGTTCCACACTGGTACTTAAGTTGTACCACTGGTGGTGCTTGAGCCCCCCTCTGCTGGTACACAGAGGAGTCGCCCAAAAAAGGAGACAATAAGACAAAAGTAGAATGAAATGTTTATATTACTACAGGTAGTTCTTCTGACCAAGCAATTGGTTGAAATAGCCGTTAATAGAAGAGAACGGATTAATCACATTAGAAATATCATCAGTTGTGCTGATTAGTGATTAGACAGAGTTTTGTCAGAGTAGCAGCATTATTGGCTTAGGAATGGAACAAAAAGGGCAGGTATACGCTCCTGTATTTTAGCATCAGTTATTATGGTGGTACTTGGAGAGCCACATATTTTCTGACGTGGTTCTGAGGTCCCAACAGGTACCACACCACACAAAGCTATCTAATACAGCATCCATTGCTGTAGACCCCTTCAGAGTAAAAGTCATGTCTTTCCGGCACCCCAGAGATCCTATTTTGAAGGAATCCCGGCACTGATTGTGTTAATGGCATTTAATGTTTGTGTTGAGCCATTGTGTTCTATATGGCTGATGAAAAAGCAAGGAATACCAACCCGCTAACAACAAAGAGACACTGAAACCACAACTCGGTTAAAAGACAAGAACAAGGATATCTATGAACTAAATATCACTTGTAGGGCAAATGACATAGGACAAACTATTCAGGGAATATCTGCTCTCTAGAGAGTCCGGTGACTTTCCCTTAACTGTCTGCAAACACTGACAATGGATTTATACCAGGCTGCGAGAGAATCAAACCTAGATACAGAATTGTTTTTGTCTAGTCAAAGCGAGAAATAAATTGTGTGTGTGAAGATACAAATGAGTATAGGTTTGTATTTTGTAACATGATACAATAGTTGTTGTCTCCGCTAGGCAGAAAGGCATGACCGAGACGTGCCTATGACTATGTTATACACGTGTGTCTGTGTGTGTACATCATCTGTCGTTCTGTGTACAGCTAATCTCTACACCTACACTCCATGGATGCCCCATATTTATCACATGGGCCTGTTATTGGGCCACCAGGAAGCAATCTTCGCAAAACAATTTTTTTGACAGTACTCTGAGATGAGAGATGAGATGAGATATACTTTATTAATCCCCGAAGGGAAATTGAGACGTTACAGCAGCATAATGTGACACATAAATAAAACTGCTGGACAAACAGAAAAACAACAGACACAGGTGAACAAAAACACACAAGACCAGAGCCAACATATATATAGGCCAGTATGCATTGGGGAGATGGTTCTTATGCATTTGCATTATAGAGTCTAATGGCAGTTGGCATGAAAGAGAGTCTGTACTCCGTATGCATTCTCGGGGGGGGATGTTGAGCCTCCTACAGATTGTAATTTTATCAGAAACAACACACAAATCGGTACACAGTATCTATCTATAGTAATTAAATTACATTTCTGATTTTTCATATTCCATCCTGATTGGCTAAGATTGTCTTCCAAAATTTGCTAGTCTCCAGCACCGTTGCCTTGATGGCATTGAAACTGTACACACACTCTCCCTGAATGCCAGAGCAGAACTTCTGACCCAAAAGTTTCACATGGGCCTGTTATAGCGCCACCAGGAGGCTGACTTATGTGAAACATTTTTTTAATATTTTACTCCTTCAGATCAGTATCCATGATCCCTATAGTCATGTGATCAAGACAGATCTGTTAGATGTTTCATATTCCATCCTGATTGGCATCTAAAGTTTGCAGGAGTGGCCCGTTTTGAACAAAATGACGCAAATCATGAACGCAGTGTCTAATTGTAGTGCAATTTTGCACGCACATTCACACTACGTTTAGGAACAAATGTCACCCTTTTGTCACCAGGAGGTAGATTTTTGCACAACCGTTTTTTACTACCCACAAATTTTGTCCCAACATCACGCAAATCGGTACACATTTCTATAGTCAAGTGATCAAGACGGATCCGTTCGACATTTTATATTTCATCCTGATCCGAATTCCAAACATATGCTGGCCGACCATAACCTACCTGACCTGACCTGACCTGTGCCCCGAGGAGCACTTTTTCTAGTTTTATAGTAGATTGTGACTTGTGAGAGATCTTGTGTGCAAAGTTGCTTTTTTAGCCTCACGGTTGGCACTATAGAGATATATGCAAATATTGTGGTCAGGGTTCGTTATCCAGGGAGCATGAATGCATGCAGCAAGTCCTATGACTATGATCTCATTTGAATTTGAGATAACAAGTTTGGCCCTACTAGAGGAAAGAAAGGTCATGGGGTCAACCTAATCAGTAGGGTTCACGCTTGCCGAGCAGCAAGCGCATTAAGTTATTTGTTGAACATGGGCCTAATTTATCAAACGTGAGCCCAACAATATAATTCCTTTCGGAAATGCATTTACACTGTGGAAATGCATATATCAGAGTTCGTAGGATCTGAAGCGATATTAGTGCTCGCTGGCAGAAATGGGCTTTAATATGGCTCCTGTCGCGTGGAGAGGATTTTCTTTTCGTGGGTCTGGGTGTGGATGTTTCACCCCTCCCAGAAGAAGGGGTTCTCACCAAAGCTTTGTGCCAAATGAACTAGACCATGGTGTACAGGGTCCAGCTGGTAGGGGGCTGTGAGGTGGTCATACATTGGGACCGGCTGACACCTTTCGGGCCCTCGCCAGCACAGAAAAGGACTGGCTGGAGGCAGAGAGCCCCCGCCCAGGTTTCAACAGGGCCTCTGAGCCCTGGGTAACGAAGCAGGCATCCACCTCCGGCGCCTCGGCACCGCCAGGACTTTGTGCTGGGGTACAAGGGGTTACTGGGACAGTAACATTCCTCAACTGGGGGCTGTGTAGTGTCCTGTGCTTTTAGAGGCTGAGAAGTGACTTCCCAGCATGCCTCGAGGCACGCCTGTATTCGTTATTGTACTATTATTGTGATTAATGTTGTTAGTTTATGTTCATGTACCCATTTATTTTGTGCATGTGTAAATAGGAGAAACCATGAGTGTTGGGGGTAGTTGCGTCTCCTTTTTAAGTTGCGGGAGGTGAATTGGCTGTAGACACATTTCGCATGATGTGGTGGTATTCCCTGACTTAACTGGTCATAGGATTCAGTAATATGTGAACAAATGTTCTCTTGTCTTTCAAAAATAGAAAATCTAAATACAACTGTTAAATCATTTACAACATTTACACAAAGAATACATGCATAAATAGAAAGAATTTACATAAATAGGAAAGTTGTGCCACAGCAATTGTTAGTGACTCAGTGAGTGCAAGTGAAAAGTTTGACCTAACGGAGGAAAGGATCGCTATATACTGTATGATATACAACCAAGTGATATCATTTGTCGAGGATGTCATTTGTCTAGACTCTAGAGGTCTTCTAACTTTTTGTCTGTTGCAAGAGGTTCGGGCTTCTACATATGCCACAGTATAAAAAGAAAGGGTGAAAGATTTAAAAGTCATTTGGTGAAAAATTACCTCCAGTCTTGCACTAAGGGCAAGATTTGCTTTGTCTCCTGAAACCAATTCCTGATCTTTCACAGCCTACTATTAACTGCAAAACACAAACGGCAAAACAAATACATCTACAAAACTAGAAAGACTATAGTGTGGGTCGGAAGATCTCACAATTGTCTATCACTTTAACACTACACTTGCACTTACAAAAATAAGTTCTGCTCTTATTCAAGTATACTCTGAACGAAAACAACATATCATTTTCACACTCTACCATTTGAAAGGAGTATTTAACCTTTGGCAGATTTTAATGATATGTGAATGACAAGTGCTTCATTTAACTATGGTACTCTGAATTTAATGTCTGTGTGTATTAAGTAGGCTATTTAAATGCATTGAATACTAATATTGATTGGGAAGGAAAAAACATTGAATAGTAATCTATATATGCCATGAATTTATGTAGAATGTATACATATGTGTATGTATGTATGTATGTATACATACATACATACATACATACAGTACATTCTGTCTGTCTGTCTGTCTCCTTCCTTCCTTCCTTCCTTCCTTCCTTCCTTCCTTATCATATCTCAAGAACTGTTGATCCGATCGACTTCACACTTCCAAAAATGATTATCAAACGTGGTTAATATTTAAGCTATATTTATTTACCGTATAATATCATCCTAGCTAATGTAGCGATTTGTTCCCTGCCAGCACCTGGTAAGGTATTATTTCCAATCCTTGTAGCCCATCTGTGACTTCACACAATTCGCTGTAGCTCGGGGACTGTGATCCAGAATTGGGGGTGCTGTGAGAATAAAGCATTTCTTTTTTTACCTATTTTCCAAAATTGTATTGCAAATGTTAAGTGTCGTCCATTATATGCAGAGCCCGCATCACCACCTTCTCGCTTGGGTGGAGTCTGCGGAGCCATTGCCCACCATTCCTTAATGAAGTGTCTGGTGCTGGGACTCTGGTGCAACGCACAGGTCCTGGGCCTGGTGAGAGCAGTTGTGGACCTGGTGAGACGTAGGAGGGGCCCGGAAAGGAGTCAACCCACAGAGCCTAGTCCTTCCATGCGCCAGAAGCGTACCTCCCAGCCCTGGCAGAGTTGTTCTGGAGTAGTTCCAACGGATTGTGTGGTACTGGTTTTGCCCTAGTGGGACTGATTGAGGGTAGCTACTGGGACGTAAGTCGGGACTTGATCACCCCGGCTGGCTACATCACTGATGATACGTCCCAGGTGCATCAATGCAATGTATTTTTTAGTCTGTAGTACAAAGGTGGTAAAATTATATTCCACCACAAAGCAACTTGTGCTAAATTAACACAAGCCTATAGCCTGATTTAAACCATTGATTCACAGCGGAATAACATTTTACAACCCTGTTTTGATCAGGAACATATGAACATATTAATATCTTCAACTTTATGATATAACATTGGGAAATACAAAACAATACCTTACCACAGCAGGCACAGCACCCACAATTCCTCAACTACCAGCTCAGTGGCCTTGTGGTTAGAGTGTCCACCCTGAGATCGGGAGTTTGGGGTTCAAGCACCCGGCCGGGTCATACCAAAGACTATAAAAATTGGACCCAATTCCTCACTGCTTGGTACTCAGCACCAAGTGGGGAGTCACAGATGTGGCAACAAATTTGGTAGCCCCAATTGTTTTGCCATGTTAATTTATTTTGCTCTCTCAAAAGGCGGGGGTCAAAATTACATTTGGTTGAACTTTGGGTGAAGCAGCAGACAGTGGAAGAATCAAGAAGCCCACTCTCCATTGACTGTGTGAAATTTTCTTTTGTATTTTCTTTGGTTCAATATTATAATACCCACAGATAGACTTGGACATCTTTTACTTTCAAATATTTTGTAAATGGCATGAGCTTGTACTTGTGAGCTTGTAGATTGGCTAATTTAACTACTTTTGTACATAAATAAATAAGTTTAATATGGAGATTACTTGTTCCTGCCCAAAAGCAATGATATGTTAGTGGAATACAGTACAAAACATGGCTACAATATGTATCATGTTTGACTACCCCTGCACCTCCTGGAATAGTTTTATCATGACACGGAAATAACACTGATATCAAAGACATTTAAAAGCCATCCTTGTAGAACAGCATTGTATAGAGAAGGACAGGGTTTTGGTCATTGCCAAATAGGATAATCTAGCAAGCAAATATTTCATAAAAATCATTCATTTTGCTACCAGCCAGTTATTGTCTCCACCACGCCGAAGGCATATGGGGAGAGTATTTTTTGCACTCCGTCCATGTGTCTGTCCGTCCATGATTGTGTCCATCTGTCCACTGTCTGTCCGACCTTTCGTCTGTTTCCAGCTATTCTCCGTCGCTACGAAACTGTGCACACACACTCCCTTGCTTGCCAATTCCGAACTTCTGCCCCAAACTTTCCAGAATGGCCTGTTATAGCTAACCTGACGCTGCCAGATCCAAGAAGCTTGCTACACAAATTTGTTTCACAGCTTATTGGGATCTGGGATCTCGGAAGCAAATTCGATGACGGGGCTGTTCCTTTTTTTCAAGATACTTGGTAGATGATTGGATGGGACCGTCTGTCTTTCACCGTGTGGGCGTGCAAACACAACCAATCATATTGACGTGTCTATATAGCTTCACATCCGTTTTCGCACATATGCCGCCCTTAGCTCACGCTGATTGGTTCGAACCACGGAGCGGTTCGGTGTTAGCTCAACTCCCTGAGAGATCCCAGATGGTTGCTGTGTTGGGGAACATGGTTACCAAATACCGCCCCCATCTGGCAGAGTCAGGTTATGTTATAGCGCCAACATGAGGCAGATTTTTGCAAAACACATTTTTATACTATATACACTATCTCTATAGTCATGTGATCAACACGGATCTGGCCGATTGTCCATATTCCATCCTGATTGGCTTGACATCTAAAGTTTGCAGGATTGGTCCGTTTTGAACAAAATGCCTCAAATCATGAACACAGCGTGCAATTTCTATGCAAGTTTCACTTACATACATTCCCAGTTCCTACTAGGCCAAGGAAGAAATGTCACTTGACATGTGGAGACAGTGGAAGCTCATTTGTGCCAAAAATCATGTTTAGTCTAGTTTTCACTTCAACTAGTTTGTAAATCATACAGATGTATTGGTTTTCAATGCCAGGGAAAACATGATGTTGAAGTGTTAAAACTACAGAGGAGGAAATTCAGTGATGATGAAATAAATAATGTTCTAAAAGACATTGCTCCGTTTGAAATCTGACTTTAATCTTGCAGTGTGCAAAAGCAATGCATATAAAAGGACTAGCATTCCTGCCATTACACAGCAGCAATAAGTGCAGACTTCAAATGGATGTAGAACCTTTTAAACTATAGGTCTTGCTGCTGTTACTTGAAACTTTAACAACTAACGAACAACTAAAAAAACACATTAAAGTGAAAACGGCTTCACAGGCTGCTGCTCTCGTGGGTTTACTGAGACATAGCTAGAGTTAATATTATTTTTCTTTTGTCTGGTGGAATATTGTGCGTGGGCTCCCATCATTTTACTTGACATGATCCGATATAAAACAAGCAAAATAATTGTAGCTCACAGATTTGGATAAAAAAAAAGAAAATAACATAATCAAACTCATCAAATAGAACTGATGATGATCTTAATCAGTGATGAATTGGCAATCAGGCAGAATTCTCGGTGGGCTGTTTTATCTGTCGGGCGGTAGAAGTAGAAGTAGTATTAGGTAGAAGTAATGGCTGACTAAGTAATGGTGAGTATACTTACCATTACTTGGTAAAACAACAATATTACAAAATATAATTTTGTTGTTTTATAGTGTAGCCTGTTTGATAATGAAAAACCCTGAAAATGGTAAAAATTTCTAAATGATTCGAAATGATAAAAGTGCACCACTGGAGGCTGGTGTGGGCAGGTCACAGAGTTGGATGGGTCACCAGATACAGTGTAACACCACACCACCCACATGACCTCAGAAAAACTAAACTACTAGCTATGTTGGACTGATAGTCCTGTGGACTAATAGGCCGGGCCATGCCAGAAAAGCAAGGAGAAGAAGAGGATCACTTCCAAGAATAAAATTACCAACTTGTTTCAGTCAGTTTTCACACAGAAAGTTTCTCCCCTAAAACAAAAATACATCGCATGGATGCACCCTCAGTGATGTATCCCAAGGTCATCAGGGTTTCGGGTCTCCCATCATCATACCCCCCCTGAGCCGGGGTGATCAAGTCCCGACTTACGTCCCAGTAGCTACCCTCGATCAGTCCCATTAGGGAAAAACCAGGGCCACACAATCTGTTCCTCCTGAACTACTCTGCCGGGACTGGGAGGTACTATTCTGGCGTGTGGAAGGACTAGGCTCTGTGGGTTGACTCCTGTCCGGGCCCCTCCTACGTCTCACCAGGTCCACTCCTGCTCTCAGCTAATGTTAGGCTATACTAGTCAAAAGGTGGCTATGGCTAACTGGTGTTCATTTACATTTCACTGATAATATTTGTCATATATTTACACCAACTGTGGAAGGAGTCCTACACTGAAAAAGGCCTACTTAATTGCCCTACTAGCACATTGTGTGTGTGTGTGTGTGTGTGTGTGTGTGTGTGTGTGTGTGCACTCTGCATTCATTTTTCAGGGTCAAACATTTTTTGGCAGCAGTAGTCTATTATTCATTGAAGCCACTAGATTTTTGGCTTTGTACATACAGTATACTTGATTTGATATAGGCAAGCTGTGACAACAACCTTGGACAGTCCAAGGTTGTGATCAACCTGTGATAAGCTGTGTGAGAGAGGTTGAGAGAGCCATTGAAAATTAGATTGTAGTGTATTTATAACCTTGTTAATTAATACACCACTTCAGTCCTATATAGGCCTATCTATACCGTATCTATATCTAGAATATTTTAATACATTTTGTACTTTATACCAATACTGTAACGATGGCTTTTCAGTTTTCACCCATATATGGAGACAACGGAGATATCTAGTGCTGACATCAGGTCAATGTAGAAACCCCTATATGTGGGTATGGACGTGTGGCGTCGTCATAGTGACTCATCTAGTTGACCAGAGTGGTTGTTGCCCTTGAGAGTGAGTGGGAGAGGCTAGCAGCATTTGCTACGCTCCTCGCGAGAGACTCCGTAAGAGACAGCAATATTTGGCCTTACAACCCAGATATCGTCATGACAGAGATTTCCGGTTAAGTTCTCACTGGACACCAGTTCAGTAGTTGAATAGTATTTTATAAATGCTTTTGTACTAACCCTAACTCTACATTGCAGTATTGATACTTTTACCTAAGTAGAAAATGTGAGTACTTATTCCACCACGACAATAGGTTCAATTAACACCTGGCTGCCCTACCTAGCGTCCCTATTTTGGGCAAGTCGTTATAAGCAAACATTTTGTGAACTAGTCTTTTGGAAAATACTATAATAGGGCTGAAGTTGTTAACCCGCCGTTCTGTGCCAGTCAGCATTCCAATTAGGGTGCCAAAATAATAATAATTAATTTAAATGTTAAGATTACCACTTAGGTAAATGTGTTACTTATCACATTTTCTCTTATGTGGGGTGAGTGTATTGCAGTGGAGTAAAGTGTACAGCGTCACACTTGACCTCAGAAGCAAGTCTTCACTTAGACATATGAATTAGAATCTGTGAGACGGCATCATCCACCATGGGAAATATGACCACTGAATCCAGTTATGCTGATAATGCTCAGGATAAAATGTCAATGGACATTAGCTAATTTCATCACTGATGCTTTTTATTAAATTCTTTTAAAAGCCACTTGGGCTTCCTTGCCAAAGATGTCATATTTATTCAAGGCTGGAGTCCTTGAAAGAACGATAACCCAATTTATATATTCCTACGGTAAGAGACTATGGTAGCCTTTTGGAGGGAATTAAAAGCAGGCCCAGCAAAATGCCACCTCTAATACAGAGCTATTCAATTGCAGAGTAATTGTTTTATAGGAACAGTTGTCAAAAGGTATAACTCCTTGATTTTACAGAAGACACACGCCATGTGTTAGACGTGCATTTGATGGAGCAGTCAGCAGTGCAATAAAGCCTACCCCTGGGCAATAAAATAATGTACTTGTTGGTATGAAAACAAATGAAAATAACACCACTTATGTCAAATTATATCATACAAAGCAGGAGGCAAGCCCTCATGCGAGATCTGTTGATGTTACTGTATTATCTTTCATATTGTTTAGTTTTTTGCTGTCAATCCTAAGATATCGGCTTCCCAGATGGTTAATAAAAAGGTATACAGTATGTGTGATGGACACTCCAGAACAGCATTACATATAGCAGAACCTTTCGGCGCAGCAGATTCTGTCATTTGAATATTGTTGTGTGATATCTGACAGTAATATCCTACAGTAATGACGACTTATTGCTCATTATTCTTGCTTCATTTGAAATGGCCATTGAAAGGAAAACCATCGGTGCCCACTCACATTTCTTCAGTGTTTTGTATAGTATCTATGGGAACAAGAGTTCTAGTTATCTCACCCTGAATGTAGCACGTCTGAAGAAAGTTTCTGTGACTATAAGCAAATATGCTATTTTGCTTTTCCAGTTTTATTGAAATATGTTGGGCTTGAAAAGGCAACTCCACTTACAATGTAGATTCCTGGTGGAGACGGAGCGTCGCCACCTGCCAGAAGACATGATTAAAATCTACAATACAAATAGTTTCATAAGATCACATCACAAGTAATCCATCTGGGTATTGGGTATTAACAGTTTGACTCCATACGCTTTACCCGCATTTTAATCAAATATTCTACGCTGCAGAGATTGTTTTATTACCTTTGGAGCTGAAGTATTTGCAGCTTTCAACCACGAAAATCCGGCGAAAAATGGTTTGATGGTTTGTTATGATGAGACGAGCCAGCGGCCATGACAATGCGGAACGAAACCACAGTGCAGAGCAAGTTGTAGTCCAAACAAACCCCCCGTTCACTTGCTTTTTTCCCAGAAGCCCTAGCAGCCCAGATGATGACTTGATTTTCCGGTTTCGTCGTCATAACGTGACGGCCTCGTCATCAGGTCCCGGATAAATCTGCTGTTTTTAATTATTTTAAAACAGCGAATTAAACGCATTAAACAAATGTATAGCGTTTTATGCGCGGTGGAACACTGGATTAAACTATTAGCGGCCCTCAAACCTTCCACTTTACCCTACCTGAACAATCCATATCAGGTGCATTGTTTAGGCCTACATTATATTTCAAATGATTTACTGTGATTCGTATTTCCTGCATAGTATTATCAGGTAACCTCCACCTAGCTTGCATCATGGACTAAATTAAACCTTTGAAAGTTCGAGGATACATGAAGGGGGGTCAATATACACCACACCATTACTGTATTCACCTTCCTGAAGGTGATTGGCCCTGTAATTGTATTTATACGGGCACCGGCACTCGGAAACGATGCAAGTTGGAAATGTATGCCACGCCCAGTTATGTAAAGTGAGCGTTTTATGACCATATAATTATGGAGATTTCTGTATCTTGTCCATCTGTGTCCCTTTTATGCTCATATATGGAGGCACAGCCAAATATGGAGTCTAGGCCAGTATATTGATGGCATCACAGTGTACTCCATATATATTGGGATTTTATTTTGGAACTCGGCTGATCCGACTGACTTCCCATTATTGTTGGTTGCTGGTTTTGTTGGTTTTTTAGTTTTAGTCATAGTCTTTTGAATAATTTAATTTTGTTTTTCTCATATTTTTGTCTTATCTGAAATCTTTCGTATTAGTCTACCTTAGTCAACTAAATATCATAAGAAGTCGGATGAGATTTGAGAACTACAGACGCGCACACAGATTTCACAATTTTATTGTACGATTTGGAACACTGACGTGATTTAATGGAAATGCAGTAGCACAGATTAATGTCGTCCAACAACTTTTCACATAAACTATGTTTACTGTGGTCCATTTTTGAGAAGTGTGGATTGCTGTAAAAATAATTGCATGCCACAGACAAATGTATCAATGATAGATAAGGGGTCAGGACAACGAGGCCTTTTCGTGGAGGGGTCAGAATGAAATTTGGACTTGGACTGTTTTTCGTCTGTGGTACTCGATTATGCTTTTTATTCTTCTTTTTAGCCTTGGGTGTTGGGTATGTTTTTTATGAGTTAACCACATACTCTAGGTATTTACGAGAATGGAAAGGACAATTCACCATCCTACTGTTACTGCCAGAATAGGTCAGTTTGTGAAGGAAAATGTTCCACAAGGGCATTGATGGATCATTGATCGAACATGGGTCATAATCTTGCCTGCTTCTAGGAGACCTTCAGATGTTTGAACCTTGACCTACATTGGATCAATTGGAACACAGATTATGTTTCCTGAAACCGTTTTGGATGTACAAGGTTTCCATCCCACAGCGACACTATACTGTGTATCTAAATGAATGACTATTGTGAGGAATTTGCAAACCAAAACAAACGGATAACAAACTTTAATTGAAGCAATGTATTGTTCAATTGTCTTTTTCAGCTTAATTTAATTTGACTTTTTAATCACCTTAAGTGGAAAAAGAAATATGATTTAAGGCAAATTAAATGCAACCCCTCAAGTTTTTCACCCACACAACTATTTAATGTATTTCATTTGCCACAGTCTGCTGTATGCTGTGTGATTGTTGTTCTGGAGTTGGCTATATGCTATCATCATTTGACCTTTTCATATGTGGGAACCCATTATGTCTGGTCATGTTTAAGGCTGCATACCTTTTCCCAACAAGTTCAAGCTTTGCTCTAATTAATGCAAAGTGATATTGGCACACGATTGCCATTTAACCACACAGCACCGACGGGGTAGAGGTTGCATCTTTACTTAAAATATTCAGCTGATGACTTCATTGCCACAAGGCAGAGACAATTGCTTGACAGTCAGATTGTGACTTTTAATTTAAAAGAGCTGCCAGTAAACAGAGAAAGCTCTCTGATATACACCAGGAAAATTATGGACCTTACTGGTGCTGCAGGGGATGAAAAAGCAACAGAGGAAGGGGGAGACTTCACCCTCAATTTTCAAGAAAGAATTGAAAAAGAGGAATGAAACGAGAGGCAATAGAGATGCTAGTTTCAACAGGAGTTAGCATAGTGTACAGCAGTCTCAAAGTCCCTATACTGACATTATGAATGACATTTTTCAACGTGTATTCTATAGCTGAAGTGATCAAAACCAGGGATATTGAAGAAATTAAGTTGTAGATTTGTATACGGCCAGATCTAGTGTATGAGCTGCTAAAAATAAATTTCCATGACCAAACATCAAACGCTCAGAATGAGTCTTTAATAATCAGTGTAAAACTCTGCACGTTACTAAATGTATTGCCTGGCAGGTGAAAAAAGTTTGATAATTTGGCAAATTACTTAAAACTTTATTTGAAACCTTTAAATTAATAAGCACTAATCAATGATCTGGCAATTTGGTCACTGAGCAATCAGTTATAGTAAATGTGGAATTAATTATAATGCCTATCACTGCCATAATTCCACTTATAAATGCAAATACATCTTATACTTTACTGGCTCTGAATTAAAACGGCTCTTTCTAGGGCTGTGATGCATTCCACCTACACTCACAGCTAAAAGTCATATCCCCGTAGTGTTAACGACCTCCTCACTGGGTTTTAGCTCAAGGGAGGCAAAGGTGCTCTTAGCCCAGCACATATCCCTAATTGTTTTTTAATTACACCTTAGACTGTATCATCTGCAGTAATTTGAGACAGCAGGCTAGCTTCCCGATAGGGGGATAAAGCATTAATTCAACATTAAGATATAGTCCATGGCATGCGGCCTGCCAATCCGACCTTGAATTTTCTTTAACGTGAACACCAGTCTCCAAAGTCTCTTGATGACCACCAGTGCAGTCCAAATACGGGTCAAAATTTGAAATTAATACATTTGTGATTGACTTAACGTATCTTGCACAAGAACCAGTTCATTTTACAGATGCAGGCAGACTTGTAAGTAATTGAAGTAGCTTCAATCAAGTTGTGATTATCGTTGATAACGGGGCCTTTTGCCAATACCATAGGCATGCCAGTTTTGGCAGCTCATAATGATGGTGGACATCATTTATTAGAGGCGTTCCCAACCTGTAGGCCATTATCGCAAGTAATGTCAGTGAAACCCCAAATAATTGTCAAAACACTACAATTTGAATGATAATATATGGAAATACAATAATGTAAAAAAAACCTTGACCTGATACATATGCTGTTAGAATAGAAGACGGTATGCTGACTTTCCGTCAGCATACTGCAGTATGTGCCTGAGGTCTGCGTGATGATTTTCACTATACTGTGGTACAAAGAGCACAATTAAAATGACAGCATCTGGTACATCTCTTTGCTTTATCGTCCATTCTACACTTTCATCAAATGCCAATCTTGAGTTCATGCGAGACGGAAGCAGTCAATACCATCTTGTTCTACAGTGTGCTAGGCGAAGCCTGAACTCCCCATTTCAGACACAGCCCTCTAAGTGAGGGTTCATTTTCAAAATAATATTGTCAGGGGCGCGCATGCACGCACGAACAGGCGCACGCACGCACAGACAGACAGACAGCTTTTAAAGTACAGGCATTTAGAGCGGCTTTGCTTTCATTTGGAGTGAGCAAAAATACGCTTTCACTCAAATATCGTGATTTTTAATGATGATTCAACTTTGCATGATAAACCCTGACGAAGACCTTTATCAGGTCGAAACGCGTTGGTCTCTTTTCTTGTTGCCTTGCTCATAAATAAATGTACACCTTTAAGCAGCACTATACTTAAAAAAAACCCTTTTTTGTTCAACTTTGCATGGTTTATATTGTGTATAATTTTTTCTAGTATATTAAGAAAATCTAAGTAACTTAGGGGGGGGGGTGCTAAACAATTGTTGAATCACAGAAACTCAATATAATTAAGAATCGCAATATAAATTGAATCGACACCCTAGGTATCAATATCATATCAAATCGGGAGCTAAGTTAATCGTCCCACAGTACATCGTACAGTACATTAACACGGCTCTAGGCATCAGGATTTTCTCTGACAGCACTGGAGCTTATGTTTTATTTATTCCTGATTCTGCCACAAATAACATGCAATGCTATTATTTCGATTAAGATGCCCCGCTAAACAATTCGCAAGGTTATGTGAGTAACCGTAACTGCTTGAAGAAGAAAGAGGTTTGGCCATATGACTACCGTAATTAACTTGTTGACTAACATGCCAAAATGGCCTTTGAGGTGTTTGTAAAGTAAAAGGCATCAGGCATCATGTTTCCATACCATGGAACTTGTTATTATCCAAATAACTTAGATGATTATTATTGTACTTAGCTTCCAGGATGCATGGAAACAAATTAGCTGTCAGCACTGTTCCGGTCCTCTGAGGCAGCATAGTGTATATTGACACGCCACACACCCATTAGACTGCGTTGTTTAATGTAATAACCAAATGATGGTCGCTGCTGCTGGTGGTAATAGTGCCTTAAGGTTATGCTTGTCAGTGATCATCTCCAGCAATGAGCATTACAGGCTAAGTCCTCCCGCACCCGTCCTCTAGGACCCATAAAGGCCACCCTCCACTTTCTCTCAGCCAATCAAGATGTGCACGGACATTAGCCTCGAAAGCCAAATGGTGCAATTCAACCCTGACCTGCCTTCAGCGTAAAATGAATTGAGACTGAATTATTCTCCCCCAGTTAGTTTCCTGTGCAGTACCATCATAAAGAGCAGTTGCTCTAATTCCCTCTGACAAATTGCTAAAGAGGCCCAGTGCTTGGGTGCTAATCGTTGCACTCTCATGCAACTTGTGTATAGGAGAAGTAAGTAAGTACATATTATTTATAAAGCACCTTTCGATACAATGTTACAAGGTGCTGTACAATGGAAACAGTATAAACAAAACATACATACCCTTGGCCTGGTGGAGACAACAGACAAAGTTAAAAACAGGAAAATAGTGCAATAGTGTACTGATGACAAAAATATGAAAAACAAAATGAAAACACAAATTGACAAATAAATATAAATTATCAGTACTACAAAAACACTAATCAAACTACATATCATGTCACTCAAACATAATATTCCAGTAATGTCCCACAAACGATAGCACAAAATACCACAACACGGTATTAAACAAAAACAAAATGGAAACATATACTTTTACTCTGAACATATACTGTAATAACTATGGTGCACTGCAATATATTGCAATCTGAAAGGTCTGAACAGTATAACAATTTTATTTTTTAATATATTTCATAGTATGGAGTTATAACCACTAACATTAAGTAACAGGCAAAAAGGCTAGACTATCAAAACATGTTTTCAATCAGAGAAAACATGACAAATCTAATTCCTCATTGAGACTATGGTCTCCAATTTATACAGTACATCCACTTAGCCTCAGCCTACAATGGGACACGATTATAAGAGGAGGCTTCACTAGTTGCATGGCCCAGAATCAAGGCCATGGCTCCTAAGAGTCTCCATGAAGAATTAGATTTGTCATGTTTTCTCTGATTGAGTTTGTCCCTGTAGATCTGTGGAATATAATCTTTTGCATGTTTTTAGCAAGTGGCTCCATAGCCACAGAGCCACTGGCAGTCGGCTGCTTCCCCCAGACAATCAGGCTCATGCACGAACAGACCAACAGTGCAAAAGTATAACAAACTTGGGAAAAGCTGGGTTGTTTGCTGGGTACTCTAAGTTGCTTTCTCTTCTGAGATTGTGGTTAAATCTCCTTATAATAATAATTATTGTGTTGTGGTATCTGGGTTTATAATTTATTGTATGTTTAATAATTAATGGAACATTTAGATTAACTGACTTTTTAATAACTCTTTGTATGCTGAAAGCCCTTTTAACCACTTTGCACGCACGCACGCACGCACACAAACACACACACACACACACACACACACACACACACACACACACACACACACACACACACACACACACACACACACACTATTTAAACCTACCAATCTTAAATAGCTAGGATTATGCTCAAAACATTTTGTTCATGGCAAACTAAAGTAAACATGACCCTTTCTCTCTACGTCGTCCTCTCTTGACCTTCACTAAATTATCTCAGTGCCCAGTGCCTTTTGTATTGCCGTTCGTTGCTGTTCTCCAGATGAGACCAGATGAAAACAACACCACACGCCGTGGGGCTGGCGGACTGGCAGCATAACTACAAACGCATCATATGTTACCATTAGTTACAGGAAAGCAGACAAGAATACTGTACATTTGCTTTAAAGTCTCATTTATACCTGCTCAACGTGCAGCTTTGCACATTACCACTTTGAATTGCTTTGCGATTACAGGCTCACTGAGCCAATCAGCCAATCAACTGCAATTGAGATTTGCATGATTGGCCACAGTTTGCGACGGCTATGCACATGTTAAGAGTCTACGGCTTTTTCTTTTGTTTCTTTTAATCCTCTGTAGACTGGCATTATAAACCGTAACGCCTGTGGACCGGCATTGGTCAGATGGACAGAGGCAGAAGCTAAGGGGCTACTAGCAGACAGTGGAAACCTGACAGGCGACACTGTCCATTTCACAAAGGCACTCTGACAGCTCCTCTTAAAGGAAATCACGGAGCAAATATAGCAGTTGAATAATGATTGACACCACCCTGCTGTGGACCCTGAGGCAATGTCATTGTATGTTTGACAAAATCGGTACACATCAGAAAACCTGCTAGCGAAAGATAGATCCATGTCACCTGTTGTCAGTCGACTTAAAACGGCATACCCTGCAGAACGAAAGTACAACATCCATATGGAATCATTAATGGAACGCTTTCTGTATATTATGGTATATTATGGTGCAATAGGCCTATAATTGCACTGTTGCACAACATATTGACTGTATAAATATTGGAAATATTATTATAGAATTGGACCATCTCTCATTGTGGACAGGATACTTAGAAGGCAAAATGTACCTTGTTGAGTAGCAGTATTGTCAATGTATGTAGGTATGTGTAACTACTTTCATGGGTTTTATCCTTTGTATTGTCTCATCATAAAATGATAATATTTAACATTTGGCCAAAATAGCATATCTACAAACTTACAACGTGCCACTATGCAACACGTTATCTGCTTTTACAGTTAGATCGGCTATTTTCTGTCCCTAGTACAGAACCCTGGAGGACTTCGGTCAACTTATGTCGTATAAGTAGACCCTAGTACAGAGCCCTGGAGGACTCCTCTCCGGTCAACTTATAGGTCGTAAGCGGTTAAACATTTATGAAGAGAAACGTTACATTAAGGAACATTATTTCCCCTATAGAGCTTCTATCTCAGCTCAGTGCTCACTGCTCAGGGCGGAGATAATAGGTTGATGAGACTATTCAGTGATGAAAAAAGAAACCGATCACACCACAGTGGAACGACTCATCATTGCACTGTGCAGAGCAGTGGAATGCCTATAGTAATGCTCCAGACCAATTCTAAGGACAGATCACACAGCCTGTCATGTCTCAGAGATATTATCTACCCTCTGTTGCACATATTCTCAGCAGCTACAGTATATGCCCTTATGTCTGCAAAATATTCAGCTATTGCACTCGGTTGAGTACATACTGTACCTATACCAATACTATTTGCAATTGTCAAGATACAGTAGTCAATATTTGTGATACTTCACAATTGCCTTTATTTTGACCTTGTCAATGCCATTCAACATTTCATACCCAAAAGTTTCATCAAAATCTAGCTATCTGTTCCTGTTATTTTTCTATCAGACAGTCAGATATGGAATGTTGAGAAAACATAACCTCCATACCTGAATTCTCCAATCTTTCTTAAATTCACACATGATTTGGCATTGACTTTCTTTTGATGACCTTTCCTATTTTCTGAATGTTGAGTTTTTAGATGCATTTAAAACCACTGCTCAGTGAACATATGCCTATATTTTTTGATGCGAACCACAAATAATGTGATGAAACTGTGATCAGAATTATATATATTCCAATGTATTCATATTATTCATATTATATTCAATGCCGGATGCAATCCGATAAATTAATCTTTCACAAGAGATTTAGTTTTATCTCATTATTATATTAATTCCATACTCTTGTTAAAGGAGTATTTATAATTGTACAAGTTTTATTTGGATATATTTTGCCCAACTGTGACAATATTGTTGGTGAGGGTGCAGTGCCCCACTAATGCTCCCTGTAGATCCAGACTCCCTCTCTAAAGACATGGTCATGCAGAAGATAAATGCCACTATTTACAATATGCAGGGCGTGCCTCTGCTCTCTCCAGAGGTTGAACCCCTTTTTTGTTTTCGGTTGTTCGGACCTGAGATACAACTGTACTTGGACTACATTTTTCCATCCACACCAAATCTCTTTGCCAAAGATACCCAATCTACAATATATCTTTGCCAAATGTCCCCCCTGAATAGGCGTACGGGTGTTAAAGTGGTTATAATCCGTTGCAAGAGTGTGGTCTAGCCAACACCAACTCGGGACTCCTGGATTGCTGCCCTCCATACTCTCCTATCTAACATCAGGCCCTTGAGCTCTACAGTGTTATCTAAATGTAAGCCCTAAAACATTTCAAACAATAACACATCAAGTACACAAAATGTAAATTCTATTCTAATGTAAAAAGTGTTGTTTTACTGTAGGTACAAACTGTGATAAATGAGTGTTCACCCTATAAGCATTTTAGTAAATAAAATTGCAGTGAATGTAGTTGTACCCATTAAACATGGTAATATGTACATTTGTTAAAATCAGCTTTCCAAGCATTTGCTTGGTTTGCATGGTCTTGAGTAAATGTCTCATGGTCACCACCAATTTCAGAGCAATATCACCTATAGGCTTACCAGAATTTAATTTATATAGCAGCATGCATAATTTATTTCCTCATGGTTATTGCTACTCATGATCATCCATTGACTTGGACAAGAATAACAATGATGATTAAATTAAGCGTATAATGAAATGCATTGCGTGCAAATTAGAAAGTATTAACATTAGTTGCTTGTTCAGAGCCCATCACTTCTTGAGGAAAAATATCTTGAGGTGCTTCTCTCTGTGTAGCTGAAGAGTGCATTCTGGAACAGTTACTTGTAAATAATGCATTACATTTTGGGACTAATCTTTTTTTGGAAGCAGTTATCATTTTGTGGCTGTTACAATGCTAATACTGCTAAGTCTATTAGGATCAAACCATGTTAAACGCCCCGGGTTAGTTTTTGTTATGAAGTCTAAGCGATAACAAGATTCAGTTGTTTTCATTTTTCAAGTTTTGAGTAATCAACTGGCAGCATAACATGCCGGAAACTGTTAAAGTGCGTGCGCTCGTCTGTGCAGTGAGCGCAGATGCTGAAAACAGCTCCTGCATGCATAGACATAACTGCACAGCGGGCAGGATTAGTAATATACATAGCCTTTCATTCCAGTGTCGTGAAACGTCTCATGGTACTACTCTGCACCTGTGTTACAGCTAGATGTGTCAACCTCTTCTGGCTCATAATGTTTTAAAATGTAAACTGGACGGCAGTATAATTTGTCTGACATGGCAGCTGACACAGGGAGGTAGAGTTTATACAAACCTGCCCCCTTGTTTGTGGATGCCATGCTGGGCGGCCTCAAACTGAATGCTTCTCAAAGTCAGCTGTAATTCCAGGCGTGATCTGTTCAGTGCTGAAAGGTTTCGACTGGCAGGCATCCGCTTTGCATGATTCCACCAACCGCTTCTGTGGGTGCTGCAGCCCTAGCACAGCACCACAGTTGAAAGTTCCCACGGCCCACACTACTGATGATATGGCGTTTTTGTAAGAAATAGGCCCCGCCCATTCCCTTTGGATGGCAATTACAGGCAAACATCATGCTGGGCAGGTGAACCTACCCTCGTTCCAAAAGCCTGGAAATTCCATTCCTGTGTAAAAAGTAAGCGAGCTACTGTACTCTAATTTGTCAACTAAAACATCAAGGAAGTGCAAAAACGATACTATTGCAGGTATCTGCTGAGCCGGGGCTCTTTATAACCTTGAAAAATCAGATCTGTGTGAAGTGAGTGGTGCAACTCCGTGTGGGGGTCCCCGGGGGGAGTTCCAGGTACCGGAATTATGTCACTTCATTATGTCGGCACTGTCACAAGTTTCATTTAAAATTGTCTCATATAAGCAGGGGTGCACATTAATATTTTGGGCTAGTTGTCAAAGGAGCACCTGGACAGTTTGTGCGCACGGGGGGGGAGGGGGCATACGGACGTTTCTACTCTGCTACAATGTTATGCTGCCCACACGGGCAGATGCAAAAGATTCAAAGATGCTAAGCTACACAGAGTCACAGACACTGTATTTGTGGTCGTTTTGAGAGCGAGATTGTGACACACAAACATACACGTTACTACTAATGCGGGGGACCTGACATGTCACTATGTGATTAATTATTGTGTAGTATTAGCACAACATACATGTTACAGAGACTTTCGCTGTCACGTGACTGTAGAATACAGGGAGCCAGTTGTCATAGTTATGTTTACCTTGTAATGTGAAAGAACCGAAGGCAGGCGATGTTCAGGCGCGCTGTATGTCTGAACAGCCGTTGTTGGAGCGTGTGTGTGTGTGTGTGTAGTGTGTAACTTCCGTGAGTGCGGATTCTAGGCTTGATGTTTACCTGGTATCCTCAGGTAAACAAGTTTGTTGACCATTCATCTTGTAGTTTCTTGACTAGGTTTCATGCCACTTACTTTGATCTTGCACTTTGTAAGGGGCTCTGCTAAATGCCTAAATTGTGTTTATAATGACAAATGAGGAATTAGCGTAATTACACTATAATCTTGGAGATTCTATACACCTCCACTCAACATACTTTCACTCATACAGGTGAAAGAAAAACACAGAGCAAGGGCTTATTGCATATACTGTAAGAGACTTTTCATAGTGATGCATTATGGAAAAGCATATCTGAGACTCCCTTATCTTTTAAACATTAAACACCTTTTTGACAAGGATTATTATTTTGTGTTATTTAGAGCCGTGGGAAAGACACTAAGTAGACTCTGTTGACTCCTAGAAAGTTGTCAAAACACCAAGTTCAGCAAAGTATTGTTGCATTCAGACCATGTACACTGGATCCAGGGAAATCTGACTCAGTCCTCTGGTGAGATTGATCCAGATTTGCAGTTCACTGCAAACACACCGAAATTCTCCCACAGGTTATAGACCAGCACCAAGGCCAAAATCACTTCACCAAGCCCTGGAATCTCTGAATTCCCAAAGCACTTCCTCCATCCTAATTGGCTTTTGTGATTGTCTCATTAGATAGCCGAGGTCCTATCCTGAAATTCCCACTCAAGTGTGGGGGACATTCCTTTTCGCTGTGAGCCACCGAGCCTTAACAAGATGTCCAGTCCTACCAGCAGAGCCCTGTGATCCTCCAGAGGGCAATCACTATACACTTTCTCTCCTCCTGTGTCTCAGAAAGTGACTCCCTCGGGTTATGACCGAGGGCCAAGGATCAAAGAGCATGTCACTATGACACTCTTACACTTAAACACAAGTTCATTTCTAACCTCCAGTCTATACAACTAATTAAACTTTCGAACTTGATGCTCAAGGAGAGGCCTGACTTCAGCAGATATACAAACCACAGCATTAATGACCAGGGCCCTGCCATTGCAAAGAGTGCAGAAATGAGAGTTCTTGTAAGCTTAACAGTCCTTCTGCTTTGGGCTTGGCCTTGTCGAGGCGAGTAATTCAGAGTATTTAGCATGGTATCAGTTGGGACAGAAATGAAATTGCCAATAATTATATTGACAGAGCCGGATTTTTATCTTTGTTAATATCCTGCTTAGGAAATCTCCCCATTATTGATTGCGTAATTGACTTTTAAAATGCAATATCAGGTGGTATCCCAGAGTAACAAGCAGAGTGATTTTTAATGACACAATTGATTCACAAGATGCCATATAGATCTGGCTAGATAATGTTATCTGTAACTCAAGAACTTTTATCAAGGTAATATATTCGCCAGACACATTATCCATAACCTGGAGAGATGGTAAGGCTGTGCTAATTTGTATTTCCATGGTAATATCACACTTTCTTTAATTCAAGCAAAGAGAAATTATATGAAGTAAACTTGGAATCTCTGTCTGTCTGTCTGTCTGTTTGTCTGTGTTTTTGTGCGGTGTTGGAAAATATATTACTTGTTACTCACTTGCCCAAGACATGTAGCCTACTGCGGAGCGATGCTATTTACACTTCGATAAAAGTTGAGCTAAAGAAATCATTTAAGTAGATGGACTATGTATCTTCAACTGCCGACATCTGGACAGCTAAACAGATAAGATTGCTACAGTATATTAACGATCTGAA
The DNA here is from genome assembly GCF_963924005.1 of Protomyctophum bolini. NCBI lineage: Eukaryota > Metazoa > Chordata > Actinopteri > Myctophiformes > Myctophidae > Protomyctophum > Protomyctophum bolini. The sequence continues at coordinate 15,266,901 of NC_137871.1, read as the reverse complement.
AATTAGTCAAGTTTGGAGAGTGAGAATACTGCAGTGATGCCATGGCATGAAAATGGATCGAGAGAGACGTAGCCTATGTTTTTAATGTTTTCAAAGGGAGTGTGTTGTGCAGGAAACACGGCACTTTAAATCCCCATAACATCCGCAAACCAAGTTACACGTAACACTAGGGCTGTGAATCTTTGGGTGTCCCACGATTCGATTCGATTCAACTCTATTCTCAATCCAAAAACGATTTAAAAAAAATTCAAAAGCATTTTTTTTCCCAGATTCAAAACGATTTTCTATTCAAAATGATTCTCGATTCAATACATAGGATTTCATCACAATCTACTCCAGTCTTGAACTGAAGTGACTACAGTAACTTGAAAATGACTGTTTACTGATTAGGGTAAGCTTACATTTCATACCACAGACACCATGTAGTGAAAACTCCTGTAATCGATTTTTGGAAATTATGAATCGATTTTGAATCGTTCATAATGGAATCGCGATTCTAATTCGAATCGATTTTTTTGACACCCCTACGTAACACGCTACGCCTCGACCCACAATTCCACAAAGAACATTGTTACTTTTGTTTTGTGAAAAAGTAACTCAAAATGTTACAGTAATTCATTATATTACTTTGTTACTGTAAAAAGTATTATGTTTTCCATTACTTTACTCTCAACACCGAACAAGTATATTTATAATTCATGCTATATTACAGACATGGGCTTCATAGTAAATGTTAACAAAAGGGAACTATATAAATTATATTTGTGGTTTTTAAATCAAATGTGTATCTGGGGCAGGAATGGATGAGCGTAAATGTAAAAGCCAGTCTTATACTTATATAAGACTGGCTTTTACATTTACGCTCATCCATTCCCGCTCCAGATGTATGTTCAAGGAGGAGTTGTTGATCATTAACACTTCGCCCACATTGTATGGTCTCTGGCAGCTCTCCCTACTCTGTCATTGGCACGTTCTCCTATAGTGTGTTTTAAATTGTAGGAGGCAGAGAACGGAGCTGTGTGGAGCTTGTTTGTTAACGACACAGCACCCTCGTGAGTGTGAGCTGGCAGCATGCCGAGCACTCGGAACTGTGGCACTCTACGCCAGAAAACTGAAAGTGATGCCAATCATGTTTTAAATGTGTGTATTTGTATTAGTTATTTCGCCAGCAAGCATTAGTAAGGTATGCTCAGCTTTTTTTGGTTTTGTTTTGTTTTTCCTGTGATCTGCTCTGACTAATTAAACCAAAACTTGCTCTCTGGATTTTAATTTGGTCACAATAGATGACACAAGTGAGGCCTTTCCTCAAATGGTTTCTCAGATGATGCTGAAATGCAGCTGTACTGGGTTTTTAACAGGTCTGCCACGGCACCGCCGCCTGAGCTGTTACTAATCATCCCCGGGATTCCTTCAAAATAGGAGCTCTGGGGTGCTGGGAAGACATGGCCACTTTTACTCTGTAAAGCCCCCCCCCACCCCCCTTCTGATATTTTCTCTCATTTCAATATTATCGCTAAATAATCCATCATATTTTGAACGAGAGGCAGTGGAGAAGTCAGAAATGAAGCGCTTAGTATATCCATCAGATCAAAACCACGGAGAGCGCCCTGGATTAGGAGAGACGAGGCATTCTTTCTGCAGCGGTAAACAGACCAGACCGGACCGCGCATGAACGAAAAGCGAAGCGTACGGTGGCCTTGGGAGTCTCACTCAAAATCATTGAAGATGCGCTAGGACGTGTACACACGTCATTGCAACCCGTCGGTTAGACGGATGGAACCTGTTAAAGAGAAAGTAATCATGAGTTTCAACATTATAGCAGATAACTGAGCAGCTAAAGTTGAGCTGAGATTTGTAGATGTTACTGGGGTACAATCCATGAATGTGAAACCTACTTTGAATATATGGGGGATCTCTACTCTCAGCCCTATTTGATTCATTTGCTTACTATTGTGACCAAATGCTATATTCACAGATGCATTCTTAAACAAAAACCCACTTTCCAAAGCTTACTGCTCATATCAAACAATAATTTATTCAATATCCGAATGAACAAAACACAACAAAACAGGTTTGAAAACATAGTATTTTCTTTATTTATGTATTTTTTTATTAACTTTAGTCCCCCTGGTGTATCTATGATCGTGTGATGTAGGGTGTCCATATGGTAGCTAATTGCGAGATAGGCCACCTGGGAATCAGAAGGGCCCTGTATGCACTAATCAGGGAGCAAGCCATCTGCTGGGTGAATGCAGAAAAGTTAATTTCCCCCTTGGATTATACAATGCTCTTTTTCTTTTTTCCTCACTTTTTTGTATACTGTACAAAGTCTTGAACTTGTCAATTGGGGTCCTTTTGTACTCAATTCATTATAAAAACAAAAAAATACATTACTTCCTGGTTTATAGCAGCTCCTACAAAGGCTATTACATTATAAAGTATATATATTTTTAAATCCTGTTGGCAGCCATATGCTGTATGGACCTATAGCCCTGTGCTTGGAACCAGACAGAAAGGTATGGGATACTGATAATCATCAAGAATTAACTAAAACAGCCTATTTAGCTTTAAGACTAATTGACAATATGTTATAAAAAATGTTTATTTTGTTGGTAAACAAAGTATAAATTAAGCCTTAAAGGTAGGGTAACTAATTTGGTTAGAATAAGTGTTAAAAATCTCTATAGTACTCATTGCTATAGAGCGTTGTTCAGTAAGAGGAGTCTCCATGTCTCTTGGCTTGGAATTAGCTGCCTGTACAAGGACGGACAGATCGACACAGACACAGACACATGGACGGAAGGACGGACAGGGTGCAAAACACTCTCTACCCATGCCTTCGGCTTGGTGGAGACAAAAATCACGTCCTCCAATTTCTCTGTTCCTTTCGTGTAATAAAATGGCCTCATTTTTTCTTTGCAAGCACTCAGATAGACATCTAAGATGCACCGATCTCAGGCTACTTCCAGTAAGCCTACTATAAGCTTACAGTAGTTCAATATTTTACATCTGGAGCACATCAAATTGACACGACATCACTTAGGGTGGAAAGCTGATAAGTATGGCTTCATATTGTTCCCAGGCACAACTTAAATAATGAATGTAAGCTCTTAAGGTGGCCGTAGACAACTGTGCAGCATGTTATAAACTTTTAATAATGAGAACAGTTATAGTGTATTGCTCTGATGGGAACTATGCATGAAGGATTTGGCCACACTCTTGTACTTAATCCATTTCCAGCTACTGTAGCTGAGTGCAAAGCTTTCCAGTGGAAAAGAAAAGCCTAGCTATAGAACGACACCAAGTTGCAATGGGACAGTCATGTCACACCGCTTTTTTACAAGGTCACAGTGCCATGACCCACAGACCAGAGTCCATTAAGTTATTATGACAGTATGTACATACTCTATGACACTGACTCACCAGAGATGCAGCATAGGGCCTACAGTATATAAATCAGTTCACAGTAAGGGTTGTCCCGATCCGATCACGTGACCGGAAATCGGGGCCGATCACGTCATTTTCAGATGATCGGAATCGGATCTATGTTTATGTTTATTCAACTTTCAGCATGATCACAGGTTTTAAAAGACAGAGGTGCCATTAAAAACACTGAATTATTTTGCCGATCACAAATATAAAACTTCAAATCTAAAATGCAATAGCCTATCTAAAAATCCTAATGGTGTAAAACTCAAATCTAAAATCCACTATCATTGAAAAGACCGCACATAAATATGGGATTGGTGATTTTCTGTATCTCTCAGTTCTGCATTATGGGGTGTCCAGGTCGTCTCCATTTCTAGTTTGACGTCCAGAGATCTCGGGGGCAAAAAAACGTGATCGGGACATGCTATTATCAATATTATATCCAATATTATATCCATATCATGATATTAGACTGGATGTCTTAGATTTGGGATATTGAACTATTGTGATAGTGTTCTATAAGAATATAAATATTGGATTGGGAAAAATCGGTATCAGCAGATACTCAAATCAAATGATCAGAATCGGATCGGGAGCAAAAAAAACCTGATCGGGACATCCCTAGTTCAGAGTGAGCAATTGCATTTGCAATCGGATACAGCCACACCAAGACGAAATATACCACTATTGAGATATGCGATTATGCCAACAATGTGCATGTTTGTGCAAAGTTTATCAGCATTCTTTGTTTTATTTTCTCATTTGTGCAATACAATAAGTACATGTACAATTGTACATGATGTAACGACAAAACAGACGTGTGTTGGTGAAGAAGGAAAACTTGTAAGGCTATAGTAAACCTGCATACAAATTCCTCACCTATAAAAACTCCAAATAAGTGAGAGAAACATAATATTGCTAAATCAAACACAAGCATTTTGGGGGGCGGGGTGTACAACGAAGTTACAGGTTGTCAGAAATCTGTGACGATAAATAAATATGATCTAGGGCCTTAATTATGTGATTGCTGGCTTGGAAACCAGATCACTGAAAATAGACAGGAGCTCCATGGGGAGGAGGAGAACTTGCACCCTTCACAGAGGGAGATGACAGGTAGATTTTGTACAGCAGCTTTGAATGGTATAGTTCCTCACATCTGCTCAAAACTGCTCACTTCTCCAACATTTTTGGAGCAGTGAAATTGTGGCAAACCAAAATTCATATTAATTCTTTGTAATGTATATGCACCCATAATGCTACTGCTGCTGTGACTGCATCAATGGACCCATGAACTGAACTCCAGTCTAGTGTATAGACAGCAATGGAAGATCACATTCTTCCATTTGTTTTTATTTCTTTAACTCAAAACTTGTTGAGTTTTCAACTATGTGTTGTTCACCTATGTGACGTTAATGAGTACCAGTATAATGAGTACCAGTAGGGGTGCTGTTGTGCCAGAAACAGAGAGAGGGATAGTGCTGCACTGTTGCCTGCTAGAGAGAGAGAGAGAGAGAGAGAGGTGGGAAGGGGGGGGGGGGGGGGGGGGGGGGTTGCAACACTCAGTTCACAACACGGGTGTGACCGAAGGTCGCATTTACTATGAAATCCTGCGTCTCGCGTCCATCCCACCTGGTTGCCAATCCATCATGCCTTCTGACATTATGTGGAGACCCTTAGATCTCATACTGTATATGGATCTGACCTGGTGACATCACGTGACATCATGGTGACCCTTAGATCTCCATACTGTATATGGATCTGACCTGGTGACATCACGTGACATCATGGAGACCCTTGACGCCTCCTTATATGGCACGCCTCATGGCATCACGTGTGTGTGAAGGCTGTCCCAAGTTAGGGTTATTCAGGGTTCGGGGTTCAAACCTTTGCTCGTTAGGGTTGGCACTCGAATCTTAATTAATGGGCTTGAACCATTCGTGTTTTTTTTTACTCTAAAATATTTCTCGGCGAGAATGCGATATGCATAAGAGTACTATGTTCATGTTGTGTTTACATGTTACATGTTTAGATGTGGGGGGGCACACAACCGATGCGCCAGTGCGCATACGTCGTCAAAATGTTTCTTGCACGTAGATCAAAGGCATGCACACCAACAGCTGAGACAGTTATGTAGAGAAATCTGACAGTCATTCAAAAGGAACGCAAATGTGATGTTAATGTCCTCATTGTCCTGTAAGTAGACTTAGAAATAAAACTAGTGTTGACTAATCATTACAGAGGGGTGGCTCTTATTTTGAAGAGGAAGTTAGTGCACAGGAAGTCCGTTTCAGTTGTAAACAAGCTACAAAAGTGCTCCCCCCCCCCCCCCCCCTGCCAAGGTTCGGAGCTCGAAGGTTATTTTTAAAATGAATTTGAAACGGATGGTTCGAAGGTTCGCTCGGAAATTCCTGCCAGTTCGAGTCCTAAAAACAGGGCTAGGTTATAGCCATACCCCCTTTCTGAAACCAGCTCCTTGCCACTCGCTCTACACACTTGCCCTCGATATGCGCGTTCACACGAGGCTGCGCCATATTTTTAAGTGTCGTCCGAAACCAAGCAGCCTTGAGTGGAAGTGGCTTATAAAGCCCTTAAGAGCGAATCTGTGCAGATCTAGACTCTATTGCCTTGTGCAGCCCTGCTCTCTGTCCGCATGTAAACTGCGACCTACAAAATAAGTACCACCACAAATAAATTATAAACTGCTCCTAAACAATCTTCACCTGATGCAGAATAGACAACGCTCCAACTGATGTTCACAAGGGCTCTGTATTTACCCCACCGTGAAAAAACTATACATGAAACCACACAAACAAAACTAATTCAACACAATGATTTATAAACACCATGGATGTACAGTATATGACGTCATTTTTGACAGTCACGCTGTATTTCCTTTTTCCATAATAATGAAATCCACATGTCACACAAACATACACGATGCAATGCAATATAACTGTACAAACAATATAACAGGTAACACAATTGCATGATGGTAACCATGGCAACGAATGGTGTCTTGTTTCCTGTTTCTGCACAAGGAGGGCGAGTGTATTTCCAAACAGTTTTTTATACCCAGCACCCTAATCAAGGGAACTTGATTCAGCTGGAGGGGCACTTCCTGAAAAGGGAACCTCCCGAGAGCACTTCAAGTCAAGGGACTGGTTTCAGAAAGGGCCTTAGAGTGTGTGGGTGGGTGTGTGTGTGTGTGTGAACTTTTCTTTGTAAAACTCATTACATGGTTGGTAGAGCACTCATCCTTGGACCACAATGGTTCTGGGTTTGATCCCACGGGCACCGCCAAATCAGTGCAGTAATGGCTTTAGTATAAGTATAAGATGCACGTTAAGTAATGGGAGCTGATGGTAGGTGTTGCGCTCCACCTTAACAATCCATCTCCCAGGGGTCTAGCACATTGAAAAGGGGACACGCTTGTTCTCGGCAGATACCGACAATAAGTCACTCCAACCTCCAACTCATGTATGTATACAGATAGATATGTATTGTTTATATAGGGCTCTACAAACAAATGTGGCATTCACAGTTGACTTAACATTGATTCTTATCCCTACTTTCACATACAGTATTAATCAGACTTACAGAAATATACATTAAAAATACATGATATAGTAGGTGTCCCATGAGGAGTATCGGTGCCATTAAGTATTTAATATAAATAGTATACCACTGAGATTGCTAACCCACTTATCACCACCATATGAATGCTAATGCTGGTGCTTATTACTGAAATATGTTGCCAATTTTTATGTTTAAAACATTTTTTGGAATCTTTATTGTTTCCAGCACATTCCTACTAGCAGATTCTCTTTTGTATAGAGGACAGTTGATGAGGGGGAAGTAAAACATTAAAATGTATTATATTATATATTGGGTTATAGAACGGATGCTGTGGAGATTTCACAGTAAAATCGTGTTCATTTAACTTTCGGAGTTGAATCAACACTCAATATTTACTGTGTATTACGGTATTGCAAGTTGTTTGTCGTATTTTCATTCTTCAATGTTTTCCCCCTTTGAACCCGTTCTCAGTGGTTTGTTTGTGTTGTGTGTGCCTAAAGATGGTTACTAAAATAGGTCTCTGTCTGACATTGCTCTGCATATTTATTTGAGGCGAAGCTTGTACAATGCATCCTCCTGCCTGTTTATTTCACAAAGAAACAAACATTGTGTCTGCCCATCAATCCATTTCCATGCGCTGTGAAAAAGAAAAGGTCGGCATCAAATAGAGTCAGTGTGTGGATATGTCACATTGTTCACATGTCCAACCTTTCGCTCTGTGCTCAGAGCAGCGTGAGCATCCCTCACATGGAACAAGCTCTATTACCCGTCTTTGTAGGACCACAATACCTCAGGGCAAGGGTTTTGGTCTGGCCCAGTTGACTGTCAAAGATGCAGTTTAGCTTTTTGTCTTTCCCCAAGCCTGAGGAAGAAGTATAATTGAGAAATCAGCAGGGCCCTCTCTTCTTCTTCTCAAAGTCATTCCCTTACATACTGTGTTCCCACACCAATCATCAGCTTAGCGGCTTAGCTGTATTTGTACTTGAAGATTGTATAGCCGCGGCGCCGTCAGCTTCTTATCCTAGCAGGGACTACGAGAAAGAGAGCGCAGGAAACTTTTGGTCTGGCATGCAAGCAGTATTGATCTGTTTGCAGTATGAATCTTTTTCTGAACTTTGATGATTAAAATCATTTGCACTGCAAGGAGGTCTGCAAGTGTCTGACCTCTAACTTGTTGATATTATCAGGCATTGTTGTGTGCAGCTGTGGCGTCAAATAGGCTTGTGCCAGTAAAAACATCCTCCTTGGCGGGTAATTGATTTGGCATAATTTGAATAGCGGCAGACTTCTGACTTGACCATAGGTTGCAGTGGAAAACTTTTGTCACACATCAGTAGTGCATGTGCTGAAAAGATTAAAGGTGGAAAAAGTTAAATGTGTTTATGAGGTGACACTTCATTTTACCCCTTGGTGTGGTTGTTATGTGCAATGATGTCTTCCCTTGGAAATTAGGTTTCTTCCTGGAGGCTAAAACCTCTACACAAAAAAACAGTGATATAGTGAGTAGTGACATTACAATATCATCCCCTCCCCCTTTATCATACAACAGCTGTGGGTGTGGCTTCATTTCCGGTGGATCACCACCCACCAGGCAAACCAGGCATACTTAATGAACTGGTGGGAGTGTCCACACAAAAATTACATTTTAACAAAACTGTACACTTTTTTGAAAAAATGCTTCCTCCTTATATAATAATAATACCTGATGATTATGTTTTAGGATGGAAAAAAAAACCATGGCACTCCATCTTTAAGCTTGCTTATGTAGGTCCTAGGGTGGAATTTACATTTAAATAAATGTAAACTAACACTACACTACAATTAATTGAACATAACTGTAATACAATGTTATGTTTTTGAACTTTTCACATTTGTGCCCCTATTGGTTGAAGTCAAAACTCCCACATACTGGAATCCAATAATCCAATTATAACAGTATAGATTATGGAATATCTAAAAGTCCTATGACACAATGTAAGAGACAAAATTGTGTCATAGGACTTTTAGGCTGCAAACATCAGAACAATATCTGTGAGATGTGGACAGATGGCACCCTAACTAATAATGCTAACAGATATAATAGGGTTTCAGCTTCACCCGTCGATGAAACCAAAACATTGACCCAGTCCACTAAGGAATGTTGGAATGCATATTATGTCAGCAGGAAGACATAGAGGCTCTGTTGGTGCTGTATCGTCATACTCTGAGGGCGCCTGCACAAATTCAAGTTACAGTGAGAAAAATGCTGAAGTTTGGAATTTTCTATAGATTCCTGTGTCATCACTTTCAGGGGGGTAAGGTGAGGAGTCAAGCCCTTGGAGATTTGATCATTCTCTTCTTTTTAAAGATGAGCAAATTGTCTCCTGCAATGTTGAGGCCCTCTGTGGCTCTGTGTGAGCATGAATAAATCCAGAAATCATTTATTCCGTAAGCATTCTCTGAGTGAAAGACAATACCAACTGCAGTCTCGGAAAACAATGTATGTACTGTTGTGTGATAATATACAAACACATTTTGCACAGATTTAAGCCTCTGAAAGTCCAGTTTTAACATGCCTTCCAGTGGTTACCCAATGTTGATGTAAGACTTGACAAGATGATGCCTAGTTCTTCGCCTCGTTGTGTACTGAATATAGTAACATGCTTCGTTATATTTACTGTATCCATGAAATTTCCAACGTTACTTGAACATAAATGTGTCCATATGTTTTGAAATAACAATAGTGAACTACAAAAAATAGCTTTAATGATGAAGAGAATTAATTTATATTTGTTTCACTGTGGTTATGAGTGCAAAAGATTGACTGTGACTTGCAACAGACAATACTATTCATAAGTAATGCTATATGGGAATAGTACAAATACTGAGTGAAGGCACTTGGATGTACAGTATGTCAATGTGAAGAGAGGTTTAATGAGAATATTGCAACCAAAGAGTAACTATTTTCACATCTAATGTGAAAATTGTTCTATTGTAAATGTGGAAAGTGTAAACATACTAATGTACTTTAAGGGACAGCAAACACAATAAACATTCCATACTCACCTGTAGAACACCAACTCCTGTACACATTTACCCACACACTGACATGCCATACCTACCTGGAAAACACTCACTCACACACACACACACACACACACACACACACACACACACGCAAGCGCGCACACACACACACACACACACATGCAAGCGCACACACACACACACACACACACACACACACACACCTTGTTTAGTCGATTACTTTTGGTTCAGCACCTGCCCAACACAGGGTGCGGATGGTGTAGAGTACAGTAGCCTACAGGAGTACAATACAGTACAGTACACAGAGTAATCTAGTAAGAGAGTGGCGACACACTTTGATCTCGCCGCAAAGCGGGTGCCTATGGGCGATAGTTCGCTAGTGTCACTACTCTCTTACTAGATTGCAGTGCAGTGCAGTACAGTACAGTAACTATCACAATAGGCTACAAGTATAGTTGCACCGCTCAGTTCACTTCACACAGTTGTGATTTTTTTTTAGGCTTTCACCTTTATTTTATATTTTTTTTATAGAGGGACAGACAGTAGGCTGACAGGAAATGGGGTAGAGAGATGGGGGAGTGACATGCAGTAAAGGCCGTCGGGATCGGGAGTCGAACCCGCAGCACACTGCCAGGCCCAGGCCACGGGTGTGATTTTTTTATTTCAATTAATTAATTGTGTTTCAACCTGGCATCCCTATTATTTTATAATGTTATTGTAAATACATTCTAAAAGATTTTTTTTTTTTCCCTTTTTTCTTTTTACAATTTAAGCTCACAATGTGAGCATTTCACAATAGGGGCACAAGCAGAAGCTTATGGATATTTGGGATGCTTGGCATGGAATAGTTTGGGAACCCCTGGTGTAGACTGTAAGTGCATTTCTATTGTGATGTTGTTTATGATTGTTGTTACCCTGCCCACAGCAATGCGTGGCTTTGTAATGGTAGCACTTAGAATGGATCGGTTTGCAGGACAAAAGTACATTTCACAAACAGCTAGAGTAGAGATGCGTGCAGTGTTTTGTGGTTTACAGCAATTAATTCATTTAAAGGGGGGTTATGCACTGTTAGTATGTTTTTTGCATGGATTTGCTTGTGTAGTTAGAGTATGGATTTGGAAGAGCGGTCAGCAACTGAGTTTGCTCTATGTTTGGCTCAATTTGTCTCAGTGCGTGCTGACTCTGCTGAGTATTGCCCTGCTAACCTACAGTATCAATTCTAATGCCTAGCTCTAGTGTATAATTGTATGCCACTCAATAAAGAATGGGAAGGTTTTCACAGACTTGTTGGGAATGATCATGCCTTGAAGAGATGATTAACTTTTCTTTGAAAAGGTCAAAGGTCATAGTCAAAATCAAGGTCAAGATTAATACTACATAATAATCGTCGTATCTCAGGAAGGGACAGACATTACTCATGGGCAGGATTTGTATCACCAATGTGTTTTTTTGTTTTTTGTATTCATCATAGAGCACAATAACAGTAATAAATATAGCTGCAAGCAGCGATAAGGCGGGACCAAGGAGAGGGAGAGAGAAAGAGAAGGAGAGAGAGGGGTGGAGAGAGAGAGAGAGAGAGAGAGAGAGAGAGAGAGAGAGAGGGGTGGAGAGATAGAGAGAGAGAGAGAGAGAGAGAGAGGGGGGGGTGTAGAGAGGGGTGGCGAGAGAGAGAGAGAGAGAGGGGGGTGGAGAGGGAGAGAGAGAGAGAGAGAGAGAGAGAGAGGGGTGGAGAGAGAGAGAGAGAGAGAGGGAGGGGTGGAGAGAGAGAGAGAAGACATAATACACTATTACACTATTACACTATTACACTTATTACGCTATTGCACTTATTACACTATTACACTACTATTACACTATTACACTTATTACACTATTACACTACTATTACACTATTACACTATTAGACTTATTACAAAATTACACTATTACACTATTACACTACTATTAAACTATTACACTTATTACACTATTACACTGCTATTACATTATTACACTTATTACACTATATACACTTATTACACTATTAGACTTATTACTCTATTACAGTTACTAGTATCTCTATTAGTGTGATGTCATGTCCTAGTGATAGAGAGAGGGGGGGTGGAGAGAGAGAGAGGGGGGGGGGTGGAGAGAGAGAGAGAGAGAGAGAGAGAGAGAGAGGGAGAGAGAGAGAGAGAGAGATTATATAGAGAGAGCAATATGCACAAATAAGAATCACAGGCTGAGTAGTCGCTACCCAGATTTGAACCAGTGACCCTGTGGTCCAAAGGTGAGAGCTCTACCGACTGAGCTAAGCAGACACTGTCAGTTGACTCATTCTATACAATAACATCATGCAGTATAGGTATTAGCTGCCAACCGTATTTGGATGACGTATTAGTTGCATGAGAAAACACAAAACAGAAACTTTCATTGGCTCATAAAAACTTCATTTTTTCACTTAAAAGAAATCTGTTACGATTTTTTGTTCGTTTAAGTCCAAAGTTCAAGTGTAGACGTTTTTGTACATTTTGATCAAAGATTCTGGGAGGAGATAGATTTTAAATGGTTTTCATATAATTCAAAATGGTGGGTAATCTAAAGGTCAGAGGTCAAAAGTCAGAATACGAAAGTTGTCCGCCATGAGGAGACAAATATGTGTATCAAAGTGTCATTGCCAACGGTGAAACGGTTCATGAGATATGCACGTTCAAAGTTTGCATTTTCAGTGCTATAGCGCCACCATTTGGCCAATGGTCATGGGCTTCACATGGTCACCGTTTGGCATGGCCCTCTACCAGATTACCGAGTTTCGTAAAAACCGACTGCACGGTTCAGTCAGAACAGCTATTTTTGGCGGAAGAAGAAGAAGGAGAAGAAGAAAAAAAAACACAAATACAAGAAGTGACCAAAGTCACTGCGTGTCTTCTTGGTCCCTTAAAAACCTACTTTAACATCCTGTTAGTTGTCATTAAGGTGGCTTCCTATAGTTTGTGACATTTGCAGCCTGAGTTAATTAAATACAATCTGTGTGAACCTTTTGAACCACCCAACACCAGGTGTGAATATGTTAATATTCATATTGAACTTTCTAGTTGCCATGAGGGTGGGAAGGGACATTTGTGCAACTCAATTAGTTGGCCATCGAGGAAAGGATGAGGGTTGAAATGATATGGTCTTATATGTGAAGCTACAGAGAAAAAGGATAGAAAACCAGAAAGGAATGAACTTGGATGTGGCTCTGAAGAGGTTTCAAAGGAGGATACGTTATAGTTGATTTTTCAGCTGCTTTCAGGGATAAAACAACCAGAAGGACAAGCTTCTTTCCTGTTCCTTTGAAAAATATCTCTTTCTGTGGAGGTGCTTGTAGAAAAGAGGAATCATTACAGTATGCAGGTGAATGGATACTGACGGAGAAGTGCTGATGTTGCATTGTCTGTAATCCTCAGGCGTTTACACACTAATCTCCCAATCTGAAAGGTGAAACATAGAAGCACTGTTTCCTGAAGCTAAAACATGGTAGCTCAAGGCACTGTACAACCCAGGTGGTTGTACATAAAAAGGGAACAGTAAAGATGCTTTGCTTTACAGATTTATGGGATGAATATCCAGCCAAAAGGCATTGTGACGGCAGAGCTTCAGCTCGATTTCATCTACCTGCCTAGATCTATGTTCAATTTAAGCTCTGTTGCAAAAAGGCTAAAAGACATGCTGTACCTTATGTGATAAGAACATATAGTGGTTAGCGTAGAAATGAATGTCTAGAAATGAATATCACGATGAATTATGTTATACGTTATCTTTCCAGCTTTCTTTTTTTTAAATGTTTTTTTGTGGCTTTCGCCTTTATTTTATATGTTTTATGGAGGGACAGACAGTAGGCTGACAGGAAATGGGGAGAGAGATGGGGGGCAGTAAAGGCCGTCGGGATCGGGAGTCGAACCCACGGCACACTGCCAGACTGGATTACCAGCCAAGGTGCCTGGACCATTGAGCCATGGCCCAGGCCTTTCTTTTTCTTTTTTGAGTTTTTATCTTTTTCTTTTGCATTACAATGGGTTTCTATAACGATTTATCTGCCTGTGACTCCACTTGTCTGTAATTACTGTGCTGGGGTGAATGAGAACAAGCAAACTAGGCCCTACATTATCAATCCGCAGCCTTGAATCATTGTGCTTCAGTGCTTTTGCAACAAAGCTTTCAGATTGTGATGTACAACTAATTATTTCCCCTTCTTGCTACTAATTTCTATTGGATTCTGTGCATTAGTTACATTTAAAATGTCACCAGCTAAAACGTAAAGCCAGACAGGAACTGGAAATAAGAGAGAAACAACTACAGCACATATGTAACACCGGTAACATCCTTTGGTTTTCCAAATCTTTCTCTTCTGTGTAATTCAATTTTTTTGAACCCTGTTACTGCAAGCTTGGTGCACTATTGCATATGCTTTGACCTCAACCCCTAGTGCCCATGCTCTATTCATGGAAGGAGCGTGTACTTCCGGGGGAGTATGCATTGGGTGAGCAACTTAAACTGCTAACCCACCACGCTGTGGCTCCCTGCCAACTGGATGCACAGGCTATTTTATTTAGAAAACCCAGAAATTCACCGTAAAAAAATCAGGAAGCAAAATCGCCTGTAACTAATCTGTCTAACAAAACTTTAAAAGCCTTCAGAAGTATTAATTGTGACTGTAGCTCGCAGATTACTATGAAAACCTGCAAAACCTGTCAGTCCGTCTGTAACTAATCTGTCTAACAAAACTTTAAAAGCCTTCAGAAGTATTAATTGTGACCGTAGCTCGCAGATTACTATGAAAACCTGCTAAACCTGTCAGTCCGTCCGGACGGTCTGCCAGTCAATCTGTCACTCCACCATATATGGCCGTCACGCCTTGTGACACATCACGCCACCATGTCCGTCAGTCCGTCACGCCTCGTGACACGCTCCATATATGGCCGACTTGGCCGTCTCCATATATGAAGATCACGACACTGACTTCATCAAACCCTGGATAGCCATACTTGGATAAGATCTCCATATATGGAGCTGACCTGGTCTGACATTCCATATGTTGATCTCCCCACCCGTCCTTCCTCTTCGACGTCTCCCTTTAGACTGATATCTGTCCATTCAAACTCTAGACGGGCCAAAGTTATTTGTGCAGCCGCACCCAGCAGCCTGCGAAAACTAGAGTTCTCAACAGGCCGCGAAATTAAGGCCCGGCCCTACCTGTGCCCTCATCAAACCCTGTACACTCAAGATACTGCCCCCGGCCCCCTTAGATCTCCATATATGGAGCTGACCTGTTCTGACATCCCATATGTTGATCTGAACTCATCAAACCATGTACACTCAAGACACACTCCATATATGGCCAGTACAGAATTAATTCCATATGTTGATCTGACCCCCCATGCCAAAGCGCCAGTGCTCGCACAGCAGTCTGCCGTCACCCAGGCGGATGCGTGCATGCAACCTCAGGGTGTCTTACTGGTATTGTAACCATGAGGTAGCAAAGATTTCGAACCCCTAACATCCACGTTCTGTTCAATCACCTCAATCTGAGCCTCAATTCAGAGAAAAACTTCTGCGAAAGATAACGGCTATTACAGCAGTCTATGGCCATCTTGCGACAGTCTGAAAAAAAAAACTGAGCTGAGCTGCACAAAAACAAATAACCAATTTTTGTGCACACTTAGCTCATTTTATTGGGATTATTTTTTGTGTATACCGCTTTTGTAAATTTAACACAAAATGCACCTCCAGAGGAACAACCTTAAATTATCTAAAACTGGATTAAAACAAGAACAAAAGACTGCCTTGCCTTCAATCAAGTGTCAATCATCCATTTACTGAAAGAGAACAGACAGACATGGAATGGGCAGACAAAAAATCATAAGAATAAGAGTAAACTTATGCCATGAATTATTTACGCTGGCTTCACCTTGGCGGTTTCCTCTGTTAGATTAAAAGAATAATTTCAAAGCAGTAAATAATCTGTGCAGTCACATATCACATTCTCTGAAGGGCAGTGAATTATTTATTGTAATCTGGCAATGCAAGGTTGTTTATCACATATTAATGTGATACATCAGGGGAGCAATTCTCCTCTGGCGCTCCATGAGCAGTTTCACTCACTGGGCATTGTGGTACATGCTGTATCGGCGAGGATTCATGGGGCTGTAATCTGAGTGGGAGCTAATCTACACCTGCAGCACTGCCAGGAACAGAATGATTATTCAAGACTTGTGTGACTGTGTACAGATAAATTGCCCAGGTATTGATATTCCCAATGCAGACTTTGAACTAAAGTTGTACAGTCGGGGAGGAACAAATGCTCATGTTGTTTCTGTAAGCAGTCTCAAGGGAATTATTGTTGTTCCCATTACAAAAGAGTGGGAGAAGAAATAATGCAGAAATATAGTAGTGATCGCTTTTCTTTTTTTGTTGACACGATTTGCTCCTAACAAGTGTTGTTGCTCATGTTTGAAGGCCCCCTCCAACACCATGCATAAGCCACTACGTTCCTGTCACAATAAGATGATACGTGAAAGTGTATACATTATTAGTAGCCTACTGTATATAGCCTATCCTATACTTTACTCTTCTCAGCTAACATGCAGACTACATTAGTTCGATTTATCCTCAAGAGATGAAAACTGTGCTGTAATTTGTTCCTTTGCCATTATAGCGTTTGTCTCTACGGAAGTATTGCTCACAAAGGAATGCTGCATGGACTGTCAGTTAAATGATCGTACAAAAGTAGGGCATAGATATTCCAAAGAATAATCAAAGATATATTATCTCTGGTTGAAGCTATACAACTCTGTGTGATGTCTCTTGTTGGGTTAAATCAAAGATCTTTACATTAATTAAACAGTAGTTACAGTATTAGGGAGTTAGTACAGATTAGTACAGTATTAATACAGTAGGCATGGTGCTGGGGCGAAACGTTGTGGGAAGGGGACTTTCCATAGATTTCTTAGCTAAGTATAAGATTGTGATACACGGACAAACGGTATACTAAGATTTGGGATACACATGACTCTCCATTGTTGAAACAAACTTGCGTGACCATCACGCCCTAAGCCGTCTGCAAAAAAACGGTGGGTTAATATCCTATGTCTTTATTCTGCTCTCCCAGCAAACTAAAATGGAGACATGTGTTTTTTTCAATTGAAATGGCCCATCAATTTACTGGTCAGAAATTTGCCACGCTTTAACAATAGATAAAACATAGACATGGCTCTGGAAAGCACTAATTTGGTACACTCTTGTGTTTTGTTTTCCCAATGGTGTCAGTAAAATGTTTAATTGGTCCACTTTTCATACTCTGTTGCCTCCATAAATCTATATTAGTTAAACTTCAGAGCTTGACTCGTGCTCTCTCTCCTCTGTTTTAGAAGAATTGTAAATTTGGCTGTCTTGGTAATTGCACTGACACAAAAGTGAAGTCGAACAGACCAAGCCCTTCGTTAGTTCATCGTTGGCATAGGCATGAGAAATGCATTCACGTCAAAACGTAATAATTCATTTTCAAAAGAATAACTCAACTTCCAGTTTACCAGTCCTGCCAGCCACCAGAACAGAACCAATATTACTTCACAAGAGGGAAGTCGGACAGCTGTATCCAGGGTTCGTCTGAATGTTGGCTTGCCTAATCTTGTTGGTAAACACCTGTATTACTATTTCTGGTCCAGTTGTGCTTCTGCAATACCAAAGACAAATATCTGCAAACTAGTGGTGACAAAGAACATTTTCTTTTGGCTGGTCCTGACTGTGTTGGCAGACCATACGTCACCAGTTGCACAAGCGACAGGGCTATATGTTTCAGAATGAGAGATTGCCTTTAGGCTCATTAGGAAGAACAGCTGGTTGGGTAATGAACAGGAAATGCCGTGTCAAGAGGTTCCCTAAACTTCCCCCGAGATGCATAGCCTGAGTACGCGATTGAAAGGAATGATTAATGTCAATGCATCATTACCTAACTGCACTTAAATGACTCTGAGAGTGAAGGAACCAAGTCAAAATGCATGATGAGATTTGTGAAGTATTATAAGATGTCAGTGTATTGCAGGAGAGGCTTTATCCATTGTTATGTGAAATACTGGAAATGTGCTTTTGCATCCCATTTATAACATAATATATTTGTGATTTTCATGGTCTTCCGAGTAAACTGTACACCATTTAGGAATAAGCCATGAGGGGGCACGGTGGCACAGTTGGTAGTGCTGTCGCCTCACAGCTAGAAGGTCCTGGGTTCGATTCCCGCTCGGGGCACTGTGGGTGCTGGCGGCGTGTTTCCTCCTCCGCGTCTTCAGTGCCCATACCCGAAGGCGGGGTTGGCGAAAGGGCCTTTCTGTGTGGATTTTGTATGTTCTCCCCGTGTCCCCTAGGGTAGGTACCCTCACAAAAACATGCAGTAATCCTGGTCTTTAAACTGCCTCCCCCTGGCCAGCCGGGGCGCCTGATGGAGGGGAAAGGAACTGGTTGGAATAACGTGTTCCTTTCACGCGCTACGTCCAACCAGGGAAACTCCCCCCTGTCAGGTGTAAAGGAGCAACTTGGACACTCAAGCATGAAGGAAGCATGAGTTAAGTCCGTTGCTCTCCCCAGGTTGGCGGAGGGTGTGTAGAGCCCAGGATCACAGTAGATGATTGACACAGGGGTGAAAAATGGGTTACAAAATCGTGGGATAAAAAATATATTTTAAAAAGAAAGTTCATCTTCACGTGCCCCCCAGTGTTTCCTAAACAAAGGGGGCCCATTTTGGCTATTTATTTGACTATTTAAAAGAATAATGTAGGCCTATTTTTAAGCCTATTTTTGTAATTTTGAGTTCTGAGGAGACACATCATTTCTCTTTTGTGTTTCGAGCTGAAAAGGTTTGAGAACCTGTGGCATAGATACATTTGTTACACAAATGATTAGGTCCTACTGCTGCAAATTACCTTTTGACTCAGTTTCATACCATTTAGATGATGCGTAAATAGGGACAATCTAAAGCAGGCCCCGTTTTACATAAAAAAGATGTGGAGCTATAATGTCCACAAGTGTAACTACTACTACAAAAAAAGAAGGGTTGTTGGACCGAAGGGTTGGACCAGGTTGGCCCAAAAAGCTGCTGCTAAGGCAGCAAAACTGGTTGAGATCTTCTGTGATCTTCCAGCGGTGCAACTTTGAGGCGCAGGTGTTTCAAGAGGTCTGTCGGTGGTCCCTCTACACACCCAGAGCAAAGCGCTGCTTGAGATATTTAATTGCACCCTGGCTACACCCAGCTCACCATCCCCTCAGGTCCTCAAATCTCACAGTGAGATTGGGACCTCACCTCCCCTTATCCTGGTCCTGAGGGCATACAGAACCACAGGTATCAACGCATTGCACCCCAGCAGCCCTCCTGTTCGGAATAGAGCTATAGGGACTTTGGTAGTCCTCGTGTTCAAGCCAGCACCTGGGCTGGGAGGGAGGAGGCTGGGCTAGACTGCTGGTACGGCAACGACTCCCATTGTGTGGGCCTGGCTTCTCCTCTCCCGGAAGAAGGGGGTTTCACTGAAGTCTTGTGCCAAATAGACTGGACCAGGTACTATGCTGACAAAATTAATTGACGTGGTCTACAGGGTGCAGATGATAGAAGACTGATATCGGCAATGTGGTATGGTTATACATCATGACTGCCTGGCACCTTACTGGCTCTTTGCCATCGCGGGAGAGGACTGGGTGGAGACAGAGAGCCCCACTACACTGGACATACTTCTCCTGGGTACACTCAGGTCCAGGGCAGAGGTCCAGGAAGAGGTGTCCACCTCCTCACCTCCAGGACTTCATACTGGATATTAGGGTTACTGGCTCAATGAAACCCCTCGGGTGAGAGCTGTGTAGTTGGATGTGGAGGGATTTCCCAGCATGTCTCAAATCGCCTGTGTCCATTATTGTTCTAATGTTATTGTACAGTATTATTGTATCCTGATGAAAATCCAGACGTGGCACGAAACATTGATGCAAAACTTGCACAATGAAGTGCAATGCAGTGCAGTATAGGAGCAAATAGTGTGGAGACTTTATTGGTTAATTATGCAGATTTTGTCCAGGACCTGTATGATAGAATGGATGTGCATGTTCTACGTCTTTTATCTATTGTGTTATTATTGCCATGGGGAATGCGTTTGGGGGATTTATGTGTTATCTTGATTAATGTTGTTAGCTTATGTTCATTTAACGTTGTGTGAAAAACGGGTGCTGTTTATCTCCCCCTTTCTCTTGCTGGAGTCGAGTTGGTGGTGAGACAAAGTTCGAGCATGGGTGATTCAATAAAAGAAATTCCTATTGTGAATAAGTTCTTCATACCATCCACAGTTCATTTCAGTATGAATGGGATATTAAACAAGGCCAAATTAGGACATGAGAGATGACATTTTGTTAAAGTGAGCCACTTTTTACTCTTACTTTTATTTAACTTTTTTGTTCCTAACAAATGGTGCCATTTGCATTACAAATGATGGATTGCATCTGACTATGTTGCCTGCTCTCGCCAGAGTTACACCCCAATTCTTTATCATAGCCAAAGATTCCCATTATACTGCGCAGTAGTTTTTAAGTTAATTCCACAGAAAAAGGAAGTAAATGTAGAGAAATCTTTGCAATTCAGTCAGTATACTCTATTTTGTGCTTTAACTACACATGAACTTTCACATTATCCAACTTGATGGTCATGCTTGCAGAAATGCTGACTTGTAGCGATGGCCTGACTGACATGTGTAATGTGTATGAATCATAGCAACATACAGTAATATCCTCTATTGTATTTCATTCTTCACTGTATTCATCATAAGATGTTTTACTTTGCAAGGACTTTGCCTGTTGAATGGCCAGACTCTCTGCTGGGTCAACTCCATCATAATTTCCGACTGACAATTAACCGAATACCGAATGGGGGAACAACAAGGTGTGGTGGCAGTCGTGGTTCCTTTTTTTTTTAAAGTGCTGCGCACCTGCTGCGATCCTTTCTGTTGTTCATGTCCACCATGTCAGCCTAACCTAACGCTGTGAAGAAAAACGGTGTGTGCTGCTTGTGTTTGTTATATTGATGACGCTGGGACACCCACAGAGTTAATGTGTCAAGATGTAAAATGAAATCTCACACATTTCAAACCGATAAGGATGAACTACTTCCCCTTGCACATCATGTATCATAGGATTGACTGCTGTTGATCGGCCCCATTCCCATTCTGCAGAGTTCAGGGAGAGGTGCCGGGGTAAATGTAGGGCAGGGAGGTGTGTGTGTGTGTGTGTGTGTGTGTGTGTGTGGGGGGTGGGGGTGGGGGTGTGGGTGTGGGTGTGCGTATGTGTGTGTGTGTTGGAGACATGTCATGGTTTCCTTACATTGACGGATGAGCCGTCACCTCCAAATTGTCTCATAATGCGAAACAAAATCGTCTATGCCATTACTGTACATCACTTTCACTTTAGAAATTGAACTGCTACAGTACATAGTATGCACTGTGCAGACAAGCATAGGCAGGCCAACGTGCGCTACGCCCACAGTGTGTCAGCTGCCTCATGTAACACAAATTAGTTAAACGTGTCAAGTTCTCTTAATATATGCCGCTGCACATATGTAGTGTTTATGGATCAAAATTTTGAAATTGTGACATTGTTAACTGCTAAATGATACAAAAGTGGATGCCTAATGGGTTCTCTGTCATGGAATAAGTTATGCGCCCATGCATGTGCTGCATGGCAGGTACAAATGTCTACACTAACCTTTCTCAATGACTGTGGCCGGTGGGTCCGCTATTGAATTTATAATTAACTTGTGAGGAAATGTGGGCATTTTTCTATTATAAGAGACATCTTGTCAATTACAATCCTAGCAGAGATAGTCGCTGAACTTCCTGTTGGAAGAAAGGTCAATAGCCATGTGTAATGAGTAATTGACTCTGGGCAGAGAGTGGTTCAAGCTCACAATGTGGTTTTGATCAAGTAGCAAAATGTGATTTATTTCCATATCATTTTCTCTCATTTTCCAACGTGTTACAGAAAATCAGGCCTGATTGAAATGCTGCTGTTGGGGCCAATCCATCACCAAAAAAGGAGTTAGGAAAATGAGATTTAAATGGGGGGATGATGATGACAGGAACATGGTTTTCTGAATATGAACAATGACACCGCCAAGAGTAATGACCTGCTAGGCTAAACATCAGTCTGTGACAGTGAATTAATGCTCTTGGTCCACCACTATTAGCAGAACACAGAGACGACATGCAAACATGAGGGCATACAGCATCATGCAAGAGGTAGACATACTAAAGCAAAAAACAACAACAATACAAGCACAGATTGCACTGTACAGTACTGTGCCATGATCTGATGTGACTTGTGGTTCAGTGACAGGCCAATATAGAACAATAACCGACGATGTCTGCAGGCACGATCACACTGAGATGGCTACAGGCGCGGACGCTTCAGAAATGTCTTGGTAAATGGGTTGTATCCACATAAAGCATTTGTCTTTGTTGTTGTTTTTAGCTGCCAGCGCTACTGCTGTACTTGGTACTTTTGGTTAACAACTCACTATGAAGTGCTGAAAAAAAGGATATTTTTATTTTAAAAGTGCCTGAATAAAACGACACATGGCAGTTGAGGAACGCATGCCATATAAATGGTTTTGTTGGAAACGTGTTTTAGCAACGTGTTTCCATGTGATAACCCCTACAGGACCTATGTAAACTAAATTAGTGTATTCACAGTGCAGGCATACATTTGTGATGAGTTTTATCACTGGCTGCCATTTGTTCAATAAAGCAGGAAAAAGGCGCTGGGGTGGCAGTGGTAAGTGGCAGTGGTCGTGGATTTGAATCCACTGTGTTGTAGCGGGACAGGGAGGGTGATAATAGACACTGCAAGTAATCATCCTGGTGGGGTTCTCCTCACTGGAAGGTGAGTCAGTACGATACAGGTTGCATAGGTTGGTCCGACGTACTAACAGTCCGACATGCAACAGTCTGATACATGCGTGGCTGTTAGTATGTCGGACCAAACACATGCACCCGTACGATACAACAGCAGTGACAACACATAAATAGTGTGTGTAAATGTAGCTATTTGTATCCTCCTGGGGGCAGAGTCGAACGCTTGGTCTCAGAGACCTAAAGGGAACTTTTTAAAGAGAGCCCAGTAAAGGATGCAACCCCCACGATGCATGATGGAATAGAATAGTATTTTTTTAACTTGACTTCAGCTGTAGTTTCAAAACTATTCACTCAATCAAATTATCCAATATATCATTATTTAGCTATGATTCCTGCCTTCATGTGAAATGAAAAATAAAATAAATCCTACACGACTCAGGCCCATAAAAATGTGGTCGCATTAACTGTGACTCACCATTCAACGAAAAGCTAGATGCAAATACAGCAAAAGGGCAAAGGAGTGTTACAATTTCAACATTTAAATATAATAATAATATTCAGGATTCTACTGTGAACTCTGAGCCCATGCACATTCAAGGGCGCATAATAATTGAATGAATGACTTGAAACATTCTTTGGATTTTGCTTGTATTGTGCTGTGGTTTACATTCTGGAACGTTAAACATGAAATATGAAGGCATGATAGTTGAACAAGTAAAATAATTCATACACAGCAGGGAAGTAAATAATGTAAATAAGGGAGGAGATTGTTTTTTTGGTGACTGTGCGGCGTAGGGCTCCTAGTCAAGCTGATTGAATATTTATAGAAATGTGACTAATGACAAGGACAATATAATACACACAGCAGGTTTGATGGTGGCTTGTGGGCATACGAGATTTCCGTTTGTAGTATATTTTGTTTGTGCTACACGTACACACAGCCACATTCACAACATCACAAGCACATAAATTACACACATAACCACAGTAGCACACACTCACACTGAACCGTCTGGCCCAAACTTGATTATACAGGATATGAATTAACCTTGCAAAGAGTGAATTATAACCTGAGGAAAAGGTTAAAACTCCCACAAGTGTTAGATGTTGCCTTGAAGCCAAGATCATTCAGCTCAACTCCTGACACGTGTCCCTTATAGAAAGCAAGGAGAAGGCCAAATGAAAAAAATAATATATACAGTATATATCTTGTAATTTTGAAACACATGCATTTCTAGTTGAGAAAAAAGTGAGAAATGTTGCCATTTTCAGGCCAATGAGTTATATGCATATATATATCAATATTACAGTGACACCCTGAGACCTGAACATAGATATTCCAGTCTCTGCCGAAGGCAAGATATGTAAACATATTTTGCAGTGTTAATCTCTACAACTATTTAACATTGACAGGTCTGTATGATGTTGAGTTTTCACTATGTTGAACACCCCATGTATAATTCCCTGTGAAGTGTAAAGGCTAAGACTCTAACGTGCCTATGACGCATCTCTCAGCAGGTACGGTTTAACAGCATTGGGGCTGTGGATTGTAGCTGCTTTAGAGGAGATGGTGGCACATTCCCAATCTGCATCAACATGCAAATATGCCGATCCCCATCAAATTCTTCCAGCATTAGCAGCAGAACCGTTTCCTGTTCTATAATTAATTTTCATTGATGAAAAACTGATTCTGGACCTTTTTTCATCCGAGGAGACCAGTGCACTTCATTATTAATTCTTGTGCAAATGTTATGAATTCTTCATTCTGAATCTGCTAGGTTTTAAGTGGTATAGCTAATTCTATGAAATTCTGGCAAAATATCATAGAGGGCAAGCTGCGCTGTCACTGGCATTAGCATTACGACATACGTATACTGTAGTAGAACCAGATTTAACAAACGGGGACGCCAATGCATACTTTGCACCCAGATTTGTGTGGCTTGTTCACACCACTGGCGGAGGGAATGTCCCACGGGCCCCCCTCCCCCCCTCACTGGGAACGCCGACTGGAACCGTAGCACTTATACTAAAACCCTCAACGTGGCTCAGCTGCAGGATACCTGAGGCAATGACTATACATACAGTAGGCTCACAGGTTGCATATCGAAAGACATATCGAAATATAGCTCCGTAACCATTACAAACGGAGCTAAGTAAGTGTAGGCTGCTACTCACATCTAGTTGTGCCTGCCGTCTGTGGCTGTGACAATGAATGGGACTTTGGGATTCGGGAAAGTTGATTAATTCTCTCTTAATTCTCTCTTAATTTTTCAGTTCAAGTGGTAAAGTTAACGTTGTCATCTTCATGATTGGTGTTGTCTTTCACCGGCATGCGACTTCACTCACCTCCACTCATTGTGGATGGAGCTGTTGTGGTTCCATTTCCAATGCCACCTTTACTCCATCTATCTTGCCCAGCTCTTTTGAAATAGTCTGTGGTTCTGGTTCTTTTCAAAACTCAACTTTACCAGGCAACTGCAGAGTTTGCAGTGCTAAAACGGTTCACCGTCAGCAACACCGGAGCAAATATACGTCTGTACTGTGTAACGTGCAGCCAGACGAGCCAGCCAGTAAGCAGCCCAGTTTAAACACTCTCTTTCCGGCAGGCGCCGTGAAGGGCCCTCCCTTTACCTCCCAATGAACTATATTTTACACTGTTTGTGGGAGAGAGAGAGCCAGAGAGAGAGAGAGAGAGAGAGTTTACAGTATACTACGGTAGGAGCGGCCACCGGCCCCTCTCCCCCCGTGGGCCCTGATGCGACTGCATTCTCTGCTTCCCCTATGTCGCTGCCAGTGGTTCAAACTACTCTCCTAGTAATTTGCCGTCGATAGCTAAATATTTGACAAGAAGGCCATGCCATTATTAGGCTCTGACTCACTCAGTTTATAAAACACCATTACAATTGTATGTTAATAGGAACACTTTGTCCAAGAGAGAGCTTTTGGCTTCAAAATCACATTGGTCAAGAAATGTAATTGAATGTCAGGGTAAATTCTGCCAGTAAAATTATGTCACAAAGAGTTCAAACAAATTTCACCCCAAACCTGTACCTTCAGCTACAGAGTTCCCAGGCCACGTGCAAGTTAGGGGTCCAGGAGGGCATTTTTACCTTCAATGGATACGATGAAAAGTGATTGAATAGAAAAATGAAATCACAAAGTCAATCAAAACTGGGATGAGGAGGAGTGAGGAGAATACATTACTTATGTAGCAGCTTTTCTGTTGTCCACTTGACTTTTTCATCAAGTAATGTTTTCACCCGTCTACAGATCATTTTGTATTGTCAGTCAGGGGCCTCACAATCCTTGCAGATTTAACACTTGTCAATGGAAAATGTCACGACAATTCAGCTGACCTGAGATGTCAAAGCCTTTCGTGCTACAGTATGACGGCTTTGAAATAACCAAATGGACTGAACCTACCACAAGCCGTCAGGCTTTATTTTTCACACAATTATGACACAATGCACTAATGGCTTTTAGCTTCTGTCGTGAAAACTGTTAGACATGCCATAATGTAATGTAACTGCAATCCTGACAACCAGGTTGATTTGAAGCCAGAAAAAGTTACCATCACCCCAGGGAGATTCCTGCCCTCCTCTCCAACCAGCCGACCGAAAGGCATTTCAAAACAGTTTTTCTTGGCACAGTAATGTAATGCTATAGTATAGTCCTAGCCTAAAAGTGTCTCTAATAGCTGAAATGACTACCTTGAAATCAATACATTAATGTGCACTAAGAGCTCAAAAAGCACACACAACACACTCTTTCTCTAGAACATGCAAATACACTTTGAATCCTATGCGTGTAAACTTGACTGGGTGGCTGCAGCCTCTCATGTGTGAGGTGATTTTTCCACTGTCTTTTTCTTTCTTTCTTTTTTTTTGTCACTTTGCAGCAACCGTTATGTGCTGTGGGATGCAATGAAAATTCCAAATGACCTCAATGATGGCACATTGGAATGTTGAGGTGGGCTTTTGACATTCCTCCAGGAGCCCCTGTCTCCTCTGCAAAGCCATCAACGTGTGTATCAGTGCGGCCTCATTAGAGTCGGAATCCAACTGTAGAATGAGGATTTTTGCAACATTAATTCCAACATTGCCAATCCGGTAAATAATATTCTAGTTATAGCCCTGGTAGCTTCTTGAAAGAGGGACAGGGAAAGGCTGGGGGGAAGCTGAGCAAGGTAACTTGTATTTCTAATACCTTATTAGAAATAAGGTTTATTTATTTACATTTTAAATGAAATAAAACATACATGGCTGATCTACAACCTCACAATGCATTGCATTGCAGTGTGTTGTTTAGTTATTATCAATATTATTATTGACAGTTTGAAAAATGTGCTCAAAATAGGGGCGCCATGTTGAAAGTGGAGATGTACACTGAAGTGCAGTGTTGGTGAAATTGTGATTCTAGATTGCATTATGCTGCGTTTGTCCATGAGAGAAAATAGTGGTGCAGACGAGGTCAACAGCCTAAATTGCATATGATTGATGTGCAATTGCTCTCTGAGAAATACACACAGCGGTCGTTTTACGGTTCATTCGGGTTAAAGCGTGTAAGTATAACACATTTCCAATACAGTATGGTGTGGGTATTGACATGGCCTGTCAATGCTTGGACAGACTATATTGATGTCTGGTGTCACTTCATATCAATGGGTCATTCAAGGTGATGTGTGATTGCACAAACTTGTCAAGCTTGTGGCTTTAATAAGATTTATTTTAAGAAAAGAAAATGGTAAAATCTATAAAGTAATTAATGCATCAAAACATTTGACTGAGAAATTGTGTCACACCCTAAATTTAATATGGGCTCAAGGTCAATAGGACTTCTAATGAGTTTTCAATTTCAGAAGTCAACATATTCTCAATATATATGATTGCACTCTTATTTTTACCTTGTTTGAATCAATACAGTGTAGAAGCAATTATACATATTAGTTCCAGATATCCGGCAACCAGACATTAAATCCATGGTTAACTGTCAAAAGAGGCTAATGAAAAATGTACTGGGGAGAAAAAAGAAAGGGAAACGTGTGAACAGTCAGCATCTTTGGACCAATCGGCTCAAATTGATTACAGTATGAGTATTTTGTCTCCACCTGTCTCTGTCGCTGTATCTCTCCATCTCTATTTCATTGTCTTTGTCTCTCTGTCTCCATCTCTATCTATCTTTCTATCTATCTGCTGAGGCAGCTGAAGTGGAGTTAACTAGGATAAGTGGACCACACAGGGGCAAAAAAGTTCAATAATGATAGCTGAAGCAGATGTTAATGATTATGGATTCACAAGGATGGACCTGAATGCATAATCACTCTTCAAATGGGATCTGCAACTTCACAATCTATCCTAAACCCTATGTGTACTTTGTTGTGCACTTATTTTCACTAAATGTTCACTTACTACTAGCCTACTCTGAGTAAATTTGTTTACCAAATGTCCACCTATTTATTTAAGACATTCCCAAAATCAGGAAACTAGGGATCAACTGCTGTGTTTAACCACTGCAAACATCATCGTTTGATCTGGTTGACCACTTTTGTTAGACAAACTGTACTCCATTGGTCTCTCACGCAATGCCCTCCAGTGCAAAAACGAGGTGTGCCTCAAGGTTCAACAACTATTTTCTATTTTTATCATTGATCTTCCCTCAATTATTTTGGACTGTAAGGTTCAACTCTATGCAGATGACACAGTAATCTACACTTCGAAATCTACCTTATCACAAATTCAGTTACAAACATTACAATGAAATTTCAGTTATACTATGGCTCTCTCTATGGGACTAATCAGAACCTTGCATCCAAAAATCTAACCTACAATAACATCACTTGTCTTGATGGTACGCAACTGCATAGAGTTGATCACGTCAAATACCTCGGTGTATGGCTTGATTCTGAACTCTCATAATCAAATGTCACATTGATAATAATAGGAAAATAAACTATAGCGCTGGTTCTCCAACTCATATTACCCATCATGGACTATGTTGATGTTGTTTACCAGACTGCACCTAAAAATAATCGTCTTCCACTCAATACCGTTTACAACCGTTTATGCAGATTTATTATTGGCTGTCCATATATAACTCACCATTGCACAATGTATGTAACCCTTAACTTGCCATCTCCCTCTGTGATACGATAGCAGCACTGGTTACAGTTCATTTTTAAATGCATTTCTTTTAATTATCCACAGTACCTCAAACAGTAGGCCTACATGGTACATTACACCTCTAGACATCAGCTGAGACATTGTTCACAGGTCTACTTTAATGTTCCAACAGTATCTACTTCCGTCACCAAAAGATCCTTTAGGTTCAAAGTTCCTTCTGACTGGAACAATATTCCCCATTATATTCAGTCAATAACATATTTTCAATAGTTTAAAACTCTGCTGTCCTCTCACTTTGACAGTTCCTGTACATGCTTTCACTAACCATCAGTAGGCCTATCGTACAGACTAGTAATATATCTAGAAATCACATAATGTGCTTTGTGTTTTGTTGTTTATGTTTGTATAAACATAAACCCCCCTGTTTTGTTTTCTATTTACTGTATGTGTATTATGTATTCTACAGAACCCCCTTGAAAACGAGATGGTTCATCTCAAGGGGTAATTCCAAATAATTAATTTCAACACATCACTAGGCCGTGAGAACATAATACAACTTTACTTCCTTTCATTTTGACAATGTATGGAGAAAAATAGGAATTATTGAATAGGATCAATCAATTGATTATTTAATTTTATACTGTTATACAAGTATTTTCTGCTGTGTTATAAGAAATTGTGCCAAACAATTCACAAACTTTGATAACTTTGCATTTTGTGCCATTTTTTCCTCAAGCTGGGTGCTAACACATTATAGAACACTATCAGTTCCACTACCTTGCCTCATATTAATTTTTCCCCTGGTTGATTTTATATCCCCTTTCTTTCGCCCCTCACTCTAAGTCTCAAAACATTAAGGCTGCATACCAATCATTCCAGTTTTAATACCCCTGTGGGATTAGCAGGTATAATATTATGGCATGACATATAGAGTACTGTAGGATATCTCTTGTGGTCAGCAAAGTATTTTGAGGCTTGAATATAAAGCAAATGCTGTAAATGCGTATAAGCTGTACAAGCACATTGTACTGTGCTTACAATTGTGTATTGTTTTGTAACTTTGCCACAATAGTGATGATTTGTGAATTATTATGGTCCATTATGAATGGGGTCGGAAATATATACATTTGAATAAAAGACTAAATGTATTTGGTATCACATGTTAATTTATAAAGAACTATATTTTTTAGTCCACGCAGCAAAGTTTATATTTTAATGGGTGGGGCATAAGAATTATAAGGACCCAATCTTTCCACAGTTGAGCAACTCATTAAGTAACAAAACAGGTCATTGATTTTACAGCTTTGTCCAGGGATTTTATGAGACATAAGTGACTCTCATAAGATTTCACTATGCATCATTAAATCAGAGATGTGGATGATCCCCCAAACATTTTACCCTCTGTAATGACAATGAGCTAAAGTCCTTTAAAACCACACTCCAAGAGTCACAGAGTATATGCCTACCTTAGAGGAAAGTATTACTCAAGGTCAGTGTGGTCATTTTCATTCCTAAGCACACCCATTCTGTCCCCAGCACGTCCGTTATCATTATCCAATGAAAACAAATTCTAATGCCGAACACCTTAATGGTGACATTGTAATAATCATATTCTTTTCCCGTACAATATTCGCCTATTGAGTATGATAATTCAGCTACAACTAGTCCACTGAAGAATGAGACACATGTGCTGGCTCATTTTAAAATTAATTTCATGATACAAGGAAAGGCTTTTAAAGCCTCGTATAGATAATGGATGACCTTCAGAGACAGTTGCAGTGAAGTGCAAAATTGTTGCTTGATCCCTAAGAGCACTGGTAGACATGCAAATGGTGCCATCTGTCCATTTTGCAATTAATATCATAATATGGGAACAAAATGAGACATCAGAATATTGATGAGATGTACAATTTCTCCGTCATTAAATCAGCATTTCTTACTGAGTCAGCTGGTTCTTATAGTTGACGTGGATTGTGAGCAAATGAGCATTTAGACGACTATATCTACCTTGCTGACTTCCTTCTCTTTGAGATATTGAATTACGGTTACCCCCTCACACATCGGTTTGGCAAGTGATGCTGAAACAGTGACATGTACATTGTTTTACCAGCTGCAGTTGGGTTGCTGGGATCTTTGTGATTAATAGCTGTATGCCAGTTTTCATCATGAGACATTTACCCATAAACAAGGTTTTTTGCTAAGGAACAAACATGTGGCCATGTGTTTGCATGTTTCATGATTCATCTTCTACACTGCAACGTTCCGGGGGTTAAAGGAGTACTTCACCCAACAAAATACTTATTTTCTATAAATTACACACCTTAGGCCTTATTATTGGCTTAGGAATTTGACACAAACATAAGATCACCATGAATTCAAGGCTTCATGGTGTGTGTGTGTGTGTGTGTGTGTGTGTGTGTGTGTGTGTGTGTGTGTGTGTGTGTGTGTGTGTGTGTGTGTGTGTGTGTGTGTGTGTGTGTGTGTGTGTGTGTGTGTGTGTGCGCGCGCGCAAAAATGTAACTGAGTATATACAGTACAGTAAGTGTTTTTATTTGCTGGTATGTTTGTATAGTAAACAAACTAACGTACCTTAATTTCATAGTCTCTGAATAATACAGTATGAAGGTAAGATATGACCCTTAGCCAAACTGTTTCTAAGAAAGAAAGGAAAAAAGACACATTCACATGCTCTGGTTCATTTCTTTTTCTCCTCTCTGTCATTGGTTTCAGACCATCAAGTGAAACTGGGGCAGATGGAGCTCTGCATCACATGGGTCCCCTTGCAAGAGAAATAGATCAAACTTACTGTACCAGTGCGCTCTAAAAGACAGATATGGGCTGATTGTTAGAGCTGAGAGAGGACATTTGCGGTAATGATGTGAAACATTGCATGAAAGCCACACATAACACAGAAGAACAAGAGAGACACCTCAACCCCAGTGATCTTCACACTTGCAGACAGTGGAGAGACAAAAAATCTGTGTGACTTGAATATCTTGCACAAGGTTACTTTGTTAGCCTCTAGCAACTGTTTCCAAAGGATATGAAGTCAGGACAATGAGATGGTATCCTTCCGTCTCCAGACTCGTTAATTAGGTCCATGCATGGCAGTGACATACAGTCACAAGTGGATGTCTCTCTCTCCCTTGCAAAAGAGACATTCCGCCTCATTTTCTATTTCCTTTTTGAGCACCTTATGTATATTTGATATCAAGCGTTGCCAGGGTTATTTGGCTGACAACGTGCATACATGTTCATCAGTGTGATACGTTTTGGTACCCGGCATTGGGCAGGTTATTGTGTGGGCGAAATAAGCTCTCTCTCTCCCTCTATACCTCTCTCCCTCACTTTCTCCCTACGTAGCTCTCACTCCCTCCCACTCTCCCTCCCTCTCACTCATTCCCTCCCACTCCCTCTCTCGCTGTACAACTACAGAAACCCTGCATTTGTGCAGACCTCGGATTCGGAGATAGTCCGGGGCGGTTACACACACTTGACTTTTGCAAGTCGGGAACAAATGAAGTTGGGAATGCATTCCCTACCCGGTTATGCAATATACCCATTGTGTTGTCAAGTAATACCCATTAATTGTCTCCACCAGGCCGAAGGCATGGGGAGAGGATATGTTTTGCACTCCGTCTGTGTGTGTCCGTCTGTCCGTCCGTCTTTGTACAGCTAATCTCCGGCACCGTTAACCCGGTTGATTTTGCACACACTCTCCCTGGATGCCACCGATGAACCTCTGCCCCAATTTCCAGAAAGGCCTGTTATAGCGCCACCAGGAGGCAAACTTTTGAAAAACATTTTTTTTTATATTACTCCTCCAGATTCTGTCCAAAAATCCCGCAAATCGTTACAACAAAAATGAACAAAAAGGCTCAAATCATGAACGCAGCGTGCAATTTACGTGAAGTCTTTCACAGACTTTCTATTTACTATTTTAAAACATTTTAAAATAGTTCAACTAGCCAATCTACATTGACACGTTGTGTAATATAAAAAAAAAAAAAAAAAATAAGTAAATAAGTTTAGGGATAAGGGGTAAAGATATAGGGCCATGTATGGGCAGGTTACAATTTAGACGTCCACCCATTATCGACCCAGAAGGCAATTCAAATTTAGATTATTGTCCTGCTCTCTGACCTTTCCCCTTGTTTCTTTCTCTTCTTATGACTATTTTGTAACGGCAAAACAGAAAGGAATTCTTTCACATAATTATGCTTTTACACCTATAGTATGTGACAATGAGAAGAAGAGTTATAATAATTTATAATTTTCTTAGTAGCGTTTGAAGTTCTGACCAACAGGCACAGGATGAGTAAACAATAGCAGTTGTCATTGTGATAAATAAGCCTCTGCAGTTGCCTGCCAAAAATAAAAGTTACATCCAATAGAATTTTAATAGGCACACACTCATTCATCATTTAGCAGATAACTCCTTTTGTTAAATCCCACAACACCAATGTTCTCTTTCTTTTCATTTGTTTATATTATTTATGAGAAATTGAGAACTTCTTGAGCGAGTCTCAACCGTCAGGGTTATGTAAAAAAAATAACTTCTTGTATAAAGCCGACCCGTGGCCCCGGTTCCCTTCTTTGTGTCAATTACTTTGATTTGGGCCTGTGTTTGATGAGTTGCTCTGCTGTCCAACGGGATTACGTGTGTCCGACTGGTGTTGCCAGTGGCTACACTGGTGCAGCGCTGGAGTGGCAGTGCAGTCATTCACTGTAACTGGGAGATAGCATCTAAATGTTTGTCAGATCCATGGCCCACTGTTTAGAGTGGCCATTATTTTTACTCTGTCAGGAATGTCACTTCGGATGGGGAGCCACATCAGCGAAGTGTCCCCTGAAGCAGAATGAATGCATGGAGGCCGTGTGCTCCTCAGAGCCCCGGCCTGCCTCCGTACTTTTGCAGCAGCCTAGTGCTTCAGCGAGACAGGGTTACTGTAGGAAAACGCGCACCTAATCCTGGATCTCCTCCGACAGGTATCGAAGTGATGCCATGTCATTTAATATAATGATCATAAGTCATCTATTAAGGGTATTTGAGTGGCATTCTTCTTAATCGAAGCGCACACAGTCCTGACAGCAAAATGGGAGAGAGAGAGAGGGGAGACGTGTATTGGATTTGAACCATCAGTGTCACAACTGTGCATTTCAGTGACAGTCAGGACAACTCTCGTATCGATATAGCAGTCTTATTGATGGTGATGACATGGCGGTATAGGTTTGGTTCTTGTGGACTAGATGTAGTGAGACCAGTTCCATTCCAAACCTGTGAGCTGAGGCACACGTGTGGATATTGCGAGTTGGCCCCCAAATATATATATTCTAGGGGTTGTGTGACATGAAAAGTCTAATGGTGGTGCTATGGTTTTATTTTATATATATTAACATATTATGCCAATATATGGCAAGTAATGCAGAATATAGCCTATGCTGCAGACATTATGCCATATTCAGGTTCATATATGTGGATAAAAAGGAAATATAATGTCTTTCCATGTGGGGGGTGCATCAGCTAGGTCGGGAGGTAACAGGGGGTGCATGGCCAAAAAGGTTTGGGAACCGCTGGTCTACACAAACACACATACCTGTACCACTTTTATCTGACTCCAGATCAGCGGAGCCGTCCGTCAGGATTTCCGGTCCAGGTCTGTAGGCTACTACGAGCGCAAACTCATTAGTTTAATGCAACAAATGTGCGATGGAACCCAATCGCCTCTATTCTATCCTGTACACTGCAATCATTCGTTGTTGTGTAAATTATAATCTTTTTTGGTTTATTATTATTACCTTCAGCATTTGATAAATATGATCGCCTGGCCATATTGCAATAAGGGCTTCTATCTCTTCATTAGACCACGTCTGTCCACGGGGGTCGACGTGACATCTTTACGCTGCGTGATAATGCCTTCTCCTTCCTTCTCGTGTGCCAATATACCAAAGTCTTCTTCCCACAATCACACATTCATCCCCTATATTTAATGCGATTGTATTCACACCTGTGGTAATCCGAACTCTGCTGCGCTTTGAAGCGAAGTGAAACCCCTGTTTTTTTACAAAGTAGAATGCGGTTCGTTGGTGCGCTTCAGGATTAGAATGAGTCTTCACAGCTGCGAAACGAAGCGCACTTTCCGACAATCGCAGTATAGCATGCTGGTGTGAATGCGACATACTGTAAAGCAGCAAGACTCTGGACTCACAGTGGCAGCATGAAGAGCCACCCGACAAACAGCCTTTAAATGCTTGACATAGGTTCACTTGTGAATGCGAGTCCTAACCCAATGAAGACCATCTCGATGCTTTAATATAGGCGTTTGAGTGCGGAGGCTTGTGAGTTCAACTCAATTATGTATGTCTGACACAACAGACTCTACATGTGTCTTCAGTGCAGAGACGATTAGTTTGCTATGGAGATTCATCAAGGACAGCTGTCCTCCCATGGTGATGTCAGCCAGATATGTTGACTGTTCAAAAACGCTGACAAACGTTGATGTCAGGTGCACCGCACGGCAGAGCAAAGCTAACAGAGGTTATTCATGCGTTGTATGCATTCACCTCTCTTTCATCTGTCTCCATCCAATCAGTTGTCTGCCGGAGTCCTTGAATTGCTTGACC
The DNA here is from genome assembly GCF_963924005.1 of Protomyctophum bolini. Classification (NCBI taxonomy): domain Eukaryota; kingdom Metazoa; phylum Chordata; class Actinopteri; order Myctophiformes; family Myctophidae; genus Protomyctophum; species Protomyctophum bolini. The sequence goes on along the minus strand of NC_137871.1, from coordinate 15,231,233 downwards.
CGCAGGTAGAGTCTATAAGCTAAGCCATGCAGCGTCAATCATCCCCCAGGGCTGTGCTACATTCAGACGTGTGTGTGTGTGTGTGTGTGTGTGTGTGTGTGTGTGTGTGTGTGTGTGTGTGTGTGTGTGTGTGTGTGTGTGTGTGTGTGTGTGTGTGTGTGTGTGTGTGTGTGTGTGTGTGTGTGTGTGTGTGTGTGTGCGCAAGACTGGCAAACTGGCAAAGAAAGACGGAGATGAGTGCCAATGCTAACTTGTGAAAAAGAAAATTTCAATTTTCATATTTATGTTAGGGGAATAGCCTACCTACTTTTCAATACTGGGATAGAAGTTTTTTTTTATGAGGGGTCAGGAGAACTTCCATCAAGGGAGTTTTGATAAGTCAAAACTAATATTCTGTATTTTCGAATATAATTCAAATTAATAATTAATTGTAGGAGGGAAAGTATGGTTGTAATGATTCGTCAGCTGCAGCCTTGAACCTTTGAAAAAAATCCAACATGCAATTTTGATTGATTGATTGAAATATGTATTAACAGTTTGCAGTATTACAGTACATTTCAAGCACAAACTCAATACAAAGACTGTTAACTGTGAGTGGACGACCCAATTAAGTATTACACTTGTGGGTCCACCATGTTCAATTCATCAACACATTTAGAGACGTACAACCAGGGTTGTCCGACACCGGACAACCCCACCTTCAGGGTAGGGTCGCTCAGTGCGACCCACAACCGATTTTCGAACGCCCCGAGTGCACTGAATAAATGAACGACAAGAGAGCACACCAGTGCATTCAGGGCACATTTCCGAACGCACCCATAGAACTGAATTACTGCTGAAACACAAATAATTCCGTTTGAACAGACAAATTTGTTTGAATATAAGGATATAATTTCCCAATCTAATATTGTGTGGTGATAATATCCATGATTGGCAGGACCAACTTCGATTTCTCTGACATGTCTTAAGAAACCACCTGCTGGCGCAGGTTTACTGATTGCTGGATTGTAATTGACACATTCTTTTGTTAATTATCAAGGTGACATGACACATGCACTCATAGTCATCCAACAAATCTGCATTGCAGGCACATGTTTGGCTCAGCGTGTCAGTAAGGTGTCCTTTGGAAGCAGGCCTCTGTCTCAGGTGATTAAAGATCCTGTCTTGTTACATCTTCCAGGGCCAATAATTAAAGCAGAAACATAAAGCGAGGTCTAATGAACTGCAGCTTGATGATTATTTCATCAATAAATACATAGCGTTCATGTCTACTTTCGTCCCAGAGTTAATGCCACACTTGCACTTTGGGGAAGTGTCAATTATTGTATGGGGAAAATAAGTCATCAACAAGCATCTTATTGTACCAGGGACTTGCAACAGTGTGCTCACAATAAGGCATAAATAACGTTGCAATGAACTCTGAATGTATAATGACAAATATGAAAAAAACGAACTAATTACAGACCCGAAGGCAAGCCGTTTCACAGATGACCAAATTTTATGAGATATGATTTACTCATAATCACAATTTTGGGCGTCATATAATTAAATTAGACCCATTTTTTGGATCACCAAATTCATCTGGGTAAAATCAACACAGGGATAAAATCTACTAAAATTCATGCATTTGTGAAGTAAAATTGTGGTCTAGGGATGCGGTGAAATTGGTCAGATGGAAATGGATTTGACAACTAGGAATCTTTTGTCAGAAAATGTTGCATATGCAATAATTTCTCTGTTGAGAAATGACAACTGGCAGCATGAATTTGCTAAATATCAATTCCATTGTTGTACTGCGGTGGCTTGGCCAAGGAGCTTGCGGTGCAATATGGCTCTGCAAAGCTCTCCCACTTCCTCTTTATTTGTTTAGGCTATTGAATATGGATCTCTTGCGTTGTTGCGTGTAAAACATCACAAAGGAATTAGGATTTAATTTGAATGTCAAGGCCACTCACTGCAGTAATGACAATTTCCAATTGATGACCAAGTGGCAGAGTGCTCCCTAGGTCGTCGAGGTATAGATTTTCATGTTTTCCCAAACGCTAATGATCTAGGCACAGACAAATAAATGCAATTTCAAACTGAACATTGCCTTCGAATTATGAGAGCCAAAGGATGTTTCTGAGGAAGTGACCACTCTGTTGGCTTCATTAATGCCCTGGTTCTCAAACATGCTCTTGTCAAGGGACCCAAATTGATATTACTGATATTAAGTATTTGGCAGAGGACCCCCTTTTGAAAAGATTGTCTGCCAAGGGCCCCCTTAAGAGAATATATTTTGTTTAGATTAATAATTATAGGCATTCTGTTCCTCATTTTGCTGGGGACCGCACCCCGAACCCCCTCAAGGATCCCCAGGGTTTCCCACACCCCACTTTTCCTGTCATGTTTAATTCAATTGGAGGTCATTATGAGACATTAGGATGGTCGGGGGTGGACTGGTAGACTGGTGGCTTGGCTGGTGTCAGACAGAATGAGTTCCTTGCCTAATTAAGACCATTTTGCTCCCATGCTCCTTATTGTATACGGAAGAGGATTAATGATTCTGCAGAAGAAGGTCACAGCCTGCTCTGTGAACATTACGGCACATATTTTAGGACATCATCAAGCCTCGGGCACGAAGCTTGAACGCCAACCTGGATGAGCATGTCCGTTACGCTAATGATGGTGAGTCGCATGCAGTCTCATCTGAGGCTTGATGTCACCATGTAATGCCTTTTAAAGGGCCAGTTATCCACCACATTTACAGAAAGACAGCATGTTACGTTACGACAACACAGGCAAAGCATTTTAATATTTTCACTATTCTTCACATTCTTTGACAGATGCAAGAATCTTACCTGGAGTATGTATTTTTATTTTAAGAAATTGGGAAAAGTGTGTACTCAAGCCACTGGATATTTCATTAACATAACCAGCAGTAGGATTAAATGTTAGACGATTTAATCTGCAGTGCAATTGCTATTGTTTCCTAGAGATACAAACTATCAAGAGCAGCTACACTATGCTACTGTATAACTGCTTTTATTCATAGGTAACAACTTACACTGTTAAAATTCCATACTGTATATCTTTAGGTGCTGCTCAAAGCACCAAAGTCAAACGGAAACAGGCAAACACAACTAGACAGCGATGTATGTAAAAAAAAGAAAGGAAAGATGCATGAATAAGAATGAGAATTTGCTTGCCGACATGTATGTGCACTACTGTATGCTTCACAGCTAACATGTTGGCATGGCGAGGAGAGAGGAGATAAGGACTGTGGTTTCACAGGGACGAGGGGCTGAGAGAGAGGCTCGGGAGTGATATGTGGTGACAGCGTAGTGCCAGGCTGTTGACACAGCCAGCATCTCCTGGGTACAGAGGGTGGGATGGCCCCGGGCTTGATTATTTACAGGCCCTACGTGTGCCTCTAAAAATAAAAAAATAAAATGTTCCATGAGGACACCCTGTGAATCGCTCTTTTGGCGAAGCCTTTTAATTGGATCTGAGCTATCATTTATTAATGGCACACTGACTATATACAAGTCTAGGTTATTCATGCCCCCCTCATTATTAATGGCTGATGGATCAAAAGACAGATATGACCTGTATGATGTTATGGGCTGAAGATATACTTCCATCGTGAAATTACTTGGGAAGAAGCTGCCGTTCAGTGTGGTACGAGGGATTTTTGTAGAGTAGCTTATGTTGACCCTTTAAGACATGCATGGTAAATTCAGTGAAACCCCACGATATTGACTTGCAATGAGTTGCATCATACGGGGCGCTTGAATTGAGTGGGGAGGATGTTCATCTTTATTGAAGGCTGAAAACTGCTGAAAGTTTCCCGGAGCCTTTTGGGTAGAGGATGCATTTAAAAGAAAAATGGTGTGTTAAAACATACAGTATTTACTACAAGAAAATTATGCTGTAAGACTGCAATTAAATTAGCATCAGATGTGTCTTTAATTGTAAAAACATACAGTATTTAAATGTCCTGCATAGCGTATGCTTTCATTTTTTTAGTTTTAGTTTTTCATCAGGAACATGAATGTTTTTGATTTTAGAGTCTGTCTGTCTCTACTCAGTCTGTGTCTCATAGGAGGGCTGTGGGCAGTTCAGAAACCCGTCCACCAGTGACATCATCGTTATACAGATTTTTTTTAAACAAGATTTTCTTTTATCTTTCTATTATCGTGAGAAAGATGGCTCCATTCCCCATCGATGATATCACTGGTGGTCGGGTTTCTGAACTGCCCACGGCCCTCCTATGAGACACAGACTGAGTAGAAAGAAATGGTGCCATTTTATCATGATTATTAGTGAGCTCCTATTATAATAAGATACGTTGAAAAGTGGTGAAGTTGTCCTTTAATTATTTAATTGATTCATCATGCATTTTCTTTTGTGATGTATACCTGTGTTGAGGCCTTGCTATTTTGTTTATTGTTGCTATTATTAGGCTATGATAATTATGATGATCTGATATGCTGACATTATCTGTAGGCAGGGGTGCCCTTTGATTAAGGACAAGTGAACAGGCGTTCATGGGTGGCAGAGGAAAGAATTTTCAACCACATAATGACAAATCATACAGAGACGGATTACGATTCCTTTTGTTGGAAGTTTAATACATTTAATAGATTTTAAGTTTGTTCTTACTTTTTAGAATGCCCATTGAATTGTGTTTTTCAACTTTAGATTGCTACAAACTTCTAAAAAAGGAAGGAATAGAAAGCCATTGTGGAGATGGGTTTATATTGTTTACGACATACTGCAAGTTCTTCTTTGAACACAGACAATGGCTACTATTGGCGCCATATCTGAATTGGTGGCTGTCTGGGAAATGTAAGGTCCCCGGTTCACTCCCCGGCTACATTACTGCATGTGTCAAAGACAAGTGTCCGATCCTTAGCAAGACATTTAACCCCCAAATGCTCTGCTCATGGGCAACCCCCCCGTCTCCCAAAAGCACCAGCCTGGTTGCGCTGTCCAAATGTATGCCTTTGGTGCAGCCTGTGAAAGTTGGGGCCCATAAATAAACAGCATTTTTTCAAAAAGAAAGAAGATATAGTGGAAGCCTGTTAGGCTACGAACAGGCTTGTTAGGCTACTTAGTAGATCAGGGGTAGAGTGGCCGGCAGAGTGGCCGGAGTTCGATCCCGGGCTCTCCCAGAGTTAGTGTCGAGGTGTCTTTGAGCAAGACTCTGAACTCTTAATTGCTCCTGATGTGAAAGTTGAGTATGAATGTGTGTGTGACTCTAATGCAAAATCTATGTAAAGAGCTTTGGATACGGTAAAAGCGCTATATAAATGCACAATTGATGCACTGTGCAATGTATTTCGACTGTTGCCAGTCATTTTCAAAGCTGCTTGCCTCAAACTACTTCTCCCATTAGCTATTGACATTACGTCACCATGTGTTCTGGTTAAGTGTGATGGCCTGTGGGGGCCTGCCTTGGCTTGTTACGCCACTGCATGCCTGCTAGCAAGATGCATTTTTCATCTAAAAGTATAAAGTTGACAGAGAAAACAAGGCATTCAAAGAAGAATGGAATGAGAACTAGACTATTGTATGCATGCTACCCATTTTCATCAGTGCAAAGCTGGTGTGTGTCATATCTATCCAAAGACTACCTATGCCTGATTCACGGTTGTATGTGCCTGTCATGTACTCTGAATGGATAAAACGTTTTTTTGTCAGTCCGATATAGTATATTATTTACAAAATAATTTGCCAGGCCATTACTGCTGGTGAGCCTGGCCCACAGGCCACCTGTTGTCACCTCTGAAACCATACAATGCCTACTGTTTAGTCAAAATGAAAAACTGGGTTGGACTTTCTGGCATAATCCTAAATTGGGTGGCCATAGCTGAAACAACAAACAAAAGGTCCCTGGTTCATGTCCCAGCCCTGTGTCCCTATATCCTTGCGCAATACACTTGACCTTTAATTACCTGCCCCCATAGTGCACACTTCTCCTGATACTAAGGATGGATTAGGACACATTTCGCAGTACCGTATATGTAAATATACAATGACATTTACCCCAATTATTATTGGGTGTATGCCCGGAGTTCCCCAAAAGTTCAAACCTCAGACCTATTTCATTAAACTTTTATATTTAGGCCACATTGTTAGAAAAGAAAAGGAAGGTAAAACAGTTATTATGAATTCGTATTTAGCAGGCACACACAGTCAATACCAAGTCAGTCCATTATTGTCTTGAAAATATATCAAGAAATAGAGGATTCATGTCCAAACATTAGTATACTTAGAAAAACATCATGGATGTATCTTCAGTAGAGTAAACTACTGTGGTTACTATAGGCTTTCTTCAAATCTCCAACATATTGCATCACTGGTTGTTTTAGGACCAAAAGTCTTCTAACGGTTCCCAGAGTTAAAAGAAGAATAGTGAAGCAGCGTTTGGCTAGTACACCACACACATAGTTGAAATAAACTTCCTGCATGTGGATCACCCCCAGCATAGGCCCTTTTGTTGGGGTTCATATGGTTAAATTCCATGGTACACTACAACATTATTTGGTAATAAAATGCTCTTCCACAATGTAATTATACAGACAAATACAAATGTATTGCTGATGCTGAGTGCGATATGACGTAATATAAAACCATAACTGCACAGAATATCACATCATTCATTACCGTGAAACAGGATATCTAGAGGAGCCTTCGAATGTTGTATTATAAGCTGCATGTTGCAGGCTGGTCACTGTCGATCAACACCGTCAAATGAGACATGACATTCTCTTGACAGCCCGGCATGCTTCTCCAAATTAATTATTTATAACCTGGGTTGGCCAAGTGTGTCACTCTGAAATTTATTGTCAAATTCTCATTAAGCTAAAGGGCATTTTCTTGTCACTCACTGGACTAAATTGCGCGTGTATCATCCTCAGGACCGTCATCAACGCCTGAGCATATTTTGCTTCCATGAAAAGTGCACTTAGAGCTGAGGACTTTCCTGTACAACAACTGTGCATCCCATAACTGAACTCATCACCATGATACTGTCTCGGCTTCAGTCTGTAGCTTGAGATGCTATACACTGCAGGGGTGCCCAAAAGGTAGATCACAAAGGCTGTGCAGGTAGATCACATGACATGGCCCTAAAGAATATATGATGAAAAAAGGCATCAAATAGGGCCTGTCAGCTCAAATCCACAATGCAATATCTTTGTTTTCAAGTGTTTCGAGTGTTGAGCACAAACGTCAGTAGCATAAGCATTACATAAATTATACAAAACAAAACGGTACCAATTCCATTCCCCCCCCCCCCCTCATTTTTTCTTATATGTAACACCAGCACCGCTATTCCAAAGCACCTTCAGGTATAATACTTTTTTCGGTGGGTAGATCTTGTTGAGCTGGTCATTTTGAAAGTGGCTCTCAAGTCAAAGTGTGGGCACCCCTGCTATACAGTGTCAAGGAAACTCAAAACAGCACAAGGCAAGAGGTTAGAAGTGCTGCTGGGTCTTAGGTGTGTCGTCACATACAGATGCTCCTTGAATGGTGTGTTGCAGTTAATTACACATATAAGCTAATCCTGATGGAATAATCTATTTATTCTGATTGATTGAAATATTTATTAACAGTTTGCAGAATGGGTACATTTCACATGAAAGCACAACTCGATACAACTCGAACTCGGGGCCAGTTTCGAATTGCAGCCGTCCGTCGGTGCCCTTTGAGAGCGGTTTTGAAGGAGTCAAGGGATTTGCATGTCTTAATGGCTGTTGGTAGGGCGTTCCACATTTTGGTGGCATAGCAGCGAAATTAATTTAGTCCCTTGTTTGTGCCGAATCTGGGTTGCACATTGGTATCTTGGTGGTGTAGCGAATCTTGTGGACCAGACCCATTGCAAGATGCTGTACTCTGTCGTCAACCCTAAGCTACTGTACAAGTGAAAACAGCAAGTCTCCTTCAATAAATCCATGCAAAGCACACTGTTTTTAGAATTTATTTTTAATTGCCTTCATGTTACAGAAAGATAAACAATGAATTGCTCTGGTCTTCATCCGAGTTTGTTAGCGCTTGTGTTTTTATTCTTTATTTTTATATAGTGACTATTGAACTGATGAGCCCAGTTAGAATGAAATGTATCAATGTCATAAAGGGAACAACAAGGCGACAGCTTCCAGCCATGCGCTGTCCTTATTAGTTAAGAATGAAGAGCGTATCGAGACTGCCACAAGCCCTCTTTAGAATGCCACTGAGAATGATAACAGCATACGTCAATCACATTTATAAAATATGCATTAAGGTGACAGTTGCAGTGTAAACTTAAAAGGAAATGCAAGTTTCCTCTGTACGACAAAATAAATAAATAAATTGTTAACCACCATGTTTGACGGATAAAGGTTACAGTCTACAGTGCATGGTAACGAATGGCATTGGAATGTTGTCATGTCTTCTGACACTAAATTGAATTGGCACAAACACAGTCATGTGCAGGTCCCTGCTCCTCACACCTTCCTAAAGCTTCAAAGTTCGTTGTCGTGGTTGGCTTTGTTTCTGGTTGTTTGTTTCGCTGAGACTCCAACATCATTCAATAAGACCGTTAACACATTTTGATGTGACAGATGTGAGAATAGAAGTGGGTGGACTTGACTGATGTTAAGGTCTCAGTGGTTGCTACGATCGAGATTGGAATTACAGCTGTTGTGAAGAAAGCGCCAGCACTGACGTTTGACTGATGTGTGCGTGCGTGCGCGTGTGTGTGTGCGTGCGTGCGTGCGTGCATGTGCATACACACCACTGTACATGGCCTGTACAGATAGTGTGAAGCTGCAGGGGATAAAAACCTTTAATCCTCACAAACTGTCCGAGTCAAAAGGAAAGAAAGTCCCCTGGCTAATAAACATACTACATAAACATGAATAGTAAAACATTTTGGTGTGCTTTGGAGTGTTTTATTTTATACTTAATTTATTCTTGCAATGTATTGCATTGTATTTATATATATATATATTTTTTATTTTTTCATATGACTGCCCTGCTGACCGACAAGAGTCAGAATTCTAACATAAAATTAATAAACAGTGACTTGGGCTTCTGAAAGTACGGAGGCTCTAATGCGCTAATGAGTTCAAACATGCAGTTTAACACAAGACTGTCAATCAAGCCATTGGCATTTTAGCATCTGACAGTTGGGTCATGTGCTCCTCTGAGGGGACATGAGCACTTTGCCCACATTGCACTTGGCTTTCACACACATGCTGCATTTAATCCCAGAGGCCAGAAGGCTCATTTATAGTTTGAAATTAGCAGCCATTGAAATGCATCTCTATGGTTCGTGAGGGCAACACGTTTATAGACCTAATGGATGTTCAACACACACACACACACACACACACACACTGTGCATTGTGTTTTAGTCCTCATTGCCGCTATGTGAAGGGATGAGAATCACGTGGCTCAGTGGCAAGAAACTGCAGTATTGCAGTTTCTTGCATTTTGATGATGTCTTAGATAAGCATGACAGTAATTATTGATATAGTGTGAGAGGTGTACCCTTTTTCCAAAGTGATCTTAGCAAGAGTTATGAAATGAATGAACACAAAGTCTCTTTAAAGCTTTTCGCGTGGGTAAATATTTAAAATTTGGCAAAGGCTTTTCCTCTTATCAAATAACAATGACCCAGTGGGGGACAGTTTATTAAGATTAGATAAGAATGGATTTTCAAAATTAATGTGTCAAAATCTGCAGGCACAAAGTGGAGCCTCAACAGATGCTGTGAAGTGAGAGGTCTCTTGAAATCTAACAGAAAATATTCAAGCTAATATAACGAAAACCTGCTTTATTGTTCTTGTTTGCCTTTTGATTAGAGCAAATTCCCCAAGCAAGTTGAGAGAGAGGAAAACATTTTAATAAAGGAAAGCTCCACAAAATGATTAAATCTGTCAATCAGTGTTTTCTCATAAACACTGTAGAGTTTGTGTTTAAATCATGGTCAAATTCATATCAATCAGTGTCATATTATTAACTTAGATTAAAATCAATATTCTCTTTGATGTTTGTTGATGCTACAGTACATAATATGTAATATCAAGAACTTGGTGATGTTTTTTTAGTCTAAATATTTATACACGATGAAAGCACATTATGAATGCAACTTTACTGCATACATAACTGGAAAAATGTATGAGAAAATACAAAAACTGACAAAATATAATCACTGACCAATGTTGTGTGTGAGTCATGACTCCTGATACAATACCCTGGTAGAGTTTAAATTGTATCAAAGAAATTCACACAACATTGTAGAGACTCTGGGGACATGCGCCCAAAGCAATCTAAAGTTACAACTTCCTCTAATAGCTCAATATGAATTAACTCAGTCAGTAATAAGCACTTAGTGCATTTATATGAACAAGAGAAAACTTTTGGAAATTCATAAAGGTCAAACCAACTATCAACAACTGGAACAATAACACCACCGCCTCCTCAAATTTTACTAATAATAGAAACACTGTTGTTGACACTAATGCCATTTATTTGGCAGATTCTTTTCATCGTCCACCCACGACATCATTCTGACAATAAGCCTTCTATTCTGCCAAGTCTACATTCAACAAGGGTCATTACTTCATCTCTGTCATTCTCCTTAGCTGTGGTGAGAAATGAGAAAGCTTTGGAGGAAAATTGGTCTGAAGCTCGGTTATCTCACAGCGTGGTTATCTTCAGCCTTCAGAGACAAGAGGGCGAGCACGGCCGTGAGTCAATACACCCCCGGTCCCGTTCTCCCCTTGTCACCAGGGTCTCAAGAATAGTGACTGAAATTGTATTTTTGGAGTCACTAACTTTTGACTTGTCAGATTCTTGCAAGCTGTCATCATTTCAAATGTGTCTGCGGGGCCTCCGATGCTGCCTTAAAACTCAGACTCGAGTCCTGTATAATTTCCCCATCTTCCCGGCTCCCTCTGTGCTAAATTGCATTGGAAGATGGATTTTTGGCATCTGAGGCTGTCAGGTCTCAGCCAGGGAAGACTTTATGCACTAGTACACCTGCTATGAAAGTGAATTCTAGGGGGATGGAGGGGTATGAGAGCGGAGAGTCAAGTACTGCCACTCCAGCAGGCCTCTGGGCATTTTTCTGTCTGTGATTGTATGTATTTAACAGTAATGGCGATATTGTAGAATGTTTCTGTTTTCTTCTTTTTTATGAACTTATAGTTGTTGTTGTTTTTGTTTATTTTTTATGGGGCAGGGGGTCGTTGCCAATTCCCCCCATAGTCCCTGTCACTGAGTGGTGACCCCTACAGTTTGGTCTGGGGAGGGTGTAGACAGACATGGAGTTGCCAGCAGCTTCTCCTCACCTGACAGTAACACCGGGGCTCCACCGGGCACGTCAGCGTTGCGTCTCCGTCACCGTCGGGGAATGTTCCCTTTTTAATCAATGAAGGGTGGCTCCACTGCCCGCGTTGCGTGACTGCATTAAAATTGCCCCGGTTAGTTTTTTGACGCACGCACGCGTGACGCGGCGCGCCCGGTGGAGCCCCGGCGTATAAGGCGATTCCCCCGGGAAGACATAACATGTAGGGAGGAACATGCTATCCTTCTCAGTTCCTCTCCCTGCTGAACAGGCACCCCGACCAACCTGTACAGTACAGTAGGTGTCACTAATGTGTAGTCAAAGCTGAGTGAATCATCAAGGACACTCGCCACCGTTAACACCACTACAGCCAGGCAAGCTCTAGTACCGATATAGCCGAAGCCATACTACCAGATTTCTTAACTGTTTCCACCTGGCTACCATACTGTTCAACAAATGCCAAGCCTCGCCTATTGCCAGGCTGTCCTGATGACACATGCCGCCACACAGGACTACTATTCTGTATAAGACTATATAGGCCTACAGTATACCCTATGTATGATGTATGTATGTACAGTCGGCCGCAAAGGGCTTCACACTATTCGGCGCTGGCACTGAGCATCTCTGGGCTCAAGCTCACTGCTGACGGTGCGCCTGCCTTGAAACGTTGAGATGCAATGTATATTTGGTTGTTCTACAAACTTACAAAGGCAACATTTCCCCTGACAATTGGGTTGCGTGAACACCGCCAATTGTGTTCATTGGAGTCAAGCCAGAGGCACTGTGGAGGAATCGTACACGGCGGTGATCAGAAACTTTACCCCTGTGCAATCAGGACTTTGATGCTGTAGACATTTGTCTTTTTCGTTCAATCGTTTTAGTTTTTTTATTTCTTCCACTTGGTCCCTCTTCCACTACTTTATTTCTCACTTTCCAGCAGACATGGTAATGATCATAGGTTGGGGACTGGGGTTCAACAATCCAAAGAGCATCTTCATATCAGCAGGTATATTATTGTATTCATGTTCATTACAGTCAGGCATGGACTGGGGAACACATTGTAGGCCTAGATTACAGCATGGCCACAGTACTGGCGGTTCGGAGGGTGTTCATTAATGTTCGATAACAGGATACCTTCAGCAAAACTTTGTTATTATCGGGGGGATGTAAATTTAACTTGCCTACTGGCCAGAGGTGAGTAGAAAATAGATTTTCACATCAGGTGCCACCGTGCCTATAGCTCAAGGATGACTTGCCTGAGAGGAAAGTACAGGTTTTTATAGTGTTCCCCGTTTTTACAGAACATTGTGCGACCCCACCACCCTCATCCAGCAGACAGAACAGTAGGTTTCTGTTGGTTGTTAGTTTTGTGATGCTAGCGACTTCTAAATTCAAGGTACAGTAGTTGCAAGAACAGTGGTGAGAATGGCTCCTAACAAAGCTACGACCTCCTCTGTTTTGGAAACCAATCATGTCCCTGAGTCCCCAATATGATGGTCCACCCTAAAGATTTTGGATTGGTTATGCAATGCAGCTGTTTTTAAACTGCTTCCCAGTTTTAGTTTAACAAAAGTTGGGTGATTATCTTCTCTAGGTGAGTGAAGTGTACTGACTTGTCTAGTTGGTTGGACCATCCTGACATATCGCCATGCACCCTGTTGCTTTGTAATGTTTTCATTTATTGTCTCCACCAGCCCGAAGGCATGGGGAGAGTGTATGTTTTGCACTCCGTCCGTGTGTGTGTGTGTGTGTGTGTCAGTCCATCCGTGTGTGTGTCTATGTCCGTCTGTCTGTGTACAGCTAATCCACGGCACCGCTAACCCGGTCGATGCCAAATTTTGCACACATACTCCCTAGAATGAACCTCTGCGCCCAATTTTCCAGAACGGCCTGTTATAGCGCCACCAGGAGGCCGACTTTTGTAAAACACATTTTTGGATATTACTCCTCCAGATTCTGTCCAAAAATCCTGCAAATCATTACACAGTATCTCTATAGTCATCTTTCACAGACTTTCCTACTAGGCTGAGGAATATATCCCACCCTTTTCACATTGGCCTGTTATAGCACCACCAACAGGTGGGTTTTTGCAAAACACATTTTTAGAACAAAATGCCTCAAATCATCCAAATGCCTTCCAAGGCGTAAGACGAAATGTCACCCTTTTATTATTGACCTATTATAGCGCCACCAGGAGGCCACACCCTGACCTGCCCTGGTGGAGACCTGTGCCCCGAGGGGCACTTTATCTAGTTCTCCCTCACTTTGAATTATTATGGTAGGCTGAAGATTATATTGTTGATTGTTGCATTGTTGCTTTCTTTTAAATGTAGTATACATTTTAAAAAGCATTCCTTTTGACTATAATGGATGCAGCTTTCAAATCCCAGATGGACTAGATTGCTGATTGCTCTAAATGGACCAGAGAAGTGATCGGCCCACAACACCCTCCAACTCACAACCCTTCTCACGTATATGCATTGATATGTGCGTGCGCGCACACACACACACACACACACACACACACACACCATACACACATTCCTACACGATCACACAACTGAAACGTGCATGCATGCCAAGCCCTTGGTAACCATCCCAACAAACACAATCCAGCCCCTCTCTCTCCCCACAGTTTCCCTTCTACAGCTTGTTGGACTCCCTGAGTGCTCCGAGGGATTTTCTCTCCATGACACATGCTAACAATGACTGATGGCTAACAAAGCTAGCTGGAAAATGTCACTTTTTCTTCCTCTTGTGTGTGCAACTGTGTGTTTGCGTGCATGTGTGCGTGTGCGTGTGTGTGTGTGTGTGTGTGTGTGTGTGAGAGAGAGAGAGAGAGAGAGAGGGAGGGTTTAGCCCTCCATTGAAAATGCCTCTTTCAATGGAGGGCGTCACTACAGGCTAAAGAAAAGATTGCTTAATCATTAGGGTAGTTAAACACGATTATGCTTTCACATGCTGTTTGTGAGGGTTTTCTTACTAACTGCAGCCATTAATTAGTTGCTTGCTAATCAGTTTAAGGCAGAAACATTTCACCTTAAATCCTACTTTTGCAATAACATCATCACAGTGCAGTTGTTGAGACTCCAATATCTAATGATCAGTGGTGGACAGGTACTAAACATAGTATAATATCTAATGATCAGTGGGGGAGAGGTACTAAACATAGTATAATATCTAATGATCAGTGGGGGAGAGGTACTAAACATAGTAGTAATATCTAATGATCAGTGGGGGACAGGTACTAATATCTAATGATCAGTGGGGGACAGGTACTAAACATAGTAGTAATATGTAATGATCAGTGGGGGACAGGTACTAAACATAGTAGTAATATCTAATGATCAGTGGGGGACAGGTACTAATATCTAATGATCAGTGGGGGACAGGTACTAAACATAGTAGTAATATGTAATGATCAGTGGGGGACAGGTACTAAACATAGTAGTAATATCTAATGATCAGTGGGGGACAGGTACTAAACATAGTAGTAATATGTAATGATCAGTGGGGGACAGGTACTAAACATAGTAGTAATATCTAATGATCAGTGGGGGACAGGTACTAAACATAGTAGTAATATGTAATGATCAGTGGGGGACAGGTACTAAACATAGTAGTAATATCTAATGATCAGTGGTGGACAGGTACTAAACATAGTAGTAATATCTAATGATCAGTGGGGGACAGGTACTAAACATAGTAGTAATATCTAATGATCAGTGGGGGACAGGTACTAAACATAGTAGTAATATCTAATGATCAGTGGGGGACAGGTACTAAACATAGTAGGTAGTACTAATGATCAGTGGGGGACAGGTAATAAACATACTAGGTAGTACTTAGAGTAGGCCTATTTGTATTTTGAGACTTTTCACTCCACTACATTTAAAAGACAAATGGGTACTTTTGACTCCACTATATTTCTAGGAAGGGAAAAGTGCATTATGAATTAACCACTTAAGTCCTATTTAATAAAATATAATGAAAATAAACCTTTTTCCTGTTATATTTTTTGGTCAGGCAGGGTTCAATACAACAATGCGCATTGATATTATTATTTACTCATTTATTGCAGCTAGCTGTTAGCATAAATCCCAGTTCCAAGTGCCACCATACGCGTTCGCTACACACACTCTAGTATCATTGATTGATTGATTGAAATATTTATTAACAGTTTGCAGAATTACAGTACAATTCAAGCACAACACGAAATGACCGGAAATGGCGGCTTTTAAAAATAATAGCTCAAATTAAAAAAATGCTGGATTGAATTAGGACCTAATTTTTCAATAAATGGTAGCAGTAAATGTGTTAAGGAAGTATTTGGACAGGTACATGGGTATCTTGGTGGTGTATCAAATCTTGTGGACCAGGCCCATTGCAAGATACTACTTTAGTACCGACTGTCGTCGACCCTAAGCCATTCCAGCCTGTCAAAGTGGGCAGGGGTGAGGTGGGTTTGGGGGGTGAGGCCAAGTAGGAGCCTGACCAGTGTGTTTTTGAAAGTCGTGAAGTACGAGCATCATGTGAACCATGGCTATAGATGTTATGGCTACTTGCATGTGTAGGCCTATTTCACGCACACTTTGCAAATACTTGTGGAAAATATAGCAATCCACTCTCACCAAAGCATGTGGTCATGAATGCTGAGTACACTCACCTCCGGCTCCTAACCATTATGCAATTTCTGAAAAACTGAAAAGGATCCAATTCAAATGATTAAGTGGGAGTATTTCAACACGAGTAGATTTACGCCAAAGTTTACTTCTTTGTTTTGTGTTATGAACCACATGTCGATGCATCGAAAATCACACATCTTCTACAAGTTCTGTGATGCATTTTGAGCTTGTAGATCATCCATTTTCATCGTGTGGCACCAAGTAGGCAAAAAGTATAAATCAGGCTTCACTTATAATAAAACTAAAATTGTCAGGCCATATTCCTCCACATGAAAGGTTATAGTCTCTTTCACTGTCACTTTGTGTCTCTCTGTGTGTGTTTGTTTTAAAGCCTCGCAACAATAGAACAAGAGCATAAGATGAAAGTGTCTTTAATTTCCTTCAGGTGCACCCCCCTTTGCCGTGCCTTCCTGACAGCACAAGTGCCTTTGTTTATATATTTACATCCCACGGGCCATCTGACATTGTAAAACAACACATAATTAATTTTTAAAAAGTGATTATGTTATGGCATTACACAATTAAGCACAATTCATGTCAGAACGCTGTACTCGCTGTACAGCAAGAATGACGATGGCATTGCTTTGTCTTTTCAGGATATCGGAAGAGTCGCAGTGCAGCGATCGAGAACAGACGCCCCCGCCAGCTTCCAACCCACACAGTGCACACAGCCAACTGATGTTCATTGGAGCATCCAGTCTCCACAGAGGTGAGCAGGAACTTTACCCCTTTGCCACCCAGATGACCCAACATTTACAGTTCTCTCCATTGAACAGACATACTTTAGATAGAACTACATCTCATCTGCACACCTCTAACAAATGGGATGTACATTCATTGTCAGCAGACAACTGGTGGTCCCCATGCTCTTGCAGCTAGCTGACTAGCAGGTTATGACTTGCTGTGGATTTACATTTGACGGTTGGCAGTTTAGCTAACTGTCAATTCTTCAAACAAGCGACTTCGGTATCGGTTTGTCTTGTGCTCGATTTATACTTCATCGTACGATTATGCCACATGTTGAAAATAGCCAATCTATAAGCTATACAACACAGATGCCAGCTTATATCGGTTATTTTCGCTCCGTGACACTGTCGTACAACGGAGCATAAATTAGGTATTGCAGGGACATCTGGGCGACACAAAATGATCGACTACAGTTTGTGGTTATCTTGAACCAGTGAAGCAGAGAAAGAGGATGGGAAAGGGATTACATTTTAACCTTTCACCAAAAGCCTCAGTGAGTCCACAGGAATCTGATACCCTATGGATCAGTGTGCTTTTGACACTAATGCAACCATTTTTCAACCTGGCATCCATATTTTGGGCATGTATAGGTGAACATTTTAAATTTCCTTTTTTTAAATAACAAAAATAGCAGATACTGTATATAAGCTTACGACATGTTAATGCAACATGCTGTGATGATCTTGTAGGTCGGCTATTTTAGCTATGATTAACTATATAGGCCAGGGCTTACTGTAAGTGGTTAACCGTGAACCTTGAGATGATATCGGCTTTAATTATTCACACACCTGGGACATTTATTTATTCGTCATCAATGATGCACATCTAATTCCATACAACCACCGGCATAACGGGGCATCACATTTATGTCATGTTGCTCAACTCTGCTCATGCCCTGTTTATTCTATCGTTCATGTGAATTGGCTAGATAAGCAATATTTACTTGGCCTCTGGCCTTGCCCATTGCAGTACACAGTGCACAGTGGAGATGCCACCAGAAGCCAAGGATACTGTATATACCCAGCAGCATGCCCTGGGCATGATACTGCATAAGCACCACTTGGAACCAAAACAATATTATTGTTTGAAAAAATAGCATTCTATTTTTATTTTCATTCCTCGTTTTAAAAACATATAGCCTCTTTGTGATGAATAGATTTTCTATGCACATGTGTGTGCAATACTGTTGTTGGTGATTGTACTGTGGCTGTTGATAGCATTGTGATGAAAGTACGAAAATACAACATAGTAGGGACTTTCTAGTAGACATAGAGTGCTTTACCAACACTCAAGGGTTAAGCTTAATCTGCTGAATGTAGTTTTATCCTTAAAGATGTCAATAGAAACTTCAAATGCAATGTGCAGTAATTAGTCCAAATGTGTTAGACTTCTGCCAGGTTTTAAGCAAAATCCCATGAGGATTGGCCTGTGTCATGAGATGTTTTCACCTAACTCTCTCTGTACTTTTTCCAAAGACAGTAATGCCACAAAAATGTATTGCTGGCATAAACTTAATGATGGAGTGCCGTGATTCTTTTCCACTCTAAAACATGATCATCAGGTATTATTCTTATATAAGGAGGAAGATTTTTTTCAAAAACACCTCCACCAGTTAATTAAGTATGCCTGGTTGCCTGGTGGGTGGTGTTGTGTGGTGACTGGTGACCCACCTGAACTGAAGCCACACCCACAGCTGTTGCATGATAAAGGGGGAGGGGTTAGGGGAGTGGATGATAGTGTGATGTGACTATTGCACTGTTTATTTCATTGGCACGTTTGACTGTCAATTGCACATAACAACAACACCAGGGGGTCTAATGTACTGTCACCTCATAGACACATGAAAAACTGGAAGAAAATAAAAATCACTGCATCTTTAACATTTTTCAGTACCTGCAACATTTGCTATTAGAGAGGCATTTCACCAAAACAAAACATGTATTGTGTACATACTACATAATCACATAAATATAAACAAAACCATAAGCATCTTTCAAAAATGTAATTGCATTGCAACCACCCACATTGAACCACCCACACAGTGCAATCGTCAGTGCTCAAATTCTACGTCAGACTTTATAGTGCAGGACACAGAGTGAAATACAGCTCAGTTAAATTATTAAAAATTAAACAATGTCTCACTCATACTGAAGGATGCTGCAGGATTACATAACTTCCCAAATTAAGTTATACTGAGTTATACTCGGCACAGTGACTTTTATTATGAATGAAAAACAACCTGATGGGAATCAGATTTGCAGAATCATGACAATGATTCTTCAAAATAATTGTTAAATGGTATTTTAAAGGTGAAAAAAGGCTTTTGGTGTGTTGGAGCTGAACATTATTTCGTTTTTACGGTGTGGCCGTACTCGTAGACCAAAATTGTCTGTACTGTATATGTAATGACATTCTCCTACAGTACACACATGTCAACAAACAGAAGCATCTCTCACCATGAAAGCCTGAATTGCCTGGTGAGGTGAAAATGAAATGTGAAGTGTGAATTGGGTTTTTTTCTCAAAGGGTCTACTGTCTACTGTACATTTGACGAAAATGGTTGATTATTATGAAAAGACATGGATACAGTAAACCTTCATGTAAAGACAACAGAGGTCTCTCTCTCATGCTCTCTCTCTCTGCCATGCTTGGTGCTAAGAAATGCACTCTCTTGTGAGATGAAATGAATGATTCATACATTATCTTATTCTGTAGCCTCATTTTAATAAGGTTGGGTAATATAATGGTTTTAAATAAAATCCCAGGCTAATTAATTGAAGATTTACGGAGAATGGACATCACTTTAAGCAATGTGCTGAATGCGAACAATCTTTATCTTTACCTTGTCACGAAACAGGAAATTATAATATGTTCAGTCAGACTAAGTATAGCTAACTACAGTGCAGTATGTGACAACAAGGACGTTTTATCCTCAGTGACAATCCCATACAGCGTTTTTAGATAACTTCCTTCGGTCAAGTCTGGGTGTGAACTTGTCTGCCATCATTACCAAAACTAGAACAGTGCCCGTTGGGGGGTGATCAGGTGTGATCAATTAATTGGCTAATAAAGGGCGAGGTCGCACAACAACATTGTGATGTCAGAACAGGCTAGCTCCATATATGGAGATAGGAGTGATCTGGATTTGGGCCTTTGGGCTTTTGTGCTGGTTTTGGACAACCGGCGATCCGACGTACTTGACTCCATGGCACTACACTCCCCATGGTGGTGTGAAACGTGTGTGTCAAATATGAAGTTGTGGGGCAAACGATTATTGAGTTACGTGGATTACAGATGTACACACATACAGTACACACAGAGACGTGGTGCATTTATAGATGGATAGCTTGCATGGTTGCCTCCACTGTCAGTGTGTGAATGCTTAGCGTCTGTAACATTTAATGTGTGTTAACGAATGTGTACCACCTTTCCATGAGTGTGTGTGACTGGGTGAATTTGAAGTACACTGTAAAGTGCATTAGAGGGATAAGCTGAAAGACTAGAAAAAGCATTATATAAATGCAATGCATTTGCCATTAAATGCAGTCCACTCTAATAAACTATATTATTGTCTTCAACATAACAGAGGGCCAACATGGATGGATGGATGGATAGCAGTCGTGTAAAGTAACTAAGTACATTTACTCAAGTACTGAAGTTAAGTACAATTTTGAGATATTTCTTACTTTATTGGAGTATTTCCAAATGTCAGTACTTTTACTTATACTCCACTACAATGATTTGAAAACTTTTTGCGGCCGATGGTCGCAGTTAACAATGGAATAAGGAGTACTTTAAGTACATTTTGATGCCAATACTTTTGTGCTATGAATTCCTTACTTTTACTTTTCTTCCACTGATAGAGATATAGAGGTGGGTTGGTGCATGGGCGGGTAGGATGGTGGAACACACTTTAGTTTACTGAGAACACTCATTTTGCCATTCCATTGAGTGTCATAGTGACACAAAATCATTTGTTTAGCCCCTGGCTTCGGAGATTTTGTTCTATTTGAGCTGACTTTCTTGGGTGTGTTGCGAACAAATGTGATGGCATCAAATGACAATCCTTCCTGCCTCTTCTGAAGTATACATGTCTGAATGATGAATGAAATCTAGCTGGAAGGGTTTTGACAGCCAAGAAACCATCTCTCACGTATAGAACTCAGGAATTCCTACAACAACATGCATATTTCCGGGTGCGGGAGGAGGGGGGGGGGAATCCATACATCTGCTTTTGATACCACCCCTCTGGTCATTCATTTTAAATTGCCAGGGGGGATATGTTTTATATCTGTTTCTGGTCAGACTCAATTAAATGCATGCATTTTCTCTGGAAATGTAAATATATGTTAGATAGTAACAATATCAACATTTTACTATTTAATTAAACATGTACATTAGCCATTCTACAATGTGCTATGATACGGTGTCTTGTCTTGATTAAGATAATACCCCCCCCCCACTGCACACACACACACACACACACACACACACACAATGTATGTTTACTGAGGTTTATTTGCACAAATGGTGTCATCTGTGAACGTGAATAGCTCTGTTTTTCATGAATAATATTCTGTCAAATATTTCCCACATGATACATGACTGTGAGTGAGCCAGTTCACGTTTCATGCGCCACTATGCGGTGTAGCCATTGTATTCCCCTGACTGCTTTTAGTTTAATCAGGCTACATAAACACTGTAAAAATATGTTGCAGATAATTTCCCAGGTGATAAACTATTGACGTTTGTCATGGTGTGACATGTAAACAACACAATAATTCATATCCTCCACAAAGTGCTGATGGCAGTCTTTAAGGCCTTGGTAGAGTGTGTCACTGTCATGTAGTTTATAATCTACAGTACTTAGCGTTATTATTTTTTCATCTTAACCCATTTTAGGCGGGAACCCCTTTTGGTGTTAGCATTATGTTATGCTTTAGCTATTGAAAAATAGCAGATGTACAAGCTCATAGCGCGCCACCACGAGCTTGTAGGTCTGCTATTTTTGAAAAGTCGTGAAAATGTGTCACAAAAACATTTTTAGCTAAAATATTGGCTTCTGGGGGGTCCCTGGAATATTTTGAGATGGGGGTCCGTGGCCCAATACAGATAATTCTGGGGGTCCTTGACATGAAAAAGGTTGAGCACCACTGACATAGAAACATGGGTTTTTCCGATAAATGTTAGGATTTTGAAGCCTTTTTTTTTAATCGACCTCAGTACAAAATGGGTTAAAAGGGTTCAATTTATTGCATAAAAACAAATATTTTGTCACAAAATACACACTAGATCATGAGTTCTCAAAAAGTGACAATATATTTTAGTTTACCAGATAGATAATGAATGGTTCAGAAACTTTTTGCTATTGAATGACTATATATTTAGAATCTTTATCTTGTTTATTTAAGATTCAAATCAAGAGTTGCTGACTCACAGACTTCCAGTGCTAATTGTTAACATTAAAACATAATTAAAAACTGACGACCTAGCAGAGACAAGCTCTGCTTTGCTAATTTAAAAGTTAAACAATAATGCAACCCCTGAGGTATATAGTGTATGACTGTATGTTTAGGGCAGAGTTGCTAATGAGCACAGTACCAAACATTTGTGCTACCTTCATATTTTCGCTGTCAGGCAGAAACATCTGAAAAAAAAAAAAACATTTCTAAAACATTACTTTTTAGGAAATGGAAAAAACATGTGTTGTGAGATGCTATTTTCACTTTTGCGCGACACAAGGCAATGTGGCATTAGGATCCTATGAAAAAACATGAAAATGTTTTCCATCTGACAGTGACAAGTTGTTGCATCTTAATGTTAAGTCAACATTGCGTGTGAAATAGGGACTAAAAGGCAGAGAATTTAACAAAGGAGCAAAGGTGCAAATGACACACTAGGTCTTCATGCAGGGAATACTTTGCGCCTTCTATTAATTTAATTTAATTTCAGAACAGAATCCAATATAGCACTTCTGCCATGGGATAGACACACCGATGTGAGCCACCCTCTCTGTTATACAGAACACCATTTTTACATGGCCATCAATACATATTCATCAACATCGGAGAGACATTATTGATGGCAATTGGAACGCCGCCAACGGAGACTGCCCGATATTCACTTTGTGTTGGACTGTTCTCACTTGACACCTAACTTGCTGATTGATGAGGAATATTATGGCCTGGAGGAAAAGCAAAGTGGAAGATGAATGAGTCTAATGCTCAAGCTCTCGTCACATCTAAGAACCACAACTCCTTATTAATATTTTGTTTAGGCTCTCGCCTATCCATCTCTATTTGTATTATACGTGTAGGATTGGTTCTGTCATATCAGGTATTTACCTGCATTTGTCTCGTCGTGGCTCTCGTGTGTGTGTGTGTGTGTGTGTGTGTGTGTGTGTGTGTGTGTGTGTGTGTGTGTGTGTGTGTGTGTGTGTGTGTGTGTGCGTGTGCGTGTGTGTGTGTGTGCGTGCGTGCGTGCGCACGCTCGCGCACAATCTGTGTACATGTGTACGTGCAGGTCTGTCTTATGGTGCAATGAAATGGTGTATTTAGATGTCATATTGGTATTGTCTGAACTTTGTAAATGGAACAATATGCATAGATTGCTGGACTTTTTATAGAGTGCTACTGTGCATACAGTACATGTTTCATTAGTATACTGTCTGCATTATGAGGAAATTCAGAGCCAGCAAAGAAGTGTTTGTGCAAGTCGCTTGTCTTAAACCAAGTGTCACCGCCACTCACTGGTGATTAAGTGTTTTTGTTCTAGACATCAAGATCACAGCCTTTAGTTTGGTAGGTTGGCGATGAAGATGAGGCCTTTATCAGCTGCCTGTAGAAGCAGACTCCAATTATGGGGAAATCATTTTGGAAGTGTTAGTGAGAAGAACAAAGTGATACATTTTTTCCAACACAAGTATGAGGTCGTTTCTGGTCCTGAAAGCAATTTAGTCAGCATGCTATATTTTTCTGTATACTGTAATATCTGCTCTTGGAGAAACAAGCAGCACATTTGCCTAGTTTTTCAACAGTTTTGTTTAGTATGCAGGTGCAAAATGACAGTATAATTAACCTACATTGAGAAAGTATCTGTCAACAAATGCAACAAATAACCTGTACCTGCAGTGAAGAATCTGCTGAATGGAAAGTAGAATGCATTGCCCAGTAGAGAATAGCAACAATAGAAATGTGCTGCACAGGCTAGAAAAAACTGAGCTTATCAATATAAAATAGCAGTTTAATCACTGGCTTCTGTGTTAAAAGGCCAAAAGGGGTTTGTCTCTGAACTCCCAGCGATGCTTACATGCTGTGAGGTCATGTGTCCTGGCCCATCATTGAATCCTCCTCCTGGTGGCGGCATACAGTATCCATAACATGGATAGGTGGAGCCTTACCTGAGCCTACGACTGTATATGGCGCTGTGAATCACAAATCTATAGTCTCACCATAGTATAACATGACCAGTGTTGGGCAATACTACTACTACTAATACTACTCTAATACTAATACTCAATATTACTCCTTAAAGAAGTAATAATGTTACTTATTACTTGGAATCAAGAGTAATATATTAATTCCATATTACTCCCCCCCCCCCCCCCACCCGCAAAAGCAGGGGGACACACAATCTGTTTAGTCAGCTTCTTTTAGAACTGAATCCAATTGTTTTTAATAATAAGAATAAGAAGAGTCACCAATCAGCCGGTAGACCAACACAACCTGTGCTCATTTTTTTTAACTAATATATAATATTACTGTTTTGGCAGAGTAATTAATACCATACACATTCATGAACCATGGAGGATGAACCCAAATTATTTTAACAACCCCACAGGGGCATGACGTTTGATGTGCTCTGTCACAAAAAAGCACTTCGAATGGACTCATAACACCACAAAACTTTGCAGAAAGGTTTGCCATGGGTCAAGAAAGAACTGATCGACTGTTCATTCAGATTGGCCAAACATGAAAAAAGTCACATATAACTTTAAGACCTTATTGCTTGACTTATGCTTGTCTACACTTTTCCTGTAGCCTGGTAAACCATCTCGGTCTCCTGCAGACTGGTCTGGCCTCAAGCGCTGGGTGGGCGTTTTGCATAAACCAAAAAGTGGAAGAGCCAATCACCATCTGTCAATCATAGGGTCCTGAGCACAGATGCTGATTGGCACTTGCACATCCCCTGGGCATATTGCAATTTGTTTTTTAACTGTATCTTGCTCAGAATTGCTACAGTACAGTTGAGCACACGCGCAGCTTTCTACTGCATGTATTATTATGTGTCATGATGAATGTGAACCAAAACAAATGTCTCTAACAGGAAGGGTTGAGGTAACAACATGGCTACCGTTATTCTGTATCTTTGTCCAATTCTAAATTGTCCGTATTATTGATGATGTCTGGCGTTTTTTGCACACATAAATTTATTCAAAAATCTCTACGATTTACACAAATCTCATCTCACTGACACAGACTTTACACACTTGATACACATGATACAACTATCACCGTATACATTTTTGCTGATATATATATATATATATATATATTTCATCATCATCATCATCATCATCATCATCATCATCAATAATACGGACAATTTAGATTGGACAAAGATACGGTAGACATGTTGTTACCTCTCTCTCTCTCTCTCTCTCTCTCTCTCTCATTTCACCCATACTCACGTCTTGATTCTTGAAGGTTTAGTTGTGCATAGGAGAGGTAGTGCGTGCCAGTGCAAGTAGATGAATTGCAGACACAATTGTTTGAGTGAGTGAAATTCTATGTTGTTTTTTTCATTATATAAATCTCTAAGTTGCGTAACTGAGAATCATAATGGAGCCACAACAACAGTCTGCCTCCCCATTGTCACATCAGCCAGACACTGAGATGTCTGCCTCTATTCCCACACAAAAGGGCAATTTTTCTTAACCTTCACTGCTTCACCTAATCACACGCAATGCTTTCTGGAACGTGGGTCTGGCTAGTAGTGCAGTGGCGTAACTCGTATAGTATAGTATATTAGACCAATCGTTAGTCTATAGCACAAAACATATTTTGTTACATTTGATTACAATTCTTGTTCTAAAACAATAGGCGGAGCGGCTGTTCATGTTTGAAAGTTTCAGACTAATTAAGGGACATGGAATGATTGTTCATGTATTAAAAAAACAAAAACAAAAAAATACTCTTAAAACTGGCTCACATTTTTAGACTCATTATTTTTAGTCATAATTGCATGATTCCAATTAAACTCATGATTTGAATTAAATTCAAATCATGAGTTATCTTTCCAAATATGTTTTTATAAGCTGACAAAATGTGACCATCCTTGCAAAACTTCTTTGCCAGAGTTTATAGACCTTAAATTTCTGCTCAAGTTGTGTCAATCTAAGAATGATACCTCATGAAATTGAGGGCAAACCAGTGGGTGAATGCCATTGGTTGCAAGGTCTCAGTTTAATTCCGCTTGGAGCCATGTATTGCACATCTTTCCACTGCTTATTTGTGTGTAGGTGTACTGTATATCCAAATGTGTGGAGGTTATGGCGTCACTTGCAGACGCCACTATAAACCATCACATAACTGTCTGTCTGTCTGTCTGTCTGTCTGTCTGTCTGTCTGTCTGTCTGTCTGTCTGTCTGTCTGTCTGTCTGTCTGTCTGTCTGTCTGTCTGTCTGTCTGTCTGTCTGTCTGTCTGTCTGTGTGTGTGTGTCTGACACAATGCACACACCCAAGCCAATACTGTATGTCCTTGCTATGAAATGTGTTATTGATCGTAAGCATAATGGATAATAGAAACCTATAGTTTCTAAAAACATGTACAGTACATCACCAAGAGGGGGGCGGCGTCTGAAAAGCTAGGGACGGCCCTCTCGTGGGCTTTAAATTCTAGCCCACATCACTCAGAATAGAGTGACGGTGGTATGTTTTTGTAAATATTGAGCTCGTTCTTGGCGACAACATAGTGAACCAACACCAGGATGGATAGAAAGAACGTCGGGCCAAAATACCTTACAAGGACAAGGAAAATGTTGTGAACAAACACGGCTGTGCTTAGATACTCATACTTTGTTGTACGTTATGTCTCTGAGCCCGTGCGCCGTACAGCCAAGATCCAATTAAGCCATTCTACGTCTTTTTGTAAACCCGTCAATCTGGGTTCCTTGGTGCTGTCTCCATGCTGGAAAGCTGAAAATCTAATTCCGTTTTCTGGCTCATTCCCTCGACGTGACCTGCTGTGGCACTTATTTACTGAGCAAGTCTGCACCATTGTGAGGCCAGTTTAAAAAAAAGAACGTATACAAGCACACCGGATAGTCGCTCAATGTAAACAAACCAGACAAGCCAACAAGTATGACGGCCGCTACCACGTGACATATATGTTGACGCCCCCTCCAGGAGATTTTGGTACATACTATAGCTTAACCACATGAACCCTAGCGTACCTATTCTGGGGGTGAACATTCAGAAAAAATTTCAGTTCAACTTAATGTCAAATATGGTGTAGAGTGACAAATATAACACCCGTGTGAAGTGAGGGGCGCTCTTCTTTGCTCCGACACATATGATGTAAATTCTCCATTCATTGTCAATGGGATTTGAATCATTGTGTAGGACAAGAATAGACGATTTGCTCGTCCACATATGACGTAAAATCTACCCTAATTGCTGAATATAGGAGGGGCTAGTGCCCCTCAAAAAATAAGAGGGACCAAGTATAGACCCCTGGTGGGCCCTAGCCAATTATATATGATATACTGTAAGTGGTTCAGCTGTACTTACAACTTACTTTACAAACCCTGCTCTCAGAGCACCGGCACCCACACCAACATTTAACCCAGTGAAGAGGTAACATTTCTGGATCAGACCCTGTCAGATCATCATTGTCATCAAGTCGTTAACTGGAGATTGACGAACTTTTACTGTTTATTATTACTGTCAAGACAATGTTTGAGCAAAAAGGTTTCTTCTTTTGCGGCAGTTAAAGAAATGGTTGGTTTAGTCCACCCTCCCCCTCATAGAGTCGTAGCTTCCACCAGCAGGCAGAGATAATTAAAGGACGACTTCACCCATAATAATAATATTACTAATACTAATACTAACTAGAACTGCACTCTGCCGAGTGCATACTTGCTTGTTGCACACTAGTAGGCCATAAATGGCCTACTAGTGCGCAAGCAGAGCGCGCAAGTACTTTCGACCGCTACAAACCGCTACAAATTGTCAAATCTCAGTTTCTGCCTCTATGTATATGTCATTTGTAAGTTGATTACCGGTATACTGTGGTTACTTTGCGCCCTATGCACCGTCCCAGCCTTTTCGATGCGTATGCACCGTCCCAGCAATGACTAATCACTAGACATACGTATACGTATACATATACATATACTATATAGAGTATGTAGTTGTAATTTGATTAGCAGTATACTGTGGTTACTTGGTGCCAAAAAGTGACAGCCGTCAACCGTTTTTATGTGTATGCAAATCTGTGCCCGGTTTGCTGGGACCAGATTACACATTACGTCATCGTTGAGAGCTGGGACCAGAGTACATGGTGTGTATATGTATGACTAGCTCTCAGTGATGACGTAAGAGAAATGGTCATCTGTGTAATCTGATCCCAGCAAACCAGGCACAGATTTGCATACAAACGGTTGAAAAAGACGGCTGTCACTTTGAAGAGACCGAGCGAAATTATTACTTGCGCGCTCTGCTTGCGCAAGTAATAATTATGAATAATAATCATTAGTGTGGTTGTCCAAAGGGCAAACAGACTATATAGACTACCGGTATATTATTCTTCCGGAGTAACCTACCTAACTTCCGCTGTGATTGGCCGAGCTTTGCATAACGTTTGTAGTAGCTAATTGGCTGTTCTTGGTTACGTAACCAATCTATTTTTTTTACAATAGTTTATATACACATAAATTCCCTTGCAGGGGCAGAAGACCAAACTATTCAAGCGTTATAGAAATTTTCAAATTAGGGAGGGGCCTATGTAAGCGACTGCGGCAACCACACTTTGCAACTTTTCTAGTTATTATTATTATTATATTATCATCATCAACAACATAATCTTTTACTCAATGCTTGGATTATAGCCTTCTTCCTGGAGGTCCCACTAAGCACTATAAAGAGTCAGACAGAGGGGATGTCCTGTAATCACAAAGTCCCACATGTGATCCTTGTGACCCTCTCTGTTGTGACCTTGGGCAAGATATTGAATTACGTTTTGCTTCAGGGACACCACCCTCTTACTGACCTTAACCTCTGTCCTCCCTGTGGAGGCTCTCTCTTCTTGGGTATTAATACAATATCACTAAAAAGCTGAGATATAGATCAGTCCAAATTTGGATATAAACCCAGTTTCTAAAATAGCCAATCTACAAGCTCCCAGCGCGTCACATTGCGATGCAATGTGAGCGTGTAGATCTGCTGTTTTCACTATTTAAAAAATAAAAATGTGTATAAAATAGGGCTTCAGTGGTTAACTGTTACTGGAGCCATAACATAAATTTTATGACTTATTCAGTTATTCATCTCTGTTGTTTCATCATCCATTCTGACGCTACTTTGATGTGCTCAGAGCTATATTCAAGATGTCTGTTTTACATTCAGATTATAGCATCTATCCTTGCCACCATCACTGCTTTGTCTCTCCCCTACTGAGCAAAGTCAACACCAACTGCTTGTGTTTGAAATGAAAACATACACCAACCAATTAGTCATACAGTTTCAGCTTGGAATGAAGATGATTGTGAGAAATAATAGATCAAGACCCTTTCCCTTGATGCTCTTGTCAGAGTTTACAGAATCATGGGTTGTTGGCAAAGATGTTGGCACCGTGGCATGCTGGCTGCAACCATGCTTTATTAGATATGAAATATTAGCAATTCCTTGGATGAAAAGAATCCATTGTTAACACAAAAGGGAATGTTGTATACATTTTGTGAATAGCAATGCAATCTGACCTTTGATTAGACTCATTTGAGTCATTTCATGAAACGGCATGTAATAATAGCATTGCATACTTGCCATCAGCTTCAACAATGGGAAAGTTTGAGGCTATGCAATTATACGACTTTAAGCCTAATTAGGGCCCATGTTTGGTGGCTTTATTGCTGAATGTGTGGAGAGAGGAAGTCAGTTTAAGTGCAAATGGTTTGATGGATGGAGCATGGTTTTATATGCTACAATACAATTTACAATCAGAATAATTTACAATTAAGCATTTAGCAGATGCTCATATATACAGAGCCACTTGCGGTACAAGTGAGAGATCAGATTTCATGGCATGAACTCTAATCAGAAAATATCAGGGTAATGATCGCGCAAGAAGAGCAAAGAAAACAATTTAGTGCTTCAAAGAACCTATGGGATATCAGGTAAAACGGCAGTTGTCTAAACAACATGATATCTATAACATGCATTTACAGTCAAGCAAACATCATAGCCTATCTATATACATACAGTGTGAATGAATGGATATAGTTTATTTCAGTCTTAAAATCATGTACAGGGTTAATTACATCAAACTTTTCAGAAAATATTTGGTGTAGGCTGAAGCCGTAGTATATAGTGACTACCCTTTTTATCTTGTATTATAGGCCTATAATACAAAAACGAAATAAAAAATAAAATGGAAAAAGTGCCCCTTGGGGCACAGGTCTCCACCAGGATAATAGCGTTTGTGATGTTTGGACAAAATGTGTAGGAGTAATATGAACATGTTTTTTTGTTTGTCGTCTGGTGGTTGTATACTAATACAAATAAATATAGAACACGTAACAGTGTATTCATAATGTGTAGTAGTACACAGATAGGTGCAGTAGGTGTAAATATTTAAGTTGCATTTTGTCCTCTGCCTGGTGGGAATGTGTGTGCATAATTTCACGGAAATCATACGCTGTGTTAATGATTTGAGGCATTTTGTTCAAAATGGACCAATACTGCAAAGTTTGGAAGGCAATCTTTGCCAATCGGGATGGAATATGGGAAAGCGGACAGCTGCGTGTCGATCTCATTACTATGGAGATAGTGTATACCGATTTGCGTGATGTATGGATAAAATATGAATGTAGTATTGAGTATTGTACAGAAATGTGTTTTACCAAAATCGGCCTAATGGTGGCGCTATAGCCGGCATTTCTTCCTCGCCCTAGTGGGAATGTGTGTGTATAATTTCACGGAAATCGTGAAATCGTGCAAGCTGTGTTAATAATTTGAGGCATTTTGTTGGAAATTGACAAATCCTGCAAACTTTAGATGGCAATCTTAGTGATTGGGGATGGAATATGGGGAAGCAGACAGGTCTGTATTGATCACATGACTGTAGAGATAATGTATAGCGATTTGCTTGATGTATGGCTAAAATATGCATGTAGTATTGAGTATTGTACAGAAATGGGTTTTGCTAAAACCGGCCTCATGGTGGCGCTATAACAGGCCATTGTCGAAAATGTGGGGCAGAGGTTTGTCGTCGGCATCCAGTTTGGCATCGACCAGGCCAACGGTGCTGGAGGTTAGCTGTACACAGACAGACGGACGGACGCACGCACACGGACACGCACACGGACGGAGTGAAAAACATACTCTCTCCACATGCCTTCGGCCTGGTGGAGACAACAAACAATAACATCTTTGATACAACAGGCATCATAGCATATCAAAACAGGAGACAAAAAGTAATGGAAGAAAGTCGTGTCACTACGGTATCTAGCCTATTATACAAAATAATATACCGTAACCTCAAATTTGAATTGAATTTTCTTTAAAATATTGCTGACTCTCTAGAAATCCATAAGTTATGATGTTCTCCATGCCTTGAGGACTCAAGTCCACTCAAGTC
The DNA here is from genome assembly GCF_963924005.1 of Protomyctophum bolini. Lineage (NCBI taxonomy): Eukaryota > Metazoa > Chordata > Actinopteri > Myctophiformes > Myctophidae > Protomyctophum > Protomyctophum bolini. Next base: position 15,199,625 of record NC_137871.1, on the reverse strand, counting down.
CAGACGGTTAATGAATGCGTGAGCATGCTCCAATGGGTTTGTTGAATGTGTATAAGATAAGTGGATATGCTTGGCGAATCGGAGTCTTTGTATAGTCCTATCGCTGTGCGTAAAAACAAGAGAGATGGATCAGTGGAAACTAGAATAGCATATGCTAACTAAACCATTCCTGACATAAATTATAGTATAATTCCTTTGGTCTCTGCTGCAGGGCAAAGCCCTTTGGCTTTACCAAAAGTATCTGCTCGCTCTTTGTACTTTAAATATATATTGTTCAAAATGTCTTTACCAACAATGTTGGTAAAGTTACCACATTGTTGTTAAAACATGGAAAGCAGGGCAGTACAGTAATGGCCACAGAAGAAAAGTCCACCAGGTCAGGAATATTTGTGATGTTTGCACAAAATGTGTCTAGGGGTAGCAGTAATGTAAACACGTGTTATTTGTTTTGCAAAAATGGCCCCCCTGATGGCGCTATAACAAGGCAATGTTAAAAGGATGGCATTAATTGACCCTCAACGTAGTGGAAATGTGCGTGCAAAGTTTCACAGCAATTGGACAGTTCATGATTTTGAGGCATTTTGTTCAAAAGGACACACACCTGCAAACTTTAGATGTCAATTTTAGCCAACCACGATAGAAGAAAATAACTCACACATGTCCGTCTTGATCACATGACTATACAGATCATGTGTACCGATTTGCGTGATATTTGGATCAGGACTTCATCCTGACGAAGACGAGGGTCCAAACATTGTACCTGTGCATGGGAGCTTGAGATCAGTGTGCAGACTTCCTTCCTTCTAAATTGTACCGCTCTGGATTAAGAGCGTCTGCTAAATGCCTGAATTGTACATTTTTGTCCAGAACCCGTAGAATGTTTTGAGATGTTCGTGCTTCCCTTCTGTACTCGATCACATGACTATAGACACGGGCTCCATTTTCGTCTGATCTTTCTAAATACACTGTTTTGGGATTTAGCAGTGGGGAAGGGGTGTTCCCCCACTAAAGTTGGTATTTTGGTTACCTGTCTAAATCCCTAAAACACCTCTGTTACCCGTTATATTATGCATAGGTGTGGTTTGGGCGTTACAATAATTAAACCAATCACCAGTCCACGTGCCATTGCCTTTAAGAGATCCCTTATCCGTTGCCCGTTAGTGCTATATTGCTTCATAGCCTATAACCCAGGGGTTCGCGAGGGGTTTAGCTCACGGGAACCTTTCAAGTCGATCCCGAAGTGTCAGACTGACGGGCAGCCAGCCATCACTGCCAATACACAGCAGAATGTCGTTCGCAAAAAAGAGCAAAAAAGAGCTAACAACGTGTAGAGGCTCGATGCATTTTAGCTCGAAGATCTGTTCCCCTTGCTTACGCTGTGCTCATGTGCTGTGTCCTGTGTGTCTGTTGTTCCCTCGCAGGCAGCACACTAGCGTCCCCGACACGTTGAATACTAAACTTATTTGTAAAGTTCGAACGCCAACTTTTAACCAAACGTGGGAGAAACACTGTGCACGGCTGCACGCACAAATAAAGAGTGCACTCGCGCACGCACATGACGGATTATTATCGATCAAAACAATCCTTAGCGTCGCTTACAAAAGCATGTGTTGCACAGCATGAATGATAAGTAATCATTGGGCTATAGTATAGCCCATGGATGAGTGTTGCGTTGCTGCCTTGAAGGCTCACTTGTGCTGCAAATTTGGCATACGGTTTACGGGTGCTTTTAAAAGCGTGCCAGCACGCCCATGACCACACCTCTAGGCGCAAATACCAGTGTCGGCAAAAAGGATAGCGGGTGATGCTGGACGAAAATACCATTAAGGGACAGAGAAAGAGAAAGAGAAAGTTCCTATATTCGTAATTTTCGGGCAGAGCCCATGTTGTGTACCGATTTGGCCAAATGGTCTGATGAGCCGAAGAGCCGTGAGGCTGGAAGCGTCATGTCCCCTATGGTGAGGAAATAAAACTTTAAGCTTTTGGAGCTTAGTCCAGTGTGTGGACCTTATTTTATTTTATATTGTCATGATTTGTCATGATCTGAGTTGCCTTTGTCCAAGGCTTAATGGTCTTTAAATAAATACTTTCTGAAATGTCTATGGAAAAATGAATGGTAAATTCTCTTCTGGTGCCCTCGAAGGGGGCAGGACTGCAACGCTCTATAACAGGAAAATTTGGGGCAGAGGTTCGTCGTTGGCATCAAGGGAGTGTGTGTGCACAGTTTGGCATCAACGGGCCAACGTTTCCCGAAAATTTGCTGTACACGGACAGACACACACACACACACACACACACACGCACACGCACACACACACACACACACACACACACACACACACACACACACACACACACACACACACACACACACACACACACACACACACACAGACGGATGGACAGACAGGGTGCAAAACATACTCTCTCCCCATGCCTTCGGCCTGGTGGAGACAATAACAGTAACATTGCACATTGCCATAGAAACCAGCATCCAGTATTCTGTGCACCACATTCTTCCTCCTTTTACTGCACGCCCTGTTTCAGTATAATTATTCGCCACCATATATTTAGAATGCCAGGAATTTCATTACAACATAGCCAGAGGCTTGTTGGACAAGCCACCAAACAGCTTGCTTATTTTATGTCCTTCAACCAATGCACAAAAAAAAGAAAAATAGAATCATAGTTATGAATAGGAATTAATTCCCCCCCCCCCCCCCCCCCATTGCTTCACCCTTTATCACTAATAATTAATAATTTATCAATACATTTGCTCTCTAAGGAATCATTTAAGTGATGGATTATTTTCCACAAGGTTTCCAGCGTGTAGGTGCATGGAGCTTTGACCTTGTAAAACAGAGAGAGCTGAATCAATGAAGTGCATCCTGATATGCAAATAATGAATAGAATGTTATTTGGTAACAGTTCAACAGTCTCCATATCTCGTTTTCACCAAATCAGTCCCCGTTTTCATTTTTGCAGGATGAGCTTTCTAGCTGACTTTTACACAAAGATTAAACGGACAGCGTATATGTTTAAAAATGATTTCCTCATTCACCACAACTACAGTTAAGTGTATGAGTAGAATACGTTTGAATTGCATGATTACTTCTCATCTGGTCTTTTTTATGTCATTGCGCCTCTAAAGCTGTGGGTCCTTTGTCCTCCTCCTCAAAAAGTGTGAATCCATGTCCACAGCTTTAGAGAGCCAGTTACTTTGGACATACTCAAATATGATGAAATGCTGAGAAATGACTTAGCAATGCAGTTTAGTGCTCCAGTTCACTCTTGTTGTGTGTCCAAGGTGCAGTGCATGTAATAAGTGGACTCCGGAGAGAATATAATACAGTCATAAAAATTGCATTTCAAATATTAGTATTTATTTGAAGTATGTGTTAAATGCTTCAGTAATTATACATTTTATTAATACAATTAATCACCTGGTATAGTTCTTCTCAAGACAAATGTAAGACTTTGCATAATGGTGTGTTCTGTGTGTTCTGGCCTACACTGTAAAATCATCAGTATGGGTCTATTTGATTAAATTTGTACACTCACCACCAGTTATAGATGTGTACTGTAGTACTGTATGGTATGTCAGGAATATGATAAGGAAACAGCACAGGATCTGACAAAGAATTTATATTCGGAAACAGCACAGGATATGCCGTTAAATGAGTATGTTGCACACAAAGCTCTCCCTCTTGGATTCTCCAGTAAAATCACATAATTTACATCAGAAAAGGCTACAAGGCTTGCTTCACTTTGACACGTTCCCCTGGCATGTATTCTTTTCATAGTGAACGCGGTTGAAAAGCACACGCTCGTCCAAGGGCTAATTCATCTTGGAGGAGGAGGTCAGATGACGGGGAAATGCACAATGCTTGCACGCATAGAAACCGTGCACTGGCCCCGATGTGCAGGACAAGAAGCCATGCCATCATGACTCTGGTCCAAGGGACTCCATTCAAACAACTGCATTCACGTCTCCCTAAAGAAATGGCTCAAATGAACCTGTCAGGGACTAGCCTGTGAACGAGTCAGAAGAGGAAACAGGACATGTCAAACAGGGAGAGATCAACAGGGAAACAAGAGGAGCACTCGTGTTCTGCCCCAGGGAGTTTGCTCAGCTCTGCCCTGCATTGATTTGACAGTCAATGCAGATCCCCCAAAAAGCACTTTGTATTTAATGAACGAGTGGGGAAACTTCACATAGTCTTATGTCACATTTGTCTCTTGGAGCCCAACCATAGGAGTACGTTGGTTGGACATCCCCCACCCCACCTCCTTAAATGTAATGTGACTACTTGGTTTTTATCCCAGTAGATGTACCAGGCTAATGTCTTTCTTATAACAGAATCTGTTATAAGTTGGAGTCTGTTGTGTCACACTTATCAGCTGTTATTATAAATGGAATCACAGTGTAGCTGTCATTGACAACATTTTTAACAGTTCCACCCCCCTGAAAACTATTGTACTGTACAGTAAGTGTGATACTGTATAACACAGCAAACACAACATAATTGCTGTTTCAGATTCCTAGCAGGCGGAGGTGATTCTGTTCCAAATCCAGTGCCTTGGCAAACTGCCCCGAGTGAAGCTAGTTTTCTGGCTCCCCACTCCTCTCCTTGGCAGTGAACATTTGTTTAAGTATCAGCTTGACTGCTTTAAGCTCACTTGAACCCAGTTCACTCGGTTCCGTTTCTGCCTGAACAGCAACCAAATCGTAAGCTCCTGAAGTTTCATTAGCCTGTGAAAGTCTTCTCCCTTACACTGCTGTAGCATCATTTTGTCTTGATTCAATTGAGCATCAATGGTCTGTGTTGTTCATTAAGGAAGTCTTTGTTTAACAACTGTGATTATAATTGGATACGGGGCCATTTTGTGCAGAAGAGTTATAGTGTGGTGGTGTGAAGGAAGAGACACCTCTTCCTCCCCAAGGGATCAACAACGCCCACAGTTACCGTGGTGACCGATGAGTGACTGGTCTCCCCCTGCCACATAAACCTTATTTACTGTCGCAGCTGTTCAATTTTGCAACACCTGCCCCGCTTTTCTCTTCTACGGTGATCATGCCCCGAGGGGTTGTCTCAACCCCTAGGATATACTGTATCACACAAGATAGCCTCAATCAACCCCCCACCACCGCCACCGAAAAAAAATAATCTGTAGTTTGCAGCAAACTCAAATGCCTAACCACATAAACCCTTTCTGTGTCGAGTTTGCATGTTTTTTTTGTTTTCTTTTTGCATGTACCCTCACAAAAAACATGCAGTAATCCTGGTCTCTAAACTGCCTCCCCCTGGTCAGCCGGGGCGGCTGATGGAGGGGAAACGAACTGGTCGGAATAACGTGTTCCTTCCACCGGGGAAACTCCCCCCTGTCAGGTGAAAAGAAGCAGCTTGGACTCCTCATGCATAGAAGGAGGCATGAGGTCTGTCCGCTTCCCCCCCGCCCCCCCCCCCCCCCCCCCAGGTTGGCAGAGGAAGTGTAGCGCCCAGGATTACATTAGATAATTGACATTGGGTGAAATAAAATGGGTTTCAAAATCGTGGGATAAAAAATATTAACAGAATGATGATAATTAGTAGGTCAGCACTCTTTATTCAAGTGATATTTTGGAACTTCCCATTTAAATGGTATTTGATCAGTTCACAGGCTATTACTTTGCAAGGGCCTCACGTTGCTGTCTGTTTACTTTCCTGGTGAATTGCATCTATCAAGGAGAGAGTTGGGATAGTCATCATGAGGCTTGACACGTGGCCGCACGCACACACACACACACACACACACACACACACACACACACACACACACACACACAACCTTACACTGCCAAGAACATGTTCACATTCGCCTAATAGACAGGCACATGCAAACATAAATACAGTACATATACAGTACAGTAGGCCTATACCTACAGAATAATACAGTTGAAACACACATACTGTACACACCATTACATCCCTTTCCTCCAGGCAACGTTATTGAGAGAAGCTTGTCACACTAAACTAATGAAGCCAGCATGGTGGCCACTGCAGGGGCCCATGTGTGTACGGTAGGCTCCCTTAGCCCCAGCTGCACTTTCTTTGATTCTCAAGCACCAGCAGCGTGGTTGGGGTATATCACATGTGAGCACCACCCACATGTACAACCAATACCCTCTCAAGCTACTGATGGCTCTCTGTCGGCACTATAACCTCAGAGACCCATTAAACGGGGCAAATGGCGTACTGGCGAGTCACATGTCCGTACTGGGGATGAATAACAGGGGGCGGGGTGGGGTGTTGCTCTATTAAGTCATGCGGTGCCATCTTTTATAGAAACATGCACAGCATGCAGTTGCATGCTGGGAAAAGTTAAGGAGAGTAGTTTCCAATGGCCGGGCACTAATGCAATCAAATTATGGTCCTTGGCAGGGTATCTAAAATAAGTAAAAAATAATGGGCTATTTTGGTAAAGCAAAGGGATTCGTTTTAACTGATAAGTAGTGCAATCAATGATAGGATTGCATTCTATAATAAGAACAGGAATGCAGTTACTTCTGTGCAGGCATATTTACATATTTTCATTTCCATGTATAAATATTGATTAGCCTTTGGCCAAAAGTGTAGTCCACCAAGCCAGTACTGGCATAGACAGTGTCACAGTAGACTGTGCTGTGCTGTGCTGTCACTCTCTTGAGGCCATGATAATTTTATTTCAGACCCAAGGTTTGGAAAAACAAAAAAGGTACAAATAATCTGTATCCTACATCATCTTTCCTTGGTCTTTTCTTTCATCTGAAAGACTGGAGGGTGATTTCAGCCTCAGAGAGCCACATGTTGGTGTTAATTATTTTGTTCCAGATGATGTTGTTGCTCAACCTTGCTATTTATTGGTCTTTCTTTTTGGCAGCCAATTAAAAATAGTGAGGATGTTGGAAGGCAGGGAAACTTTTTTAGAAATTTCTAGATTTTGTCAAAGCATGATACCCGGACCATGGTCGTGGTTCCATCCACAAGGAGTGACTCCGCGACCGGGTCGGAATTGCTACCATATTTCTCGGGGTTCTGGCAATTGGCTGTCAGAGCTGTCAATCGCCACAGTGCGGACGTTCAGTAGGCCAATCAGAGGCCATTTTGATGATGTACTTAGGGCGGAAGTGCGCCGAAGTACATCATCAAAATGGACAACATGGCCAACAAGAAACAACAAGAAAGAAAGCTCTAGAATAATAACGTTTGCATTCGGTCATTTCGGGGCTTCAGGTTTTGTATGGTACGGTCTGACATCTCGGTACTGCTCGGGGTCGGAACTCATATTTCTAATAATAGCCGGCTGTTTGGGTACGGGTCCATCAAATTGGACCCGTGAAGACCTCTAGACATCCCCCGAGCAAGCAGGCAGGCACTATTGACTCAACGATCAAAATTTCATCACTTGCACAGGAAACCGGGTTCAAATCCGGGGTGGAAGAGGAACGTTACATACGTAATGCAGCTTTAAGCTAAAAAGCTAAAGTCAAAAAGTCTCGTTGCCCCCCAGGCCAGACTAAAATATAAAATAACACTGCTTTGTTTTATTTATTTTTTACCTCTCTGTGGGCTACACTCTTTTTCCTGGAAGTAAACTACTGAAGTAGCCTATACTGTAGTATTTTATAAGACCAGACAGAAAAAACAAACCTTTACCACATATCCAATCCCCATGGGAGTTGTACATTAAAATTAATTAGTTAGGTGAGATGGGAAGAGAAAGATAAAGGTTTTATGGTGCTGAAAGGTGAACTGAAAATCACAGAGTTCCAAGACATCAAGCCCTGAAGGGTTCTTTTCATCCATTTCTTATTCAATCATTCATACACACTCGCACAAGTCGCACCTACGCATGTGCACATGCACACACGCCGGTATAAGGCTGCACGATATTAGGAAAGCATTAGATATTAAATAACGTTGTTGAATACCTCAATGATGTGAAAAAATATATTGCAGTATATAGTTTTGTCTTTCTGTCTTTCTGCTGCAATGCATATCTACACTGAATACAAATTCAATGCATTAGTAGTACATTTTTTGGCCATTAAAACTAGCATGGAACATGAAATATACAGAGAATTGAAGTGTTAAGAATTAGTCGTAATTTTGTCGGACTAACTGTGTGTGTGTGTGTGTGTGTGTGTGTTTGTGCGTGCCTGCGCGAGCTTAAAATCAAAGCATTCAACGCGCACATGTGCGTGTGTGTGCGAGTATGTGTGTGTGCGTGCATGTGTGCGCATGAGCTTAAAATCAAAGCATTCAACGTCATAGCAACTTCTGTCCTGTCGTCCCTTCTCCCCTCACTGAATCAAATTCATGAATATGATATCGTGATAAAATGGGCACATTATCTTCTATCATGTTATCAATTAATAACTTGGCCTATTTAAGTTAACAAAACTACAAAATTCAACGTTACAGTGACAGGCAGATTAATTTATTCCCCCAGTGATTTAAACACTTACAGTAACTGATGGCAAGATGCAGCCTGTGCTGTGGGCCAAAAAAGTCCAACAAAACATTTTTCTGTGATGTCATCGGTATATCTTCGGTCCAACTTTTTTATACTCTGAGACTCACAAAGCCCACTCACTGTATACAGTCTTATCATGCATCATGTCTTATTTGTCTTGGACGTTTTCTCGTAAAGGAGTCACACTGCAAAGCTCTGATGGACTGTTATGCTGATACTTGTCTTCTTACGTTAGTTTTTCTTTTAATAGGTCTCTGGTTGTGTAGTAACTGGTGTTTGTAATCTCCTCTAACCAAATAACAGTCCATTTTACAGGACTCTTCCCTCCTCCTGTTCAGCCATTACAACGAACACACAGGTAGTTTTGATCTACCGGTGTCGCATTTCATAAGCAAAAACTTCCTTAGTGGACAGCCAACTTAACATACAGCATTCAGACATCCAAAACAAATCTGGATTCTTATTTTGTGTATGATGTTGGTAGCATGCTGCATGCTCATTGCACACCCCCTCTTCAAGCTCACATTTTAGTCTATACCAAGCATACAGACCACTATAATCACTTCCTCACAGTTTTAGTATCTGATTGGTCTCAAATGAAGATTAACCATTTTCCATTAGGATCTCCATTGGTATCAGCTTGCTCTTTTGAGGACCGAATCTATTTATTTCTCTCCAGAATAGCTGTGGATTATTAAACTGTTCTTGCTCCAACTGTAAAGCGTGTCCTCTCTTAAAATGTCTCTTAAAAATCCTAAGCCTTCTATCAAAAATAAATTGACATTGTTTAAATTAATCGCGTGTGTGCATGCGTGCGTGCGTGCCATTTGCACCACTGTTCATGTGGTTGTCTGCTTATGGTTAAATTGTACTTTTATAATTCCACTTCACATGAAAAATCAATATTTATGTAAACCTGTTTTCCAGTGTTACGGCACTGATTCGATTTGAAGCTTTGCATCATCCTTTCCAACAGGAGTTGAAGTCAGAAATTGCTTTAGTGCCATTACAGAAGCCTTATCTGCAGCTCCAAATGGCTGTTAAACATAGATCTGTATTGATGCTGTGATGAGCGTACTGTAAGTGCAACTTGAGGTAATGTCACAAAGATGGTTGTGAGAGTAGCTTTCATTCTTTAATATTATATGTATCTTGGAAACGTTTATTTTTCTCAGATTCAATGTCAGGGCACATTAGTTTTATAAAACAGAAGCAATTTCCATAGTTTGAGTCATGTTATTTTTCGACATTATTTTTGTTCTCGTTCCATTTGACATGCTATTGTTATTAAAGATACATCCTGTATGATACTTTCATATCCACTGACAAATACATTTTGATCGCACACAATTCTAGCGAGACTATTACCATTACAATCAGTATGCCCAGTAAGCTGCCTTGTGGTTTCATTTCACAGGATTTAGGAGGTTTCAGGTCAGATTATCTGCAAAATCTTTGAATTCCTCTCAGGCAGAGTTATGAAGTGACAGTCAGCAGAAGAGGAGAGATATAGAGTTCATGATGGAAGGCAGTGCATATTTTGTTACTGCAGCAGAGATTCTGTAGCATAGCAGTGATTTTCTTTCTCACAGGCAGCACTATTTGAATAGTTTGTTAATAGCAAACACATTATAAATCACATCGTTTGATTATCTTTGAGCAAATTGATAAACTGCAAAAAAAGACACATTTTTGTCATTGTTGACATGCAATGACTATAATAAATCTTGAAATGAAGTAGGCTACTATAATCAAGCGAAGCAATGGCTTTGAACTTTAATAATTTTATATGTAACTACACAAATATGCCAACCTCAAACTGTTTTGCATCAACTTTGAATTTGACATTTATTGACATTTTAATAAGAGGGCTCCTCTGCAGCAACTGCTTTAATATTGTTGCACCACACTGTAATGGAGAGGGGATGCTGCCAACCCCACTATGCCTTCCTTTGTCTTATCTTAGACTGTATGAATAGTATGTGGTCAGTAAAGTCGTAGCCTATATGCTTCAGTGCAAAGTGCCCGCAACATTTTGCTTGGCAAAAATTAGAAATCCATTGAAAAGACAGGGACTGTGCAGTTGGCACAGCTGGAGGCCTTTATCTTTCCCCCCCTACAAGAGATAGAATACTTTATCCATGGGTATGTCTGTATACAATACCTCCTCCATTGCCAACAATAATACAGTTTGATTGAATCATGACTCTGCAGATTGAAATCTCAGTGGAAACATTGTTGCCATAGCTTTGACAAGAAAACTTGGGAAAGTAGAGGGTATTGCCCATTTTGTTCTCGGTGAGGTGTGATGTCTCAGGGCAATCATTCAACTCAGTCCACTGATGAGTATTAGCCCTTGCGCTATCACAGGAATAAAGGCGTGAAGGGTCACCTTTAATGTTGTGCAACAAAAGACCACCCTTAAAGGTCTGTTGAGCTATTGAAGTTGGTTCAGTGCCATAGACCCGCCTGCAACGAGGAATCCTTTTTATGTTGGTAAGCTTGGCCTGATTGAATTCCTTTGCGTATCAGTGAATGGATCAAGTAAGAAATGGGAACAGATTTGTGCTTGTGATAAACTGTAGCCTCTGCTGAGCCAAGGATTTACAGTGGGACATGTTGATGAAATCCACTTCTCTGCAGTTGTACACAGTTTGACTAGTATGGCGTTTTCAACAGTTAAGTCCAGTTGCAGACTTGCTAAACTAGTTTATCTGATGTGTGATTAAAAACAACAACTTTTGTTTTCATGCTTTACTGAAGTTGGAACAAAATCATTTCAATGGATGAAAATAAGTATAACATTGATTTATGTATTATGGATTGCAATAAAATAATCAAATAATTACATGCCAACTAGGCAACTACACATACTGTACCAACTATCCTGGAACTACTTTCATAATGCATAATGAATGACACATTTATGGCAGAGGAGAACACGTGCAGAACATGTGTTTCTTGGCCTACTGTTAATTATAGGGATAGACCAATTAATCAGCTATGTTTGAGGCCGTTATTATTATTATTATATTATTATTATTGTGACCATCACACCTCCATATATGGTCACGCCTCGTGACATCACACCTCCATATGGTCAAGCCTCGTGACATCACACCTCCATATATGGTCACGCCTCGTGACATCACGCCTCGTGACACCCTCACGCCACCATGTTTAGCCATCCTCATATATGAAGATCACGACACTGACCTCATCTAACCCTGGATAACCATATCCTCTTCGACATAAGGCCTTAGTGATCTTCCTCCATCGGGACATGTCTCGTGCTGCATGTTGTGCCTCGCCCTATGTCAGGTTCATCTCCTTCAGCTCGGCTACCACAGTTCGGCGCCAGGTTATTTTGGGCCGACCTTTCTTCCTTTTCCCTACAGGAGTCCATCCTAGAGCGACCTTAGGTATACGATCCTGTGCCATCCTGAACACATGCCCCAGCCATCGGAATCTGCAGTGTTTGATCTCCATCGCTACGCTGTTGCACTTGGTCATCCGGTGTAGCTCTTCGTTAGATATTCTCTCAGGCCAGAAGATTCGGCAGATTTTCCTGAGGCATCGGTTGTGAAAGGTATCGACTTCGCCAACATTCAGATCCATACAACAGCACTGACTTCATGTTGCTGTTCTTGGTTCTTACAGACTTCCAAATAGATTGGAGCCTTCCCTAGCCTTGCTCTGATGTCCATTTGTGTTGCATTCTCTTTTCTGATCAGACGTCCCAGTTATGTGAACTCTTCTACACACACAAGATTGTGCCCGTTCACAGTGATTGGCAAACCTGGAGTGGAATTGATGCACATCAAATCGATGTTCAACCCTGTTTGTTCAGAAAACATGTGTAGTAATTGTATTTAATCCTGTGGAATTCATAATTATGAATTAATTATGAAACAATCTGAATTATACATTTTCAAAACATTAAAAAAATTCAGTGAAATGATCTTAGAAATAAGCACAAGATTAATTTGTATTTAACCCATAACTTTAAACCACTAATAAAATAATTAAAAAGATGATAAAAGAATCAATTATTTTATCTCAATAAATCTATGGAATCTGAAGGTAAGAGATCTTTTCCATTACATAGACTTTCTTACTCTGCATGTGTCAAAAAGCAGTAAGTTCAACTGTTGAGCAAATAATAGACTTTTGAGCTTTGAGAGAGAGGCAGACTTTGGGGTTGTCTGTTCTTCTGAGGGAGAGAGGTCACGTGGCAGGCGGCAGGGGTTGGATTGTCTTGGTAACCCCTGAGCCTTTCGTCGTAGTGCCTTGGATTGCCTGGGACGCTCAGGTCAGAGTGAAAGGGGTTGGTCTGTGGGAGCGGGGTGTCTTGGTAGCGATGTGGCCCTCTCATCAGACATCATTCTCTTTGGTTCCTTGTCCCTCTCTTCTCCCTCCGTCATCCGTCTTTTCCTCTGAATCCTTCCGGATCCTCGTTCCGGGATTCCTGGCTGGGCTTCATCTCTCTCCACATTATATAGCTCTCTTCGTTGTGCAATGCATGGCTCAGTTACCATATGTGGTCACTCTCATTGCAAGTTGCAGACATTGAGATGTCTTGTGCCGCAAGCTGCATTCCCAGAAGTTGTTGTTGTGAGGCAAAGTCTCTTTGAAGTTCACTTTGGGAAAGGTGTACGCATGCACTTATCATGGACTTAGATTTCACATAACACACAATCTGCAACAATTACATAATTCATTTCCAAAAATGATGATCAAGGAATTGTGAATGAATGCTTTTATGACTGAGTGGAACATTCACACATTATGACATATCCAAAGTCATTGTGTGATCTGTGGCGATGACACTTAATCCATTTAATGGGATCAAGTCTTTATGGTACAAGGGTATCCCAGTCTTTAGGGAAACAAGTCAATATAATGTATATTTCCTATGAACGTGAAGGCCAATCCTCTGGAATTGGACAGTTCCCAGTAAGAGTGTGTACATTTGTGCACACAATTCTGCCACCATGGGCAGGATTTGATCAGACTCAGTCAGTATACCATACTGACCATTCTTGAGGGTCGATAGGTCAGAAGACTCCTCTGCAGGCTATAACTGTCCGGCTCCTCCACTTACATGCACTGGGTGCACGTGACGTCAGTATGGGAGAGAGAGATCACTTCATATTTATTAGATTATCCAATGCTGTATGTGTTATAGCTGGATATGATAGCTCAATTGTGCTTTTATACCTCTTGTCTACTACAAGAGGTATACTAAGTCTGTCAGTTTTCTCCTGCAGATGGGTATATTTTGAGGAGAGCACTGCAAGGTCATCAGCGAAGTAAAAAAAAACATGTTATTTTAGTGTATTTAACCTGTATAGTGAGTTACGTAAAGAATGTTTGCAACAATATGGCTTTAATATATAAGTGGCAAATTGACAATCATTCTGATCATGGATTATATTCATGAATTGATGTAATCACCTGACGTTTGGTGACAGTGTAACATGCAGAAATAATCTGCAAACTCTCATAGGACTTACTTTGATCTATATTTTAATCTTATTGGATTTACACAGCAGAGTAATATGTACAGTACTGCATAGGGAATGTCCTTAGTTACCATATATAGGCTACTATATTTAATGACAGCCACATATCAGCAAGAAAATGATAATGCTCTGTAATATCGGACTTTCCCCTGGATATTGAACAACTAAATATTAACCAGCACAGGCACGCACGCACGCACTAACACACAGTAACAGAGAAACAACAAACATCTGAGTAGAAATAGTTCTATGCTGTGAAAAGTTGAACGCACTGATGTCTCCTCACAAAAGGCTTTAGTCTCTGGTCTTATTCAGAAGACCCCCTTTGTTCATTTGCATGGCTGAAAATGTCATGCGGCATGTATTGCAAGATGCCATTATGTTCAATCACTGTTGTGGTAATTGTAGTGCTCAAGCACAAGGCACATTGGTAACCTATGTTCTCCTTGGCATTTGGAAGTCATCTTATGCATAAAAGGATGAAATTGCTTTAAACTGCTTTTGACATGTCGCATTACAATGTTCCTGTCACCCCACCCAATTAATCATGTTTATGTCGTCTGAGCTCAGTTGTCATTGGACACAAATAAAGCGCTTTAACCCCCCTGCCTCAGCGGGCTTCTGTGTTCCACTACTGGTTGTTTATTTATGACCAACATGAGAACAATAGACTATAGAAAGCCCTGTCACTTCCAGGCAATGTTTAATCATATATTTATGATTTAACCTGTGAACAATGCCAGGAGTGTGCTTGGAACCCGGTTTGTTAAGGTCCTTGTTGAGCAAGCATGCTGTATGTTTGTAATACTATGTCTTGATTGTCTTATAGAAGAGGCATGTTTGGACAATTTTATCAATAGCCTATAGGTCAGTGTTTTTAAATGTTTTGTGCCTAAGGCACACCAATGGGCACACAATCTCAGGGTATTTGTAGTGAAAATAGATATTTTCATTCTTTTTGAAAATGTGTGAAATATTATAGGGAATAAAATTAGCTTCTGTTAGGGAAATGATAGTACGGTATAATAAATTAAAAATTATAATTCATAACTTTTCTATATAGTATATTGTATATTGCTATAATATGTGTGGTTGTCACTAAGGCACATTCTGGACTTGTCTCATGGTGCCTCCGTTTTTGGATGGCTGGCCTAGGAAAAGGAAACAGAACTACTGTACAAGCGGTGGGCATGTTGCAGACACTGTTCATCATTCAGCTTTGTTGGTATTCCCACCTGTGGTGAACTTTCCTTCAGCTCACCCTAAAGTAATTCTGTTTGACTGTTGGTTGGAAGAAGACATTAGTCTTTCTCTTTTTGCTGTCATTGGCTGTAATTTCTGTTGATCCTAAAGATGATTGTGATATTAATAAGAGTGTGCTCAGAGCTCAGACTCCCGGCAATTTGAAAAAATATCAATACCGATGATGACCTTGGAGCAGCAACGAGAGACCCGTAGACAAATGCAGTGAGACCCTGGCCTGTACATATTTTAAGAAGCAAATCATTTGTCTACAATTATCTTAGGAGGTAAATACAGCAGAAGGAAGAAAGCTGCCATGAATACAGCCTGATAGGACCCTCGTTTTGGTTCCCACTCAGGACACCAAAACAACAAAAACCCCTCCTTTGAAAGCTATGGACGTATAGTCCAAACTTGTCTCAGGTCAACCAGTGACTAGATGAGTTGTAAGGCTCCTGTGTTCCACTGATCTGGTCATTGTCCACTATGGAATGAGCTAGAAAGGACGCCAAGGGGGTTGCACTCCTTTATTTCAATATTAGGCGCATTTACACAATTTTCATTGGAATAAAAGGTATGGATTAAATATGTTGTGTATCTTTCTTTTATTTAGCAAACTTTGCTTTCTGTCTCGAAGGCAGCTCGAGATAATTCTCTGGTCTCTGGAAAGAGGAAAGTCTGTTTTGTACCTTTCATTTCTGGCATAGGTAAATATTATATAAATAGTTTTTATGTTTGGAAATCAGACTAAAGTTTGGATTGAATATACAATGGCAGCTGTTTACACACACTTGAGGCTCCCTGCAGAAGTAAGGAATCAGTATGAGAATTGTGGTTTGGTTTAGTCTTTGTGGTCTCAAACAAAGCAACTCAACTCAATTACACAGAAATGTGTTTTTGACAACTTTTCTAAGCACTATTCATTTCTATTGTTATTTGCGAGTGTCTGCCCCAATTTCTTTTTTCAGATATGTGACTCTGTGACGTTTATGAGTTACATTTGATGACGTCTGGGTGTGAAGAAGGAAAAGGAAAGTGTTACTCTTTGGATAAATTAGTACTTTTTCACAGTTAGCTGATGCTTCATATCCATATGAGTAAAATCACCTGCGTGGTTTGTTTATTTCTGGAACACAGTTGTATGTTCTTATATTCCCCTTTGGGAATTCCAGGGTTCTTGTGTGACCCAGGGGATAGCGCCCTCCAGAGCCTTCTATTAAAGAGTTGCGTTACCTCCGTTCACTTTATCTGGCCAGTCCATTGGCTTCTACATAGACTTCTATTGGCGAACAGTGACAAAGCCCTGAACCGGAAGTTTACGGAATGCACTGGGGTCTATGAGTGTTTGTCACTATTTTGAGTTACATGAACCATGTGACCTTTTCTGCCCCCTCATTGACACCTTGAGCACCTTCTCTAATAGAAGGTGCTGTCGCCCTCTAGCGGCAGTGATGTCAGACTTCGGTACTCTATTAATCAGTATTGTTTATCAGTAAGTAGGTAGTCAGTCAGAGTGTACATAAGCCACTTGTAAATACTAGCACATCTGGTGTGGGTGAAATTAAAAAAAAGTAGCTTCAGAAAAGTAAAAGTTGAGAAAACATCCCTGATGGCAGCTTACTCCGCTGTCACATGTTGTCACTGCAGGCTTTTCAGGACTGAGACATCTGCATAGCCTGAAAGTTCCTCTGCAAGAGCTGCACATTGTCTCTGGGCATTAACACAAAACATCATCAGAAGCTGTTGCTTTGTTCTCACTCGGCATGCTGTGCAGTATAGGGACGTGCCTATGAGGGCAAGTCACATCAGAGAAGGCTTCGGGATCCTGCAGGCGCTAATTGGGACGAAGGAAAATGACTTTTCCTGCAATGACCTGTCTCACATTCACAGGCTTGGTAAAAGGATGACACCTCTCGTTTCATGTCATGAGAGAATTGCAGCTCTTTGTAATCATGGAAAGACTCCACTACAACGATCCAATTTCCTTTCAATTTAACAATCTATTATGTAATTGTTATCATTATATGCAGTTACGCTGACAGAATAACTATGCAGAACGTGTTCTTTTTTTTCTCCATTTGAGACTACTTGCATTGATTCGCTTTCGTGAATTCTTCCTCATCGGGGCAGAATGTAAGCTCAGCTGCATATGGCCAGTGTAAACTGTGACCACTGACCATGCATTGTTTTGTGTATACATTATTGAAGAATAAAATATTTACTGTAAAATCCAACGTTTGAACCAAGTGTTCCGTGCAGTATGAAATGTCTATTTAACTGATGCACTACCATATTATACGCATAGAGAAATAAGTCAATATGCTGCAAATTCATGCTGCAGAGACGGCCTCTACCCTTGAAATGCTTCTGGAGAGCTTAATGTTTGCAGGACCTCAAATCAATATACTGTAGCCGCCACAAAACAACACTGTGCATTCTGTATCATCTCACTTTTTCCACCGGGCTGAATGAATACAGTAAGAAACACGACAGCAAGGCATTACATTTAAATCACCTTTCCATATTGTGGTCTATTTCCCAGTTATATCTTTAGCTTTTTGCATTGCATCCGGTCCGTGTACCGGTTCAACTAAGTGATATTATTTATGAAATGCTAGAGCACACCCTCTACTCCACAGCTATGCAGGCCTCCGCTGTCATCGAATTAACGGGAGCACGAAATCGTGAACTAAAAAACGCTCACTGCCAGAAACGATCATCCTCCCTGGCTCCAAATGCACCACACTCTGTCACGCAGGCACCTCGCATTACACCCGTCCCTCTGCTGTAGAGAACCACAGACCTGCATGGTGGTGAATGTCGGGGGGGCTGATGGGCAATTGGACTCCTCTCTACGTCCTCTACCACCACCCTAGACCTGTCAGAGACACTGTGTGATCGCGGTGCTCCACTCTGACAAGAGTGACCCCGAGCCTGTGATGCCCCTCCAATGGCAGCACTCGGAGGCCTAATCTGGGAGTCACATCGTAGCGGCAGGCCCCGCGCCACTGGAGGCCACACAGTGAGGACAGGTCATTACTGCTGCGTCCTTCAAAGAGAGCTCCTCGCAGTGCCGCTGCCTCACTCCACTCGATCACGCTTGGCACGGGGCTGCTTCTCGAGCCTGCTGTGTATTTTTAACGACACTTTACACTCCTCCGGGGAGCCAAGGGCCTGGGGACGGCCAGACTTCTGTTCCCCAGAACCTCCCGGCACTCATACTTTTAATAAATGTGTACTTGCAGCGTTAGACACACTAATTACTGCTGTTGAGATCCATTCGTTATGCGGCGGGTGCTCCAAAATGCTGTCATGTAAAAAGAAAAAAGAAAAAAGGAAAACAAACACTGATCGTACAGTGTTGTTCATCATTGCCTTAGAAGCACTGTCCTTGGACTGCACGGTTGTGCACTCTCCATTTGTACCTAATAATACATTTCAAAGTGCACAATAGAATTATTATTTTTTTCCTATTCCTTTAACAAAACCCACCACCCTGCCCTCCAGTGTTGTTTTTGGCAGCAAATTTCTATTTTAGTTTAGTCTTAGTTTAGTTTAGTCTTAGTTTTCCTATAATTTTAGTCTAGTTTTTATTTGTCGACGAAATTGTCAGTATATTTAGTCTTAGTTTTAGTCATCATAGCTTAGTTTTCATTTAGTTTCCATTCGTTTTTGTCAGTGGAAAAAGGTAGTCGACGAACATTTTAGTCGACGAAAACAACACTGCTGCCTTCACATCCAACATCTTCTACTCCGTCTCTGGTCTTCTTACTTTCCAGGGGCACCAAAGTTGGCTGGATTCGTCAGTAATTTTTTAACTAATTTATTAGTCCGCTCTTTTTCAGAACTCAACAAGTTTCACTTTTAATCAGCCTTCAGATTGCAAAGCCATGCTGGGTATTTTACATTCCTTTTCAACAGTTAAAAAGTGGATCTCTGATTGGTAACTTAGTATCCCAACTAAATAAGTTGATGCAGTAAGTTGTCCGTCTCTATTCGCTGGAGTGTGCAGTCATTTCCTTGGAAGGTCCATCCTTTTTTACATGGTATGATTCATGTTAATAACAGTGATGATGACTAGAGGCCATCTACATGAGGCCCCACTCCTAGACAGTGACACTATCATTTAGACACCAGGCAATCACAATCAAAGCCTTTTTATGTGCATTATCTGCTGAATGATTTGTTTTATAAAAAGAAAGGGCTTTTGCGTTTCCCCCAATAATTACTCTCGCTGGTACATTCTTATGAGCTACTGTGGTAAATGAGCCATTTACAGCTGCATAGGTGTACACTTTTGAAAATGGGATGCATTTACACAATGTAGAAAGGCACATTTTGATTAGAATGTGTTGTGTACTGTAACAGTCATATATACACACACACACACACACACACACACACACACACACACACACACACACACACACACACACACGGCAGTAGCTCAGAGTTAATATAGTAATTACAAGTATAATTGTCTTACATCTATTAAAGTCACTTAGATAGGCACGGCACTTAGTACTTCTCTCGTAACCTGTTCTCTTACTGGTCACATGGCACCAGTGATTATCTGTAGTCTGTAGAACATTGAAAGTGGGACAGCATCAAAGAGCAAGCTGCTGGACTGGGTCAGCTAATATGGGCTCAACTAGTGCCAGCCAAAGCACCAGGGCATGCGTTTTTTTTTTATTGCTACTGCTGCCGCTGCATGAGGCTTCTTTGAAAGAGGATTTAAATGACCTGCTCTGTGGCCCGAATCTTGTCACATCCAATTAAGTTAGTTTTGATGCACTTTGCTATCATGTGGCTGGTTCTGACTGCAGTTAAAAGCGCAAATTCTCTAATGCCCCCCCCCCCCTTTTCTTTAGAGGCAAACTCTAAAACATTTAACGGGTATCTCCACGGACGGCATCAAAGCTGCAAAAAAGATGACCAAGTAAGATATAAGTGAAGGTATGAACCATTCAATTAAGATGTTAATTTACAGTTTTGGATTTGGACTGGGGTGTGAATACATTATGTAATAATCTATTGCCCTCTGTTGGAGGACTGTGCAATCTGCATTGCTTCTTCCATGTGATGGGGAGGTTATCAGAGGAGAATGACCACAGGGGGTGTAGTCTCCTTACCATCATCAGATTTCTTTCTCTTTTTTTTAAGAAGATGAAAACTGAGTAAACACACCTTATTCCCATGAGGAGGTGAGTGCATTGACGTATAATCCAAAACAAATATCCTCCCATGCTTCCTTGTGTGTTTTCACTCAGTAACAACATTGCCCAGACTCCTCACCTTCCAGTTTTTCTTTCCTCTTCCCTTTTTTCCCCTTTTTTAACGTAGTTTAGGTGGGTAATTGGATAACACAGGTTTATCCTCGGCAAGCACTTTGTATGAGCAATCCAATTTCACATCCTCTTGAAAGGGAAGCCATTATTCCTTACCAGGGGTTGATAGTTCCGTCACCCTTGCGGAGAAATGCGGCACAAGGTTCTCTCCAAATCCTATCAGTGTCTAACCTTGTTACCAGCCAATCTGTATTATTGTGCTATAATTCCATATTTTGCCCTGTCCTCACCGTGGCACTGGCATTAGAAGATAAAGCTTCTGCTTCCATTTTGTTGACAACAATGCCTTGGCGGATTGTCTGTCTTCTGTCTGTGAGCATTGGCACGGTTCGGTCAACTGATGAATATTTAAATCATGTAGAGTTCTATCCACAGCATTGCAGATCTGTATTTGTGTATGATTGAAAGTGGAATATTTTTTATTTTACCTTCATAATATTCCATGAGTCAATAACAACCTGTCCTGCAACATATTCCAATATTTAAAATATTGAAACACTGAAAATATATTCCTCATGCATCTGGCATTCTGGCAGCTCATGGAATGCTGAATCTTTGTGGAGTTTCTTGACAGACATCGATCTTATACAGTACCCTTAATTGGCATGCACTGCACTCGGGGATCTTATCAGAATTCCTGAATTAACCCCATCCCAGAATAATAATATCCGACAGAATTATTACAACGTACAAATGTTTAATGTACTGTGCAATATGAATTACAATACGGAAATAATAAGGAAGTAAATTAGAAATATACAATTTGTGGTGTCTGTTGTCTCAGAAAATGTGATATAGGGGCTCCCAATCAGCTCAGTTTATATATGTGTAAGATGAGTTTCATACAATTCAGCTAATTTAGAGACTGACTGACTGACTGACTGAGTCATTCACTCACTCATTGACTCATTGAGTGATAATCTCATTTTCATCTAGAACATGAGACTTGAGGTATCAACACTGGCACCTGGTAATTCTTGACCTGATTTATTTACACATTGTTGTTCAGTACACTTTCCCACATCTAGAAATGGTGTGTGGGGAAATACAATAGTCTTGGGACAGCACCACTAGAATATGAAATTGAACTATAAGACAGTGAGCCAGAAGAGGGTTTTCACAGATAATATTTGTGAGCATACAGTATACTGTATGAACATACATCTCTTGGTGCCTTGTCTATCCACTGAGCTGTAGACAGCAATGCACAGCATGTCCTAGTTATTATGGCAAGGAACACTCTGCATGGTCACAACACTCCAAATGCCTCTAATACAATGTCTGTGTATTGCCATTTTATTCTTTATTTTATGGGGACACAAAAGACCAAAATCACCGTTTTCTTTGCATGAGCAAAGTACACAGTACAGTATAGCAAAATGGGGCTACCTGTTCAGATGGTGAACACTTGACTGGCCATATCCATACGGCATACGGTAGCTATTTTTCTCTTACAACACACTCCCCCCCCCCCCCCCCCCCGCGCGCGCAAGTGTGACGTGAGAGCAAAATGGCCAGTGTGTAAATATGGTCAATAGTGTCCAAACCTGGGAAAGTATGGTTGGTTGTGTCTCTATTTTATACGCAGCTGGCATATAATAAACCCAGACAGGATGATATAAGGTTTATTTCTCAACAATGACCAACTGGCCATCAATTATCCAGCTTATTACACGGCTACTTAATAAAGAAATTAGTGCATTGACCCAAAAGTATCAAAAAAAGGTTTAATTTCTTACGTTAATGAAAGTATTCCATTAATGCATGCCAGGTCACGGTGCGTCCAGTGCACCTTGTCGCCTCGTAAAACAGGAAGTGTTGATCAAATAGAATACATACAGTTTCGGTTACTGCATTGTCTATGTCTCGCTTCAAATCGCCTTTGATTAGACAGCGGTCATTATCGAGAAATAACACAGCACTGAATACAGTGACTGACCAATCAGAATCAAGCATTCAACCAAGCTGTGCAATAAATTACTATGCTGCCTCCTCCCCTTCCTTGGTGTCCTGAACTCCTGTGACATTTTCACTGGGCATATCAGGGAAAGCAAATTGCATGTGGTGTTGTGAGAAACAAGTACGTGCTCTTGGTACAGGTTCACAGAGTCCCAGAGGCCTTGTCTCATGCCGTGTCTTCGGGACTATCTAGGGATCACAGCCCAGACATGCAATATAGCATTACGAACAACACCGAATAAATACAAAGACAAAGACTTCTACACAACTTCAGAGGAAGATGTAACGAGACCTGGTGCAGCTCAAGTAAGACTGGGGACATCTGCGTCCCTCTGAGATTTGAATGTGTGTTGTTAGGTATTTTATTTTTAGACCCAGGGCTCCCAGTGGGGGTTGTAAGCGTGTAATGCCGTGTTTGTGTGTATCTGCAGCTAAATAACTCACTGTCAAGGAGTACCACTCTGGAGCTCACTTCGTCTGAATAATCCTCACACCTAATTCTGCATTTCTTCTTCTTCTTCTTTTTTCTTTTTCTTTTTTTACATTCCTACGCCTCCAATTGGACAGATAGCAGCTTCTCTGGGGACTTATTAGGCGTGTTGGCTGGTAAGCAGCCGTTCAGGAAATGAAGGCATTTCAAAGAACAGAGAGCCATGCTTTGTTTACAAGCAGTAGTGGTCTAACATGCTATTTAAGCAAACCTAATAACCACATTATATTATATATTTTCATATCACTTTCCTGGCCTATTGTGAGCTACAGCTGCGGTGTATCTCTATCTCTATCTTAGACTCAACTGAGACAGCAGAATTTGCGATGCTGGGATTTAAAGGGAGAGTGGCTTCAAGTTCCTTTGTGCCTATCACTGAGGACCTCTCCTGGACACTGCACATGACCACTGTGGTCAAGAACGCTCGCCAGCGGCTCTCTGTTTCCTGAGGAGACTGAGGACGTTTGGCATGAACACCGGGCATCCTCGCAAACTTCTACAGGTGCGCAATTGAGAGATTGTGCATGCTGACAGGCTGCATCGTGGTCTGGGAAGGGAACTGCTCTGCTCACAGCAGCAAATCCCTTCAGAGAGTGATGGAAGCAGCACAGCACATCACTGGCGACAGACTCCCAGCCATTCTGGATATCTTTCCCCAGCGGTGTCTACAGAAGGCACACAGCATCATCAAGGACCACAGCCACAGTTCTCCTTGTTACTGTCTGGCAGGTGGTGCGGGAACATGGCTGCACATACCACCAGAGTTCAGGACAGTTTTTTACCACCAGACCAACAGACTTCTCACCTCAATGTTCTAAAGATTTCACTTTGCTTATCTGCTATACCTGCCGGCTGCAAAAATCAGCTATTGTACCAGGACTGATACATTACATACCCGATGTGCAGTATACACATTTTAATTTAGTGTATTGTGTGTATACAGCGTGTTATTTATAAATGCACAGAAACAGAATCTCAGTGAGTCTCTCTGTCCCCCACATATCTTGAAGTCAGAGACGTCAAATTTTCTGTATGAGTGGGAAGTCGTCGGATTTGGTGGTTCTCCAGGAATATCTTAATGTCATAGTACTGACACTATAGACTGGCCTGGACTCTAATACTCTGATAACGGTAATGGTATTGTATAACCAGAAATAATATAAATCTGACATCATAGACTGGCCTTGAAGTATTCTGATAACGACTACCAAGGGTATTGCATACCAACCTCGCATAGATCCGTTCCCCACTGGCATCACAGCAGCCTAGTGTAGTGTCATTTTGATTGAAATGTTGATCTTATTTTATCTTTACAGTGCTGTTATCGATGACTAAGTGCCCTACAGCTGAGCTGTTTTTCTTCTATGACACATTTCATTGTACCACATTGGTCTTGAATTAACCTACATACAGTCAAACATACAGCCCTGGGTAGGCGGAGTTCTGAGCTCAGAAATTCAGAAAAAATAAAAACTAATTGTTCTAGTTATTATTGTCTTTGTCATCCTAATAATAATAATTATTAAACAAATATTCAGCATAGAGTGAATAATGCCTGGAATTTAAGTCAGAATTGCTGCTGCTCTACTTGACAAACTCCCTCAGAACTCTTTCAAAAGCCACATTGGACAACTTCCTCCATATATTTATTGTCGAAGTGAAAATTATATACTGTACCACACAGAGCAATGGTGGCTTTTGGTTTACCGGTGTCTATGTTGCGTTTTCTTTTCCTCCTTTGAGATTAAGATGGGGAGGGGAAACTCATTATATTTAAACATTTTATTTGCATATTTCACCAACAGAAGTAGGATGAAGCTCATATAACTGAGTGTAGCACTTTCACCCTTGTAAATACTACTTTTAAAGTTCTCACCTGAGACTTGCTTTACCCTCTTGCTCAGCTTCTTCATTTGTTACCTGATAAAATGATACAATTATGCGTGGTGTTTGTTAGGACGAACTCAGCTCATTAATAACTGCAGGCCTATATATATATATATATATATATATATTGTGTGTGTGTGTGTGTGTGTGTGTGTGTGTGTGTGTGTGTGTGTGTGTGTGTGTGTGTGAGAGAGAGAGAGAGAGAGAGAGAGCGCCATACTTTACTAAACACAGCAGCAGTGATTTAGCAACAGAAAAAAGCATACACACACTATGTATGTATGTAGGTCAACATCTCCAAATGTTGGCATGCAAATAGGCAGTTATCCAACTGCACCAAAATCGTGTATCGCTAACGTTCAGAATTAGAATTATCTTTATTACCAGGTAGGCTACTGTATGTTTTGGAATTTGTCTCACTGATGTTGGTGCGCTAAAATGAATGACAGCATTAAGAAATGCTACTATACAGTAAGTTCTCAAAATATAAATTTAAAGATGGAGTGCCATAATTTTTTTCCACCCTAAAACATGATCATCAGGTATTATTATTATAAGGAAGAATTTTTTTTTTTATGTGGACATGCCCACCAGTTAATTAAGTTTGCCTGGTGGCTTGTGATCCACCTGAACTGAAGCCGCACCCACAGCTATTATTTCATGATGAAGTGGGAGGGGTTAGGGGAGGGGATGATATTGTGATGTCACTATATCACTGATTTTTTTCCAGGAAGAAACCCTAAATACAAAAGGAAGGCATCATTGCACATAATAACACCAAAGGTTATGAGTACTGTCACCTCATAAACACAAAACTGAAGAAAATCCATCTTTAAAGATAAGAATATAGATAGAAGACAGATACCTATATGTGGCCAAGTGGAAAATAGTATGTTCCCAAAAGAAACCACTAGATGGCACTAAACCCTTATGTGTCTTCCCAGAGCCAGGAGCGTCTCAGAGGAAGTTGTATTAGAGGAAGCAGGAAGTGAATTGTCTTCCATCTTACTGCCACTGTTCATGATTGTATTCACCTTTTTCCTAGGCTGTGTGTGTTCCACTTCCTGTCGATTTCATTGGATATCATTGGTCATCTGACCAGTTTCATTGGATTTCATTGGATCAAATCCACAGGAAGTGGAACACACACACAGCCTAGGAAACAGGTGAATAGAGTTGTTGATATTCTAAAACATGGTAAATATATACAAGTAATATTTGTTCTCGTTGTATAGTGCTGAAGGAGGTTGATGTGCTAGGTGAGCACCAAATATTTCATGTAGTGAGTACATTCTTAGATTTGTTGAGTCATTTATTTCATATTAACTGATTGTTTAATTACCTTTGGAGCATACACTGAAGTATTTGCGACTTTGATCCTTGAAAATAGTCCCATGATTTGTTATTGAGCTGACACATAAGCCACTTCCGCGATCCGGGTCACAGACAAAGAGAAAAGCGGGCTAAGATCGTCTATACCGCCTCGTTCACTTTGCATTGGAGTCAGTTTCCCAGAAGCCCTTGCAAGCCGGCGGTTGGTTGATTTCCGGTTATGTCATCATAATGCGTCCGGCGTCCACCTCGTCACAATGTCGGCGACATAACGGCGAATAAAACAAATCGTGGGTTTAGCATATTACGTGTGGAAAGACAATGGAATAAATGTTGTGTAGGAGGGTTATGCACTCAAAGTGTTATCAGAAGAGGTATCACTACAGTTATTTGTGCACTTTAATTTCAGTTTAGGATTGTTATTGTACTGTGAATTGAATTCTGACCCAAGCCTGTTGTCAAGGACTGAAACAGCAACTGGACTTTAACAAGGACTGAGTATTGTCAACAAAGACAAGCTGCTTTGTTTTGTTTTTTATTTTTTTACCCTTGTTTTTTATCAACACCAACCTTAAATTTGAAACTCTAAAAAAATAACTTTAAACTGTTCTCAAGTCTGATAATAAACAACCCCAAATGCAGTTTTGACTGCTGGGCAAGCGCTGGTGCTTTGGTATGGGGGTAAGATCTAAATTTTTGGGCCTGTTGAGAACTCTAGTTTTCGCCAGCTGCCGGCGTGACAGCACTAATAACTTTGGGGCAGGCCCGTCTAGAGTTTGAATGGACAGGTAACAGGCAAAAGGGAGACATCGCAAGAGGAAGGATGGATGGGGAAGGATCAACATATGGAATGTCAGAACAGGTCAGCTCCATATATGGAGTTCTAAGGGTTTGAGGTCAGATGTAGAGTTGCTGGCCAATATTGATGACATCAGGGATCTCCACATATGGGCCTAATATTGATGACATCAGGGATCTCCATTCCTGATGATGTCACGTGATGTCACATGCTCCATCCCTGATGATGTCAAGGAAGCTGGATGATGTCATGTGATGTCACGTGCTCCATCCCTGATGATGTCACGTGCCCGACCGACGGGAAGTCGTTACATAGTTACAGTAACTGCGACCTTCGGTCACAATTATTTGAAAACTTTAGTTACTATTACTTTGGAGATTTTAATGTTGATTTGAAAACATACATTAACCACTTCATCCCTATATATACATTTGTAACAGAGTACATGTACATTTCAGTATTGATACTTTTAATTAAGTACAACATTTGAGTACTTTTTCCACCACTGATTATTGTGTAGTACACAGAATAATCGATCGAGTACATATTTTGGCACAATTGACAAAATCAGGAAAATGAGTGATTGCCATCGTGAGTGTGAATGTCACTGCATATTCTTGTTTGTCAGTTGAAACTATTGGCACTACTGCTAATACTTTGTCATGAAAGAAATCAATGCAGAACATGATATGATGAAGTCCGTACCGTGATTGCAGTTTCCTTGCAGAGAGAGAGAGAGAGAGAGATGTGAAGTCATGAAGGAAGCCTGACATTAATTATAGATTGTTTTGACTAATATGACATGGACGTTTCAACATACTACCATCCATACTCGATCAGAGAATGATTCTCCCTGTCTCTCTTTCTTTCTTTCTCTCTCTCTGTCTCTCGCACACACGCATGCACGCACGCGCGCACACACACACACACACACACACACACACACACACACACACACACACACACACACACACACACACACACACACACACACACACACACACACACACACACACACACACACACACACACTCAGGGCCATTGGCCCGGTTTCCCAAACGCATATGGTGTAAGACTTTTAGTGCTGCACATGCTCAGATGCTCCTCTAGGCCGCACACAGAAGCCTGTGAACATAGACATTCCGTGCATAGATGTGCCACGTAATGGTAGGCCTGAGGCCTGGTATGGCCTCAGGTCTACCATTCTGAAATTTAATTTAATACATTTGGACTGCTGGACAGCTGACAGTAGGCTCTCTTTAAAAAATGTATATATATATTATATTTATATATATGTATATGTATAATATACATATATACATTGTGTGTATATATATATATATATATATATATATATATATATTATTACTTGCGCAAGCAGAGCGTGCAAGTACATCAAGTGCTTTGTTCGACGTGCCAGCGTATGACTGTTAATTACGTAACAAAATAATTAATTTGAATGCTTAAAGATGGAGTGCCATGATTTTTTTCCCACCCTAAAACATGATCATCAGGATTATTGTTATATAAGGAGGAAGATCTTTTCAATAAAAGGGGAACAGTATTTGTTAAAATGTTGTTTTTATTCATTAAGCATGCCTGGTTTGCCTGATGGGTGGTGATCCACCCAAACTTAATTAAGCCGCACCCACAGCTGTAGTTGTATGATAAAGGGGGAGGGGTTAGGGGAGGGGCTGATAATGTGATGTGGAAGAAACCCTAAATACAAAGGGAATACATCATTGCACATAAAAACGACTCCAGGGTGTCTAATGAAGTACTGTCACCTCATAAACACTAAAAAATACAAAAATTTGTGGCACTCCATCTTTAAAAACGTTCAAACGTTCAAATCTTTCACAGAGAAGCTGAGATTTGACAGTTTGTAGCGGTCTACAGTACTTGCGCAGTCTGCTTGCGCACTAGTAGGCCATTTATGGCCTACTTGTGTGCAACAAGCAAGTAGGCACTCGATAGAGTGCAGTTCTAGTTATTATTATTTTTTAAGAGTAAAGAGAGCCTACTGTCAGCTGTTCAAATATTATTAAATTCAATTTCAGAATGGTAGACCTGAGGCCTACCATACCAGGCCTGAGGCCTACCATTGCGTGGCACATCTATGCACGAAATGTCTATTTTCACAGGCTTCTGTGTGCGGCCTAGAGGAGCATCTGAGCATGTGCAGCACTAGAAGCAAAGATGGTTTATGTATGAAGATGGGCCAACTTCATTGGAGCCACTAGATGCGAAATGATACACAAAGCCTACAAATGGTCTCCTAAATATAGTAGGCGTGGTTTGCTTCTCCCCAACCTCCACACCCCTCCCCCTGACAACAACACTGTTTCCACACTCAGTCTAGTACGGTACAGTCCTATTCGTCTGTGCCTCAATCTCAAAATGACATTGATGGGTACCTATGGGTATTTATGTTAGACACACCCACAGACACACCCCCAGATTCTCAGCCACACCCACAGGTTTATTTTAATATGTGGAGTGGCTATTCAACCACCAGGTGGCGTCGGCCCATGATGAGCAGAGCTGCATGCACTGAGTCTTAATATGTAGCTTCTAGCAATATGCAGTAAATTTGTACTGTAAACTAAAGTATCAATACTGTAATATTGAAATACATTGAAATACATACTGTTACAAGTAATATTTATTTGAGTAAGCGGTTAGGGTCCATTTGGTTCCATTTCTACACTCTAAAGTTAAATTATCATTGATGTTACAATATAAATATTGGGGGTCCCAGAGATATAAATGCCATTAAATGGGGGTCCATACTCCATAGACTAATGCATGTCAAACTGGGGGTCCTTGAAATTAAACGGGTTGAGAGTCACTGCTATAGCTGTAAAAACCTTCTCTTATGGGGGTCCCTGGCATATCTTTTCAAATGGGGGTCCCTGGCATATCTCTTCAAGTGGGGGTCCCTGGCATATATTTTTCAAATGGGGGTCCCTGG
Organism: Protomyctophum bolini; assembly: GCF_963924005.1. Taxonomy (NCBI): domain Eukaryota; kingdom Metazoa; phylum Chordata; class Actinopteri; order Myctophiformes; family Myctophidae; genus Protomyctophum; species Protomyctophum bolini. The sequence continues at coordinate 15,169,573 of NC_137871.1, read as the reverse complement.
CATATCTTTTTCAAATGGGGGTCCCTGGCATATCTCTTCAAATGGGGGTCCCTGGCATATCTTTTTCAAATGGGGGTCCCTGGCATATATTTTTCAAATGGGGGTCCCTGGCATATCTCATCAAATGGGGGTCCCTGGCATATCTTTTTCAAATGGGGGTCCCTGGCATATCTTTTTCAAATGGGGGTCCCTGGCATATCTTTTTCAAATGGGGGTCCCTGGCATATCTTTTTCAAATGGGGGTCCCTGGCATATCTCTTCAAATGGGGGTCCCTGGCATATCTTTTTCAAATGGGGGTCCCTGGCATATCTCTTCAAATGGGGGTCCCTGGCATATCTTTTCAAATGGGGGTCCCTGGCATATCTTTTTCAAATGGGGGTCCCTGGCATATCTTTTTCAAATGGGGGTCCCTGGCATATCTCTTCAAATGGGGGTCCCTGGCAACTCTATCTCTCTCCCTCCCTCCATCTCTCTCTCCCTCCCTCCATCCCTCACTCCCTCCCTCTCTGCCTAAACAGTGGTCCCTGAGGGGCTCCAGGTGGTCCCCAGCTAAATGGATAGTTGTTAACCAAATGGACCCTTATAGATATTTAACTCTATTAAATGTACTCTATTACAAATAGTGGCATAGATAGTCAGGGTCTGTCTGTCTGTCTGTCTGTCTGTCTGCCTGCCTGCCAAATTACAATATTTGCCTCTGAGATGTGGAGTAGAAGTAAAAGTATTGGAAATCGGTAATACTTTAGGCTCTTTGGATGCAAGAGAATATAGAGTATTTTAATTCATATTTAATGATGTTCAGGAGTTTAATACATTATGTGAGCTGAAATGCTTCACAGTTTCCTGGCACAGTGGCAAGACAGTTCATATTACCCCACCCCCCACGGCGCATCCAACACCTTTAGCTGTATCCCAAACAAACAATGGAGCCAGGGTGAAATGTTATTCACTTCAAACTGTGCTCTCCTATGTTTTTTCCCTGCACACTGTTCTTAAAGGATTCAATCAATCAATTACATGAACCCTAACGCAATGTTGTTTGTTTTGAATGTATATATCATTAGTTTTCATGTTCCATTTAGGTTATTTTTTATTGTAATATGGGGTATTTGTAAGGGAATTAAAATGTTCAGAAGTGACAGACTACACTATGCATCCACTGCACACAAAATGGAGTGGAAACTGAGTTACATGTCCTAACCGTACAGAACTTCTGGGCTGTACGTTTTGATTAATTGAATACACAATATCAATGGAAACAGGCCATATCTTGGGGTTAATCCTTTTGGTAAATGGTAAATTGTGCTTTTATATAGCGCTTTTATCACAATCGCTTTATATAATACTCTTGTTTGTATTCAACTTGACTTTATGTGCGTGTTTCTTACAAATAAAGTAGTCAATCCATCAATGAGTTATACAATGGAATCCTCATTTATCTCTGAGAGTGTAGCCTACAGGAGTCTGGTTTGAACTGAAATGTACTTCATGTCAAACTGTAGGTGCTTTCCTGTGCTTCCCCCCCTGCATACCGTTCATAAAGTATTAAATCAATCAACATGAACCCTAACATTAGGTTGTTTGTTTTGAATATATCATTAGTTTCCACTTTCCATTTAGTTTAGTTTTTTATTGTAATATGGGGTATATAACTGATTGATTAATTGACTCGGTTATTTAACAGTTTGCAATAAACAAGCACAGAAAGTACATCTTGGTGGTGTGTAGCGAATCTTGTGGACCAGACCCATTGCAAGATGCTGTACTCTGTTGTCAACCCTAAGCCCTTCCAGCCTTTCAAAGTGTGGAGGTGTTAGTTGGATTCGGGGGTTGAGGCCAAGTAGTAGCCTGACCAGCTTATTAGCATGTCTAAAGAGACAATTGAAGCTGGAGATCCTAGTGAGTTCTGTCGGAGTTGAGTAAACAAATTAGGAGGGAAGGACAGATTTACAGACATACCAATAGTAGTGAAAAGTCTTTTAACTTTTTTTCAGTAACGCACGCACGCACACACACACACACACACACACACACACACACACACACACACACACACACACACACACACACACACACACACACACACACACACACACACACACACATAAATATATATATATATATATATAAAGCTCCTTTGAATTTAATTTAATTTAGATTTTCTGTCTCATTTCAAGTTTTCAAATATATAAAAATATTTTGAAAATAGCAGATCCACAAGCTCACACGCTATTTTAAAATGGTGTATAGTTGTTAATGTGTATTTTATTTACTTCTACTCCATTACATCTCAGAGGCAAATATTGTATTTGTACGCCACTACATTTATTTGCAAACTTTAGTTAATGTACAGTTAATGTACAGTCCTCAGAACAGGGGGTATTTAATTGCAAACATTTCATCAATAATCATCAAGACAATATTCAGATTAAAGAGACACGCCAAGGACCCCCCACCCGAAGAGACACGACAGGGACCCCCACCCGAAGAGACACGCCAGGGACCCCCCCTCCATAGACTAATGGCTATAGCTCTAAAAACCTTCTCTTATGGGGGTCCCTGGCATATCCTCTCAAATGGGGGTCCCCGGCACATCTCCCAAACGGGGGTCCCTGGCACATCCCTTCAAATTTTCATTAAATTTGCAAGCTGTATAGTTGGGTGGGGGGGTGTTAAGGATTCAAATTAAAAAAGGGCTAAAGTAGCAGATCTACAAGCTCAAAATAATCAATAATCATCAAGACAATATTCAGATTAAAGAGATATGCCAGGGACCCCCACCTGAAGAGACACGCCAGGGACCCCCCACCCGAAGAGACACGCCAGGGACCCCCACCCGAAGAGACACGCCAGGGACCCCCCCTCCATACTCCATAGATAGACTAATGCATGTCAAACTGGGGGTCCTTGAAATTAAACGGGTTGAGAGTCACTGCTATAGCTGTAAAAACCTTCTCTTATGGGGTCCCTGGCATATCCTCTCAAATGGGGGGTCCCTGGCACATCCCTTCAAATTTTCATTAAATTTGCAAGCTGAATACTGCACTGGCCTCTGTCCTACTGCCCTACTGCCACCTACTGTCTGTTTATTATATTACACAGTAGGTGAAAAGAAAACTCCCCTTAAGACTAAACCACACCCATAAGAGGTGTGACTTCCATAGGTACCCAGGTACTTTTAAATACCTAGAGGTAACTATGGGTACTGGGCCGGCATAAACCAAGGGAACCCCACTGTAGGCGGTAAAGCACCATTTAGGTTTGCCAACTGCCATGAAACCCGATAGAAGAAGACACATTTTATTTCACTTTTAAATAATGAATGAATGAATTAATGAATGAAATATTTATTCTCGTGTCATGCCACTTTGGCCCATCCCATATGGGATTATATGACACATTTAACAAAGTACATTGAAAACAACTGACATTACAGTCCTTCCTGTTCATATTCCAAAATGCATTATTAAATACATGAATACGTATTTGTACAGTATTTGAACAAAAATTAAAACAAAATAAACAAGGCCATTTTACATGTAAATGGCCCTCCTCATTGACCAGGCCTTTTCAAGGAATGAGGCAAATGAAAAGGTGTACTTTTGAAATAGTCGCTTTAGTTTCTCGAAGTCCTCCAACCATATAAATTCATGATTTGGATCTATCTTATTAAAAAGTCTCTCCCTAATAGAGTTGTAGAATGGCATTTCAATTTCCTTTCGATCACACAGACTATACATAATCTATCCTCCTCAACCGTGCCTACATATCTGCCTGTCTCAATATGCAGACCAAGTACAGTATGCCAGCTCTAATTTGGGCACATAAGGATAGTTTCTAATCGTTTTAAATATGTCCATTCATTTCACGTTATAATATTCACATATTCACATACCGGTATTCTCATCTTAAATATGGGGCCAGAGCCTCTTATGTGTGTGAAATTGCAGATGGACAAAGAGAGACTTCCGGACTCATCTCAAATCTCGTGAGAGTTTGTTGCTGGGATAAAGAAATGTCATTAACAAAGTAGATTTTCTCCTGATTTGTCTCGCTAAAAGAAGCCATTTTACAATATCTTGTAAATATTGTGTGCCTTGTGCTGATTGGGTCCAGTATTTAGTTCAGTGACCATGGAGTTAAGGAATGGTTCAGAAGCTGTGTTCACGTTCACTCTCCTCATTGGAAATGAATAGACTCCAACATTCTTCTAACATTAGTCTCCTAATAATGTTACCGCCCACCTCACGCAGATACGGGAAGTAAAGCAAAGTTGGCCTCTCTTACTAATTAAATTCTCCTCTTGGCTACAAGTCTTACACCATATGCGTTTGTCAATTGACTTTGCACAATATCTGATTTATTTAAATGGTTAAATCATTATACAAATATCTCAATACCACACTTTTACCACAGTGATTGCTGTTTTGCATTATTCAATGGGAATAATGTTACCTCGGCATATTTTATCGAACATCGAGTGTGGCTTAAGCTATCTAAAAAAAAAAGAAAACATTGAAAAGTGAACATATTTCATGCACATATTCTTCCAATTAATATCAAGCAAAGCTGCCATCATTTTCATATCTGATGAAAACTTGGGGTGGTTACCAATTAGTCTCCTGTTAATTATCTCCTTCTCCTTTGATCTCCACTATGACTGCTCTGTCAGACACACTCATTTATTCATCTCCTCTGCTTGGTGAGATGGACTCTTTGGAGACTGCACAGATTGATGCACATTATAAATGGCTTCAGAGGCAAATGGGAGTGTTGTGAGAGTGCACACATGGCTGTTGCATGTTCTTTGTTCTACCCCCATCTTCTCTGTTTCTGCATTTTCCCAATGGGAATGCAAAACGGTTAAAAATTTTAGGCAATTTTTTTTCTCCTTTTCTATCTTTAAGTAATTTAACTTTGAGTGTCTCTCTCTTTCTGGGGAAAGGAGATGGCTACATATAATAGTCTCTTTTAGAATGCTACTGCACCTGCATTTATGCTTTTCCTCTTGATACCACTCTCATGACAGGAAGCCTTGCCCATAAATATCAACCGAGGCTCCCTGTGTGAAAGAAGCTCAGCTGAATATTTAAGCACGCTAACATTGACAGACACCATGGTTCCACAATTTTTTGGTCTAGAGATAATATTCTTAGTTCTTCTGTGAAGTGGACAGCAAGTTGAATTCACGCAACTCCTTGGATTAGCATTAGCGTCAAAATTGGAGACAACCTAGACAACTGCCACAAGCAATGAAAACTTCCATGGTAAAAAAGAAGAGGAAATGAGGCATATGTTTTGTGCTGTATCTTCACTGAAACATCATGGCAGTTGTGAACTTGCCAGGAGTTTAAAAAGAGCTCATGTGGCTATACACTGATGCATAGGCCTATATAGTGCTCACATATCCTTGTTTTTTGTGCTGCTTTGTAAAGCCTGCTTAGAATTGGCAAGCAGCCTGGTCTTCTCAATTACTTTGACCGTGATAGAATGGAAAATGAGTATGCAAATGAGATATTGGTTAAGTCTTCAATTTATCCTGAATAGGCCTACCATGATGTGTAGGATTTCACCGAGCATGTCTTGTACAAGATTGTGGCATACTGTACAGCTTGTGAATGAGTTGATAAGCTATGTGCAGATTACATCAGTGGAGGGAAGACGGGAAAAATGAAGTTAACATACATGAAAGAAAGGATAATGATCAACTTGGAGAAGCACTCTTGGCCATAATGAGCAAAGCCTCAACTATACAAATGTAACCGGTTATTTTGTGTAATTATATAACACTGTTACACAAACACTACTATTTAACTGGGCCGGAATCTAGAATGGCTGGCCAGTGGCCATAAGATGATTGTCAATCAAGACAAGTGTAACCATGCATGCATACATTGCATAGACTGTCAATGTGTTTGTTTTAAGCGCAGTTCTCTCTCTCTCTCTCGCTTGCTCGCTCGCTCGCTCTCTTAATTCAAATTCAATTCAATTCAATTCAAAGGAGCTTTATTAGCACGAGAAAACATTTACATTGCCAAAGTAGAAGTGGAACAAGACAATCAAAATAAAACCATGTATTTCCAAATAAATATTGGATATAAATAGGAATTAACAGAGCTGTGTTACATTAACACTTTGGGTAATACTATCTTGTGAAACTCTCTCTCTCTGTACGCACACACGCACTCGCTCGCTCGCACGCACACCTTCTTGGTTGTGGCAGTCCATCACGTTATCGATAAATGACTTTACTTTGGACCCCAGGAAGAATAGTCTCCACTACGGTGTAGAGTAGACTAATGGGGATCCTTAATATACTAAACTAAACTAATATCTCCCAGGGGCATTGAGGTTTCTACAGTATTTGCCACCTCATGTGGCTGTGTAGTGCGTACACCTATTTGTAACCCTTTCCACATGTGGGGAAGGTGTTTGTTGAATATGGTTGGACAGACGTGTGGTACACTCATGTCTATGCTTCTCTGCATGCCTTAAGAATGTCTTCTCTTACAAGAGAGACATCTGAGAGGTAGGAAGAGCGCTGGGTGTTTCAATGTCTTTTCCAGGTTTGATGTATATGTGTATGTATATATTTGTGGTATATTTGTTGCAGCAGTTTGAACCCCTGCATACCTCTTATCTCGCAGGGCTGAATTTGCCTGTAGAGTATCTGAAATGGTAGGTTATCAGTTTACTGAAGTTTGCCAGACCATTGTCATTTAGTTTGCCAATGTCCTGTTTGCCTAGCACGCCCTCCCAGAGAAAGCAGTCAGCAGCTACATGAGCTTTGGAATCTCCCATTAACAACATCTTGCCTTTGGGTGGTGTCAAAGGTGAGCAGGCAGCAGTCCTTTGAGTCTTCACTGACATCTAAGGTTGGTGATGAGTCGCGTATTGACCTCTGGTGAGGTGAATGTGTCATCAGCCTTTCATTGATGGCTATATTGGTGTTACCAGGAGCAAATTGAGTAGATAGGTTTGGGTTTCCACAGCGAAGCCTACCCCACGGAGGTGTCGAAGATTTTGAGAAGCCCTTTAAAAAGAAAAAGGCGGTATGCTCCTCCAACCTTTAGCCCAACCCTATGCGCAGGCAGCATGGAAATGCTGGTCATTATGACATGGGATTCTTGCAGCAGCATGTGTCTTTGGCAGATTTCCATGCGACTGAGCTATAGTAGCCCTGCTCTGCTCACCGCAAAGTGGAAGAGAACTAGAAATTGTGGCCCAAAAATAGCCTGTCCCTCCTCAACCCTTACAGTTTACGGCTGCTGTCTGGTCATCCCTTTCTGCTGTCAAAACACACACACACACACACACACACACACACACACACACACACACACACACACACACAGCCATGCACACACACACACAAACAATCTCTCTCTTTCTCTCTGCCTGTCTATTCCTCTCAATGGCACAGGCAATACACAATTACAACTATCCAAACGTATGACAATATCAATAATACTTGTTTTGGGATTGGAAATGGAATGGGGTTTGGAAGGGGGTGGGGGGCTATAATAAACGATTTTGAAATACAAAAATGTTAGAATTTCTTCAAAAAAGTCTCTTACTTTGAATTTAAAATATTTCAATAGCACCGAGTGTGTGTACTGAGCTAGTAAATTATTTTTCCAGTTTGCAAATATTATTTTTTTAGGAGCAAATAACTGTAGAACCCTACAAATGACAAGGCCAGTTATTAGGAAAGACTATATCGCAGAACCCGAAGGGACATTTTCTCTGCCAGTGGCAGTGGCTAGTTAATTATTAAACCAACCAATGGTGTATAACTTCATCACTCACTGAGTGTTTCCACACCTAAGCGCAAAACGGCTGACAGCCGCGGACAGAAGAAGCTGGCCGCAGCTTCTCTTCCGAGTTTTTAGACGGCTGGTGGATGGAAAAGAAGCTCTACCTCCGCGGACGACTGCCGCGGAGGAGAGCGTTTCCGGGAATCTGGCCGCCGCGGCAGTCGTCCGCGGAGGTGGAGCTTAATTCCCATCCACCAGCTGTCTAAAAACCCGGAAAAGAAGCTGTCGGACAGCCGAAAACGTCCGCGGCTCTTTAGTAAGTCTGGCAGCACCTACTCACTCACTCACTCACTCACTCACTCAGTTAGTCAGAGACATTCACTTTCATAGCACTAATCCCGCTATTACATTCTAGCCAAAACAGAAGGTAATAGAGATGACTAAGAACTTAGAAGACACTATCACTATAAAGTTGAAGGGGTCTCTTAATTGTGCTTCAGCCACTGAAGCACCCAATTCACTTCAATGATTCAATAAGGTGCAAACAAGAATATGGTGTGTCAAAATGTGTCCCCCATGTTAGCTAGAGTGATTAGTTGTCAAGGCTATAGTGGGAGGGGCTCAAATATCCGATTCAGCTATAGTTGGGAGGGGCTTTCCATTCCAAACACAAAATCACCCCATATGACCATAATAACTTTTAAATAAGTCTAGATGATAATAAAACAAATACTAATTTATATGTATACAAACCTACAGGGGACAATAAAGTGGACATGTATTTCTGGAGGGTCAATGGAAATGCAGACCGTTTTATAAAACCGAATTATATAATATATAATCATAATTGCTGTCATGCTAATTGGAACTCCTATTTGTTGCGTGTTCAATGAGTGGAACACTTATGGTTTAATTGCTTTTGAGAATGAACTCTATCTCTGAAGTATTGGTGTGTGTCAAACCTGTGGAAATTATTACATTTTAGCCAATTAATCAATCCCTCATGCTCTTCACAATTTATGGAGTAAGCAGCAGCACAATCTTCTATTCTGCATCGATTTACAAATGACAATAATGGAGAAACAATAAAAAGAAAAATCTCAAGGTTTTCAAGGTCCATTTACCGTGCTAATGTAGCATTGTGTGTTCATTTCTTTTGTCCCTACAATTGAAAGAAGTTCACTCTCACGTGGGCCAAATTTTAGATGGATGCCGTCGCTAATGTATGGTCTGGAATGAGAAGAGTCACCACACACTCTCCTCAGTCTCCTGGGAGGGAGCTAATTACGTGTTCACAATTTGCAGCGCGGCTCTTGGGGGTTTATATCCCTCTGTCACTTCTCATCCAGTCAATTGGATTGGATGTATCCCAAGAACAACCTACAGCCATAGTTTGCTGGGCAAAAACAGGTCACTGTGAGTTCACGGCATGTGGAATGATTCTAATTATTGGGGTCCCGATGAGCACAGAATATTCAATGTCTACTGATGCTTTAACCCCCGTCCAGACCAAGAGCAGCCGAGGCCCTGCTCTTTTCATAGGCCAGGAAGGCCAGGCACAGCGCTGTTTATTTACACCCCCAGATGTGGCCTAGATTTCCCATAAGAAGATCGGGGGTCTTAGAAAACAGATTTTTCCAGGGCTTTATGATTAGCAATGTTGGATCAAATTGGATCAGCTGAATAGTGCAATCGTATTGACAATGATAAGGCGCAATATGGCAGTCTTAAACAGTGACACAATAATGCACATTAAGAGGAAGTGTGGAAAGAAGTAGTCACACCCTATGAGATCATGCAAAGGCTTATCATGTTACAGCACTATCACGCACAAGAGAATTACACTGTTGCTTCAAGTGCTCTGCCTAGCTGCGCCTTAGTTTTGATAGTAATCATCTGCCCTTAATACAATTTCAAAGCTGTAATTAAGAACATTATATCAAACTGAAAAGGAAAGGGATTTCAAGAAATTGCAGCTAAGACATTGGAATCATGCAGTTCGGCTGACAGGCTCATTAGTAGGAGTATACATTCTGCAACGGTTGAAATATGTGATTTGAAATAAAACGTCTATTGTCTCTGTGCACCAATTTATTCTTTGTAATCTACAAAAAAAGAAAAGAGGGAAAAAATAGTTTTGAGAAGTGGAAAACAAGCCCATTGACAACACCCCCAAGCTCAAGGGATGCAGTTGAACGCATGCTTGGTTAGTTGTATGGGCATGTAGGCCCTCCCAATTCCCTTGTCCGCATGTGTGTCTGTCTGCTGTCTGGGGGGCAGTGGATCAGAACCCCCATACATGCAGTACACAGTTAGGAGGTCATTCTTCTGTAGCCCCACATAGCTGTCAGTGAGCTGAGGCATCCAGATTTAGCATACTGTCTGAATTTGGTATTTCAGTCTTGTGAGGGCAAAAGTTGATGCTGACGTTCTGAGTGACACGCTGCTTTGCCATACGGAAATTCCAAACCGGACTGTTCCATATTCATGAGCTGATTTAAATTCCGGCACTGTACATGGGTTCCTACAAGATAGCGATGGGGACAGTGAGCGTATCCTATTCAAACCTCATGGAGCTGTCTTTGCAGAACATTGCCAGTTGTCTTAACAAGAGTACTGATGTGCCAGGGTGTTTGTTTAAGTTTTCAAGGGTCATTCTTGCATCAAAATTCCATTAATTTTTTGCATATAATTCCAGATTCTGGGATAGGAGTCGTGGGACATCTTGTCTGTTGCACAGTAGTCGCTTAAGCCAGTCTATTTCTTCCACAATCTTCAAATGTCTAATTCAGGCCATTCGACAATATATTTTCTGCTAACATTTCTGCTCCTGGAAAGTGCAGGAATGAACTAAAGACCTGCAATGATGGTATAGTGACCAGCAGGGAAATTACCCAGTAAGGCTTTAAGTCTTTCTCAAATTTGTTTTCCAGTAAGAATGATTTAGCCACTTGAAACCTAACGCCCCTATTCTGGGAACCGCTAGGTAATCACAACATAACGCAACCTGTTGTTAGCTTGTAGTTCGCCTATTGTCAGCATATATATTTAGTGTAGAGGTCAGAGAGTAGTGTACGTGTCAAGTATAGACCCTCTAGGGGTCTATACTTGTATACCCTTCTAAGTATAGAAGTGGTTAAGTGTACAGGGGATACAGAAATAGGGACTCATTTACTACTCAGCTCTTCCAAATTACAGACGCATAGGCAGAAGCACTTGGAGATAGCGGGAGCCAATCCGTCTGTCTTGAGACTAGATTTAGAGGATTGCTAATTATTAACTGTCTGGTGCCCTAGCTTTCTGTGCAGTGCTTTGGTAAATCTTGCATGCATCTGTTTGAAAATAGCAGACGCATTGTGAGCTTGTAGATCTGCTATTTTGTAGATTGTAGCGTTATCAAGTTCTTTAGTCATGCAGTATATCTGAAACAACATGACTTTGTAAACGTTAAGACAATACCAGTAAAGGGCAGTCCATACTGTCTCCGACCACCGAACTTTTAGTCGGAAAGATCAGATCAAATGTTTTCTCCGAAGCAGAGTTCGGCGAGTCACAACATCTGGGAGTGCAGCTTTCAGAACAAAAAATTCGGAGGAATGCGTTTCAGAAGTTGCGAGTGACGTCATTGTAGTTGTACCGGAGCTTTCCGACGAAAAGTTCGATATTCGGAGACAGTATGGACTGCCTTTAAGACGCCTGGGGGCCTCGCCCTAAAGGTCATGTGCGATGTCACGAGACCTGGGCACCATATATGGGGCTTTTCCCGTGGTTTTGAGTGATACACTGACTGACTGACGGAAAATGCATGATTCCATAGTTACAGTAACTGTGACCTTTGCGGCAACCACAGCGGTTATCATGAGACTATGATATGATAATATATGACAATATTATTGGCATTCCCAATTTCCCATATGGGCTTAATATTGATCACAGTCAAGGATCTCCATATATGGGCATAACAGGGATTGTATTAGGGTATCACCTGGGAATGCCCAGTATGGAACTTTTTTTATTCACGTTTACACACACACACACACACACACACACACACACACACACACATCACTTCCCTTTATCACTTCCTACATCCTCCCATTACCACCCAACCAGTCTTTTAGGGCGTAAAATGTGTGCCAAGCGGGGCTTCGGGCCACAAAAATGGGGTCCAGGTAGAGCCAGACCTTAATTTCCGGCCCTGTTGAGATCAGAGGCGTATCTCGTAAAGAGGCGTAAAGATTGGTACACGTGATCTCTGGACCTATCTGATTAAAATACCACTGGCAGACTTTTGATAGTCCCTATCGTTCGGCCGTAATCGTTGTCCGAATTTAGTGGGAGTGGCATATTTTACAAAAAATGCCACAAATCGCGAACGGAATGTCCAATTCCATTTTCATCTATAGGAGGAGCCACAAATGCAAATAATGTAACCGTTTGTTGCAGAAAAAAGCTTTTTTGGGGGGGGATAAATCCCCTGCAAATTACTTACACATGATCACAGGGGTGACATGACATTGTAATTGGCTAGCAAAATTAGTGCGAGGGGCCTATAGTGATTGCGGCAACCACACTTTGCACTTTTTCCAGAATTGCATCTTTCTAGTTGTATATATGTTTCTTTTCCCCAATTGAGTTACCAGGACATGTTTTGTCCACATTAATGACAGTCTGGCTATGAATGGTTGCCAGAGCATTTTGTTCAGTATGTTATACTGACTGTGTTTGCCCATGGCTAAGGCAATGGTAATCCGAGTACAAACCCGTTATTTGTATGTTTTATTGACTCACCCAGGGGTCCTCATAGGACTCTCCTCAGTCTAATGCTTGACTTATAGGGCCTACTTGCAGTAAGTTGCACACCGGTGAAAATAGCAGATCTAAAGCTTACAGTGTGATGCATTTTGTGAGCTTATAGATCTTCTATTTCCGGTATGTGACACCTGCACACAACACAACTAAGTATAACTCAGGCTTAATCATAGACAGGTCCTCAACTTGCAAGGTAAAAGCACATAAGTCAACATAACACGTTTAAAAAATACAGACTTTGAGAGACGTGCAAGTTCCCTCCCCAGGCCAAATATGATGTGTGCTGCCACAAGTATTACGTTATGTACATTATGTGACTGCCTTGGTGCGGTGAAACTTTATGATATTCCTTGGGACAATGGGATTTTAATTTTATTGAGAGGCTGCTGTCTGCTAGAAGCCTATATTTGCACTGCTGGCGTAGTTCATCAAAAATGAGGCCAGCTAGTTCTTCTAGAATTCATGTTAGTGGGTTCTTTGTTGTGTCACACGTTCCTAGTCCCTCCTCTGGACAACATCATAGAACAAGGGCCTAAGGCTAATGGTTACACCGGGCCTTACATCAGCCAGCATCCACCTCAGGTGCGGCGGATCCATATTGCCAACAGGACAATTAAGCTGCCAATAGGGCGTCGCAGTGAGGGTCTGGAGGTAAACTGCCCCATTTGTTTTAGACCATAGAGGATTTTATTATCAGCCATAATGTTGTATACAATTCAATGTACACTTACCACATAGATAGGATACTGGTTGTAAAATGGTTCTATATGCTCCTGTAGAAACCCTGTATGTACAGTATGCTATCACTCTAGTTTTAGCAAAAACTTGTATTATCTCACGGAGAAATACTGCATTATCCATAATGCTAAAGTCTAACATCCGGTGATGTCGACATCTGTTATTGGTGGAGGTTTCAGTTATCGAGGAAATAGTTTATGCCCCCTGTCAGCCGGCCAGATTACTGCACGGGATGTATTTATTTTTCTAATATGATATGCTAATTTAAAGTTGAAGACAAAGTGTCAGCAGAGGTGGAAATCACTACTTGCCAGGACATATATTTATCATAAGATTTTTGATAAATCTTTGGTTTATCAACCAAAGATTGCAGTCGAGAACAAAGCACTGCACCATGTTTTAGAAGTAGCCTCAACTCACAAATAAACATTTTATATAAAAATAAAACACTGTACACGCAAGAGGCAAACTATCAATAGATAGGAAGTCAATGCAATTCGCAATGATTTATGGCAGGGTTCCAGTAGAAGATGAGAAAGACGAGTCTGCAGTTTACCGGGTGCACGCCCCATGAAGATTCACAGTAAGAAAGAAATAGCCAGCACTCCGAAGTCCTCCGTGTATCATACACGCTGAAGAAGGCTTGACGCCGAAACGCGACTGTCGATTTGCTGCATTATGAATTAAAAGTAGGCTACTAGCTGCGAAGTGCTGGATATTTCTTTCTTATGCTGGGATACTGTACGTAGTTCACTCATTCCATTTTAACCAAAAATATGTACACAGTGTAGTGAGGTTACTCTTTAGTAACCTCTTATAGTAACATTTTGATTGAATGAATTCCTTTTACCCCTATTCCTGTCTCTGTGGCTTTGTCCAAGGGTCCTTGGCAAATGTGGCTACGCAGCACCGGTCAAGCCTAACATTCTCTCTAGGAATTGTTTTTTATTTTTCTGCCAAGCAAACATTTATCTTGTCACGATTTCGGTTGTTAGGACTGCTGGGGAAAATCCACTTGAGTGAAAACAGACCAAAATAAATTGGCATCAAATACTGTCTAAAAAGCATTGTAGTGGGGAGTGACCACCAAAAAAAGTCATGTACTTATGTTACAGACTTGAAGTACGTATGTGTCCCAGTATGTGAGAAAACGTACTGGGACAAGAAAACTACACACACACACACACACACACACACACACACACACACACACACACACACACACACATTCACACCACTTAACCATCTTGACTCTTATGCATATTTATTCTTATTTGTATAAGTATTGGTTACCATACTATATAACACGTTGTCACTGTTGTGACAAAGCTGTGTTTGTTTTTCATGAGTTACGTAGGTCATTTTTGTGATCCTAGGCTGACAAAGTATTGTTAGTGTAGTGTATTTCCTGAAACAAAGTAAGAGACTGTAATATTGTAAAAATAAATAAATAAATACAATTCAAACAAAGGCATTTGTATTAATGTATAATTATCTGACGTGTAAGATCTACAGCATATAAGATAATTCCTTTTGCACGGAGTAATAGCCAGCCCAAAGATAATCCTGACCGAGTTTTATTCAGGGTATTAATCCCTCCCAAAATAATTGTGTGACGGTCATTTGGGATGTGTGCTCAATTCCTCAAAGCTTTCCAAATTTACAAAGTGATTATGTAATTTCTTGCCATGAATAAATCCCACAATTTTGTTGGCCTGCCTTCCAAACACACTTCATGTGTACATTTATTATTTTTATTGTATTTATCCATTTATTTATTTGTTTGTACTGCTTACCTCCCTCAGCTAAATGTGATGGTTGGTATATGGACAGACAGGTTAAAGCCGAGCTTGATGGCTAAACTAAATCATTCCTTTGCGTGTGCGTGTGTGTGTGAGCATGCATAATATGTTTCCTTGAGACCATTTACAATCTGACAAGCAGTAATGAATGCCAGTAGACTTACTGCCCTCAAAGATAAACTTTAATCAGGTTCTTTTGTTTGAGCATGGCCCAGCATATCCTGTGCTGTATGCACCACAGTGAAGGCAAATAGCAGATGGGAAGTTATTTAAGATTTTCCATTTAAATGTGGAGGCCTCTGCTAATATAATCACCTCTGAGATTGTTAACAGTGGCCCTCCAATCAGTCTGTTTGGTTCATTTGAACCACAGCGTGTTGTTAACTGAAGCACATGCTCAACTTTCAGGGTGTCGATTTGGACTTCCAAATTCATTTGCACTCTACAGGTCATGTTCTTCTCTAAAATACAAATTTTGCATTGAATTTTAAACCATTAGCCTAAAGGTGAAACCATTACTTCAAATCCAGCCCCATGCAGCACTGATAAAAATAAACATGAAAATAATCAAATTACTAGGGCTGTCCTTGACTAAATAAATTCTCAGTAGACTAATAGTCATAGGAATTTGTCAACTAAATTATTAGTTGTTTCAACAAATCTGCAAAATTATGTTTGTCGACTCCGGATAAGGGGTTGAAGATTTAATGGTTTTCAGTGACACGTTGTGCCCCTGATGGGGGCATTGTCATCTTGGAACGGACACCTGTGGAGTATAGGTGAAGAATGACTCACCTGACATTGTATACTTTTCCCACATATTTGTAGATCAGTAGGCCTGTATGTGTATGTATGTGTGCATGTACCGTATGTTTCTCATACCACAATAGTCTCAAACATGCATCTGTCTTTGTAATGAGAGTGGCATTGGACCACCAAAATGTGGTGGTCCAATG
The DNA here is from genome assembly GCF_963924005.1 of Protomyctophum bolini. Taxonomy (NCBI): domain Eukaryota; kingdom Metazoa; phylum Chordata; class Actinopteri; order Myctophiformes; family Myctophidae; genus Protomyctophum; species Protomyctophum bolini. Next base: position 15,153,507 of record NC_137871.1, on the reverse strand, counting down.
CGGAAGTAGACGTTTTGAGACGGTCCTTCCGGGTGCTTCAAAACGCCACTGAGCAACTTCCACTGACATGAATAGCGGAAGGGGCGGAGCTTCACACCAGTTCAGTTTATATCCTTTTAATACTGCTCTACGCTCATCTGTTTCATTTCCGGGTTATCAGTGAGGTGGGGGCTAGTGCTGTGAGCACAGCTCATAGCCCTTAGCTCTCGTCCGAAACGGTTACATGTCCGGCGTGATACGAGACAAAGTCACAAATTTACGATCGTCGGGATGTGCGACAGCTCATCATGGACAGCGCTCAAAGCTTTAGAGATACAAGGCTTTGAAAATCCTGTTATAATGGAGGCTCAATGGAGCTGGATTTAAAAATCCCATAGCTGGTGGGGACGAAGGCTATCCATAGCAACCGGAGCAATGCTATAAGTAAATTGACGGTCGCCGCTTTCATATATGGAGTATACGGGGGGTACGAACATGTACGTAGTTGGCTGATGCCGTACCCTAGGCCAGGGCTTCTCAATGTTTTTGGCTGGGGACCCCCGGAAATGCTTTGTCCATGTCTCGCAGTCTTGCATGATCCAGTCTTCTCCATTTATGGCTATCCAGGGTTGGATGAGGTCAGTGTTGTGATCTTCATATATGGAGACATGGTGGCGTGATGGATGGATGGACTGACAGGTTTTGCAGATTTTCATAGTAATGTGCAACCTACAGTACAGTCGCAAAGATTAGCGGCTAAAGAATCAATAGGAACAGTTACCAAAGTGGCATCTGTATTTTTGCTAAAGTTTAGCCAGTCGAGCAGTCTTTAAAACAGAAGCCCCTGCCATCTGTAGCCTGCCCCAATAATAAACCCTCTTTCATAGTCACACTTTTTTCTCTCTTTCCGTCTTGATCCAAAATCAAGGTCAACAGCCCCTGCTCAGCACTATACTGCAGCAATGTACTGTCAGTGTATGCCACAAAGCATGATGTTTAATTATATCATGTCATATGGAAGCATCTGTATTTATATATCAGATCACGCACGCACGCATACGCACACGCGCACACACACACACACACACACACACACACACACACACACACACACACACACACACACACACGCACGCACGCGCGCGCACGCTCAGACTGCAGTTGATGACCATAGGTAAGATGTAAGAATATTGAAGACCAGATAATGAATTCAGAAAGAAAGAAAGGAAAGAATGAAAATAGTAGCTTTATAGTAGTTAAAGTGAATAAACTGTATGGTAATCTCTGTCAGACGTACTGCAAGACAATTGATATCCATCTGCACCTTAAGGATTATTCCAAATTGATTCCGCAGATTCTTCAGAGAAATCAATTCATTTGTCTTTATAATAATGCAAAATTTAATAATGAATCCAATTTGCTGCTCCTCCGCAGCCCCCTGGATTATCCCAAGATGCAAAATACCATTCTGGCATCTGAATGTCTTCAATACAAGATTAACAATTGACAAAGGGTTGCGGGTTGCAGGGTGATTATTGGCTGCAGGCGGAGATTAAAGCAGAGCGGCAACACAGCTGACAGTTTGGTTATCTCTTCTGGACTAAATGAAAATCATGCCCTGAATCCATCAAAGGAGATTAGGAAAATGTGAGCCCCATTACTGATGTCCTCGTGCAGGTTTTTTGTGCGTGCGTACGTGATTCCGTGTGTGCGTACGTGTGTGCGTACGTGATTGTGTGTGTGTGTGTGTGTGTGTGTGTGTGTGTGTGTGTGTGTGTGTGTGTGTGTGTGTTTAAAGTCTTCGATTTGCAGCCAAATCTGTTGATTGACCTTTGTTGCACAGTGAAATACACATCCCAAACCACCTATGTCAGCAAACTCCTCTGTGTACAGTGTGTACTTGAGAGTTGTTGCTCTAATCCTCGAATGCTCCAAGTTTGTGACAAAACAAGAGAATAGTGACAATACTACAATTGCTCAAAAGCATACACTGTATAATGAGCTATCTTAGACATAACTCTACAATGGTGAATAATGGTGGTTATTATGAGACTCAGATAAATAGGAGCCTACCATTGTGGGTTTTACCTGAAATGCCATGGGAGGTGCTTTTGTTTACGGACAGAACGGCAGAGAACTGGGTAAACACAGGAGCAGAGAACTGGGAAATATTAAATAGACCCTTGTGCTATGAGAGTGGTGCATTGGCCCTCTAGTCATTAGCATTCAAGAGGGTTTTAACGGCACACTATATTTCACCCACTGAGTGACAAAATCACAGCTGACGTAAAAAATGTCAAGGGCACATTTCCCTCATCTAGAGACGCAGGCGAACATATGTGTCAGGGAAAACGACAGTGTTTCATGAATTCCTCGGCCACTCACGTCATTCAGCATGCAGTTAGGCCCCCGCACAGCCCACCCTCTGACATTCTTAGTGGACTGTTTGTATTATATATGTTAAATCTATGGTCTTAGGCGGTATGGAACCAGAGGCTCCCCAGCTGTCGAAACCAATTTTGTACATCACAGAGGGGTGCTGTGCATTATCATAACACCACTCAGGGACTCCACTATACTACAGTGTATTCATATTAAAAACAGAGGTGGGCCAGACAAAGTTTTCCAAGGTCACAATTTGAATTCAAACTGGAGTACATGAAAAATGACAAATGAAGGTTACAGTTTATTGAGAAAGAGTTGGGCAAAATTGAGTATTCAACTGATGAATGAACTTTGTGACTGCATATCCCTGAGTGTCCTAAATTAGGAGAATTATTTAATATTGTGTAAGTGTCCAAGTGCTACTATCATATTGAAACCAGACCAGCAAGCATACAGAACCTTGTAGTTTCACTCTTGTGCAGGTTTATTGGTTGTGTGTTTCTGTCACTAAATGGCGGAACAACCATATCCAGATCCACATGTGACCACAAAAAACATCCACCTGCGAAGTGCTTCTGACATTGATGAGTCGAAAATGTTAACAAGAAGCATATGGGCTCTTAGAAGCACTTTCACAGCCACCTTATAACACGCTGAGATTTTCCATCAACCTCCATAGGAACCTGCTTCTCCCAACCTGCAGCAGTGACACTTCAGCCTCGCAACAGACTAATTAACAACAGTGTGGTATTAGCTTGTATAATTATTCTGTTCCTTGGAGCTTGCCTTTTAGAGACATGCGTGCCTAATGATAAAACAGTGCCAAATGCCAGTTGTTGGTTAAGCATCCTTTCTTCTGCCAGATCTACCATTAGCAACATGGTACCCACCAGAGTGAGACAATTAAGGTGATGTGGGAATCATGTACTGTGATACAATAAACAACGAATGGGTCAAAGGCTCTCTGGCTGACAAAGACAGCATAGATCATAACTTCTCTCTATTTGCAGAATTTGCTGGGAGCTACAGTCTGCTACATTGTGCTTGTAAACTTTGCTCATTTTTCATGATGTTTGAGACAGTTTTGTGTCAGAATATCAATTTGTCATTGTAACACACATGGTACTTTGGTTCCTCATCAAAGTCGAGTGAAAACTAAAGCTGAATTGATGTTCAAGGAGGCCCTGTGAATGGTCTTGAGATAACAAGAAATACAACCAGGATCACAAGCAGGGTTGTTGTAATTAATATGTTATAGTACCTGACTCAATCAATAGCTAATGGAAATAGATTTCAGCTGCATTCCTAGGAGGAGAATATAACAGAGGCATTGACTTACAGAGACAACAGACAAGCCACATTCCCATTAAATGTTGTGTACTGTAGGTGTATAGCAGCGTTCCCCAATGAATTAATCCTCAAGGGCCATATTTTGACTAGGGTGCCAGGCTGGGGGCTGAGTCCACACGCGTGAGGTCGAGGTCTTGCCCTGAAAACACCCCATTTGAAAAGGATGCCCAGTTTGACATGCATAGGCTACTGACCCCCATTTAATGCCATTTATATCTGGGACCCCCAGAAATTCTTCCAGGGGCCACAAGGGGGCGCTCCGCGGGCCGAATATGGCCCGCAGGCCACCTATAGAGCGTCGCAGTCCCGCCCCCTTTCATGACGACGCCAGGCCCAGGAAATAATTCCCAATGCATTTTTCCCATAGACATTTCGAAACGTAACTATTTAAAGACCTTATAAGCGTCGTACAACTCTTGTCGTGACAAATCATGACAACAAACACAATATTTTGGACCAAACAAATAATTACAAAGAAGAAAAACAACAAAAAAAGTGTTTTTTTCTACTTTCTAATTATTTGTTTGGCCCAAAACATTGTGTTTATTGTCATGATTTGTCACGACAGGAGTTGGCTTTGTCCGCGGCGAAAACGTCTTTAAATAAATACTTTTTGAAAAGTCTATGAGGAAAATGAACGGCGATTTCTTTTCCGGGTCTCTCGAGGGGGCGGAACTGCGACGCTCTATAAGCTCACAATATTGCAAGTTTTTGAAAACCTTTGAACATTTTCGCCTATAATGACGTGTCCAAAACAGAGACAGCAGGCTGAAAGAGGTTATAATACCGCTTCTACCAGTCCAGTCTCAAAGCAAGCCAGTTTTGTAGATATATCTGAATAACAATACATTTGTAAGCCTAGATGTAAGCCTCCCAAAGCTTAAAGAAAATAAAACAAAACAACAGACACGAGATGAGAGATCCCATCTGTGATGCCATCAAGAGACAAAGTCTGGGGCCTCTCTACTGGCAGTAGATGAACTGCAGACTGGTTTTAGTAAGACTGTGACAGTAGTAGGGAGAATGTACAGGGACTTCGGCCCTTTTTGTTTACTTTTTCTGAACACCATCCAAAAGAAGAAAAAATATATAAATAATTGAGTTTATTCATGTACATAATCCCTAACAAACTTTTAAGTCAACAAACTGGGTATCCAAATGTCCTCTCGTATGTAGATCCCATGAGGTCTTCAGTGTGCCCTTGATGTCCCGTCCACGGACGTGGCATGGGCAATCTGTTCCACATGCAGCTCAGACCATTCTGTTTGCGACCGTTTAACAGTGCACTTAACAACACTTGTACTTATGCACATTAGACATTTGCATTAGAATGAATAATTCATCAAAAGCAATTAAGTATGATAATATGTGAGAAGGAAAAAGAAAAGGCACACCATGACTTTGTGGGATACTATAATGGTATTTATATGAATGGAATCTTTGAGAAACATTTGGGTACACATGGGTTAAAAACCCACATTTTATGATAATACTGCCATTGGAAAAGTGCTAGAGATGCAACTTTGCAATTCCCTGGATCTGTGGGGGTCTGAAATAATGGGTCCTTGGCCATGCCTGCGCTCTATCTCTGCACTAAGAGACCCACACAGAAATGCCATTGGACAGCTCGTACTTATTATGCTCAGATGGTTTTGGAAATGAGACTGGCTGTTTTCTCAATTTGGGGCCTTAAGGCAGTGATTTAAAGAGATAAAGGGACTGCATTCAGACACGAAAACACTCTCTAATCTGTCATTGACATGACCTTGCTCTAGGATGCAAAATGAGACACAAATCTAGATAGGCATTTACAAAGCTAACCATACTGTTGGTGTGAGGCGAGTGCAAGGTTCTATCTACATCATACCCCATGCAAGGTAATTTTTCTGATGCTCATCATTGAATATGTACCGCTAATGAGGTCACTTGAGTATATGTTGCAATGTAATATATCAGACTAAATTGATAACCATATTCATGCAATGTCACCGGACAGAATATTCTCTTGCCTTTGAGGCAAAGTAGCTGGGTAAGGTCCCCTTTGAACTAGTCTGATCGGTCTAATTAATATCAGCTCTTTCCGAGGGTTAATATCTGTATTTTTGCCTCAACACACAGTAATGTTTCCCTTTTTGTCATGCACACAGACGTGCATGTGCACACACACACACACGCACACTCACAAACACACGCACACTCACATACACGCACGCGCACGTGCAAAGGATTCAGATGGTTTAGCCTCCTCGAGGCAGAACCTTGGACCCGGAATTACACTGAATATCATGCATCGTTAATTTGGCTTAATGATTCAGTTGATAATAGCACGGCTCACTAATGTGAATAGAAATGTGGAATTTTGGGGTGACAAGCAGCCACATTCACTCTGTGAAACATTTAACAGGCGGCCATCTCACATAGAGGAACTAGTAACAAAGCTGTATTTAAATCACAGTCATTTATCACTGTGACTATTACAGACCCATCCAAACAGTCCATTAATGACAATAGATTTATAGAATGAACTGAATCGGATACAATTATTTTCCTGTGTTTATATTGAACAAATAATAAAAAAGAAATCATGCGTGTTTAAGGTGCATGCATTTCAGCTGCAGATATAGCTCTTTTACTCCCTTTCATCCCTTCCTCCCCCATAATTCACACCTCAAACTGCCATATGACTTCATTGTCATTATAATGTATTTACTCAGAACCATGTTAAATAAACTGACATAAATATATTGCACCCTGCAAACAGGAAAACAATAGTTTATCTACATTGTAGTTCCTATATACAAGTACTGTATCAGTGTTAATATGTAATAAAAGTGAGAATGTAAACATGGACACCTAAGGATCCATTTTCACACAATTTATGTAACACTGATCATGTTCCTGTGTATAGGCATTCAAGTCTTTGTTTGCTACACAAAATATGTGAATGCATAATTATGCCAGTGGCACATTTATGTAGTGATCATTGATTGCTACAAGTGCATGACTTTTCTTTTGCACAATATGTTTACGGCATGCAGTAGAGTAGACCATGTTTAACCGTTAAGTGGGCTGATTGAAGCACACATTTTGAGCAGGAAATGCCATGGTACAGTGTCAGTAGGTACCCCGTGTCAGATACTTGCCACAGGTGAACTCATTTTTTGCTATTGTAAGCCTGTCATCAATGAATGCAGGCCTTGAAAGATAGTTTGTTATCCGCATGCAAGGCTGACAATCCAGGTTTGTGCCCGACAACAAAATGATTACATAGTAGCCTAGAGGCACTGGCTTTTTTCTCTCACCCTGTACTGCAAACACTTTGCAGGTGGCCTACTTTATTCAGAGGAAGGGTACTTTGCGTTATTTTTTATTTATTTATGTATTGCTTTCAGGTGAAGGAAAGCATGCATTGCAATTAGCCCCTTTCCATAACAACCAACTTAAACCTCTTTAATGAATGTAGTTTGAGGGACTCTTTGCACAAGCTGTTACGGTAAAGCTTACTTACTCACTTACTAGCTTCATCTTTGTGCTGCCCCAAAACAAGACAGTCCCCTCCTCTTCATCCCCTATCCAACACCACCATGGCCGCCAGTTTCACGGCTATGCTGATGAGGTTAGTTCCCCATTGCCCATTCGCACTGTTGCAGCCACCCATTCCACCCTCACCACCTGCCTCACAGACTTAACAACATGGGTGCAAAATAACTTTCAAACTCAACTGCAATACATCACAAAGGATCGTCGCTGACCCCAACTCTCACCTGCTCCACTTTCTCACTCAATATTGACAATTCCACTGTCAAACCCTCCTCCCATGTCCACAACCTTGGAATCATCCTCGCCCCCTTCCTTTCATTCCTCCCCCATGCGATACAGATCACAGTACTGTTTTGCCTATGTCCATATGTTTGCTATGTTTTATGTTATTCCTGTGTAGATTATTACCCAACCATTGTTACCTAACCTTCCTGCGTGTGCACCTACAAATTCATTGCCACTCTTTTTGTAGCCTGGCACGGCCAGACTAATATCCCTGCGTAGATATTAGTCTGGAATCTCCGTGTCGAACCTGCATTTCTACACCCGAGCAGGGCCAGACTAATTTGCAGGGAGATATTTCGTTTTTTTTTGCACTGGCAGATTTGTCTGGTTTCCATGCAGGGTAACTCTTTTGTACCTTATGGCTAACCTCATGTATATACCTGCTGCTATGTGTATAATCGTTCCTGGAAAACAAAGAAAGGATGACCATAACGAATTTCAACCCCTGATCTATACGTGCAAACTATAGGTGTAACGATATAGTAAATGCATCGAAAAAAATATATTTCGAGAATTTAAGTATATCGAAATGAAAACAGCAACATTGACTATGTATCGTATCGTTTTGCAATGCAAATAATCGATTGTATCAATACTACATTTTTGTGCGTGGTATTTAGCAATTATTTGAAGAAAAAAGAAAAAGATGGGTTTAATTACTTAGTTTAAAATAATGTCAATGTATTTGAAATAGTTACTGTATAGTTACTATATTTCAAATCATTGAATCGTATCTCATCGTATCGCCATAATGAACCAATATCGTCCATGTATTGTATCGTCAACCATGTATCGTGATATGTATCGTATCGCTGTTAAAATATATCGTTACACCCCTAGTGCTAACCTGTGATGTTATAAACAAAATATTTTTAATTTGATTCTGCCTTTTTCCACCTAATGAGGAATATTGTCTGATCCTTCACGGCATCGCCTCTAAACTCCCGTATATATATGTTCATTATATAACATAGAGACCATAACACGCCAGTCCTCCCAAGTCCTTCACTGGCTCCCGGTCAAACAAAGAATCAATTTCAAAATACTCCTCATCATCTACAAGGCACTCAACAACCTGACTCCCCCCTACTGCTCTGACCTCCTCCATCATCATGCCCCCTCCCGCTCCCTCAGGTCTGGTGATGTCAACCTCCTGGAAATCCTCAGGACCAACTAAGCACCAAACCTGGGGCCATGGGGCTTTTTCAGTTGTCGCCCCCTCCCTTTGGAATGCACTCCGCAACCACATCAAAGAGGCCCTCTCGCCCTCCCATCCTTCAAAAACACCCTCAAAACACAACTCTCTTCACAATTGCTTTCCCGAGCTAACCCCCCACCCACTGTTTTCCTCTTAGACACAATGTATAATAATAATAAGAAGCAGGAGACGAAGAAGACGAAGATTATTATTATTATGTATTATTGTATTTTACTTTCATCTTACATTATATAAACATAAGCATTAACATATTTGCACATTATCTGTGCAATAGCTGATTGATGATTAGTTAGGGCCGTTGACGCAGCTGGTATTAGCCAACTCTGTCTAATTGGTATGTCTGCTGATGGATATCCAAATGTTCTGATTGGCTAAGAGGGCACACATCACATTTCACAATTGATGTGAATGTAATGTAAGAAATGGCAGACTTTATAACGGTTACATTAAATACAGTACTGCGCATGCGGACGGGGGTTGACTGGCCTCAGGCTGACTAAGCTATTTAAGCCTGATTTAAGCAGTTGTTTCACCCCACTCCAAAGGTTTTACTTTCCACAAAAGATTCTATCATCTGCAGTGTTGTGACTAACGCCCTTACATGCGTTACGTTACATAACGTAACTACTATTTGCAGTAACTTGTAACCTAACGCTTTACATTTCCCCATTCCATAACGGCGCTATAGTTATTGTGCGAGCGCTACCCGCGTTATGGCGTCATGTCAACTTATGTGATCAGAGAAAAAAGTCTGGCCATGCAGCTCCGTGAGTCTATCATCATACAGGCGTCTCTGTGCTGCTGAATCTGTAGCTCTCAGAAAATATCGTATCTTTTTGGATATGATAATGCGAAAAGGGTTTTCTACACTGCAGTTGGGCGACCTCTACACATTTTGACTTATGCAGGCCGGGATATCCTGACACAGAACCTCTTCTTGGAGCTAATAGCGGAGGGTGAGGTTCCAAACGGGGCTACAAGTTCTTCAAGCTCACCTTGCATCCTTGCATCCACAGCTTGGAGCTATGTTTGGCTCACCTTGCATCCTTGCATCCACAGCTTGTAGCTATGTTTGGCGTGCGGCACTGCCGTACGAGGAACTCTTTGCATGCAGAGTATAAATCAGGCTTTAATTGACATTAACCGGCAACCAGGCAACAAGCCTTATTAAAACTCCAGCTAATCTGCCTGGAAATGAACTTGAGATCAAGCAGGCTGATATGTGCTGATGCCTCAGCGTGGAGCACTCCAGTGTACAAAGGGTCAAGAACTGTCAGTTGGCACTGTGTCATTGTGCTTATCACCATGGTAATGCTCCAAAGCTGCAGCTAATGGGTAAGACGTGTAAGTCTGTTAATTTTTAATGCCAATTTTAGCTCAAGTTTGAAGTTATAGTAATCATCATCAAGCAATGACACTTTGGTTCATTAGATTCTTTGCGAGAATAATGGTCTAGGAACAAGGTACAGTAGTATAATTATTCCCATTTGACAGGATTTTAAAGTTTGCAGCCATGTACATTTTAAAATGTTTGACCTATTATGTTTGGTACAAGACGATGAATACTGTATGTAAAATTGGGGAAGTATTGGACAGTATTGTTTTTCATATCTGTTCTATCAGATACATATTATCACCCTCAGTGAAAATTCTGTCTCTCTTCTCTGTCTCTGTCTCTCGTGCACATGCGCTCTCTCTCTCTCTCTCTCTCTCTCTCTCTCTCTCTCTCTCTCTCTCTCTCCCTCTCTCTCTCTCATACACACACACGCACACTTTACGTAAATCCCAATTTGGAGACTAAAGCGGTTCCTGAGAGTCTTTGTAGCTTTTGGTGTATCAAGCATTTGACATGTGTGACTAGGAAAGCGTAGCTTATCCTCTCTTACTGAAGCATTCAAAGCACAAGCATGGTCCTCGGGGGTGGGAGGGAGGGGGGGGGGGGTACACAAGATAAAAAGTGTGAGCAGATAAGAGTGACTGTGTAAAGCTCAGGCCATGAGGGGCGGTGAGTGTGTCTGTCAAAACGCATTCCGCCAAGGCGCCAACTTCACCTAAGCAATATCCAAAATGAATTATTAATACACTTGCAACCAGTGGTGGAAAGTAACTAAGTACATTTACTCAAGTACTACTGTACTCGAGTACAATTTTGAAGTAGCCTACTTTTACTTTACTTGAGTGTTTCCATTTTCAGATCAGTTACTTCACCTCCATGACATCTCAGAGGCACATATTGAAATCATCAGTGTTACGACTGTGGGCGTATCATGAGGGCGTGATGTCACGAGGTGTGATGGATATGGTGGCATGACGTGTCATGAGGGCGTGATGTCACGAGGTGTGATGGATATGGTGGCATGACGTATCATGAGGGCGTGATGTCATGAGGTGTGATGGATATGGTGGCATGACGTATCATGAGGGCGTGATGTCACGAGGTGTGATGGATATGGTGGCATGACGTGTCATGAGGCGTGATGTCTCAAGGCGTGATGGACTGACAACCATATATGGAGGCGTGACGGAGCGACTGGTTTTGCAGGATTTCATAGTAATCTGCGACCTATGGTCGCAATAATATTGAGAAAATTAAGTGAATGCAGGCAGTGAGTGACATAATATTATGTCATGGTCCCTCACTGCCTGCATTTTCTACTTTTTCTCAATAATAATAGTAATGCAGTTTAATGAATTTGACCAGGCTAATCTTTCAATTCTTAGCGTTTAAGGTGCACTCAACCTTACAATTAAGTGCTGCTCAAACGACAGTATTATCATCGTTGTCAAAGAGATACCGTTCATGTTTTGGTTCATGCAATGGGGCAGTACAGTTCTATTTGCAGTTTTAATTCAACCAGATGAATTTCCACAATGTTGTTTCTATTAATAGTGTGAAAGTGTTAATATGCTTAAATTAGAAGTAACATAGAGTGGCACACAGTGGCACAAGGGGGATTTAGGGTCTCTGTGAAAATCAAGCTATACAAATATTTGAATAATGGAAGATACTGAGCCTCCTTTCAAAGTGAGTTTCTGTCAAAAGGCAGATGGGGCGAGCTAGGAACTGAAAGACAGACCGAGAACTTTGGCTGGTATCCATTCTGACAGGTATGACATTTCTGTTCTTGTTTATTTGACAGAAATCCATTGTTAGTGGCCCTTCAAACTGGTTTATGCACAAAACCTGCATAAAAAAACATGGACATGATATTTTTATCAGTCCAAATAGTCAGTCATTTTGTTCAAGTCAGTCATTGCCGTGAGTTGTAAAGGTCTACTGCTTGACTGATACCAGACACACTGACAGACGCGAGCGACCGTTTGAGCCCCGGTGTTACTCATGTTGATTAGGTGATGTAATGGTGATGTAAAACAAACGGTGCAAACACAAACATTAAACGCCATTAACCATATAGAGACAATATGACGTAATGAGGCATATTATGATGTGAACTTTCCCTTCATTGTCAATGGTGTTTACAAAACAAACATTGAACTAAAGACAAACATTAAACCTGTGTATAGGAGGGGCTGGCGCCACTCAATAATCACCCCTGAGGGGCACTCTTATCGTACATCATCATGCATCATCTCATACTGGCCAATGCCACAAATTTATGTCATATTTGGCGGACATTCAGCCTAATTTCTCCTTTCATTGTTGATGGCAAATATGAGACGTGAGGGGACAAGATGAAGTAAAGTTTCCCTTCATTGTCAATGGCATTTAATATTTGTGTTGCGGACATTTGACCTAATTTCTCCTTCATTGTCGATGGCAAATATGAGATGTGTGGGGACAAAATGACGTAAGTTTTCCCTTCATTGTCAATGGCATTTAATGTTTGTGTTGCCGTTGACATTTTGTGGGGACAAAAGCTGTATATATATATGGAGCTAGTGCCCCTCAAAAATCACTCCTGTGTGAAGTGAGGGGCGCTCTTATCATTGTACATCATCATGCATCATCTTATAGGCCAATCAGAATGCCTGTTGCCACAGATTGTGTCATATTTGGCGGACATTTGATCTAATTTCTCCTTTCATTGTCAATGGCAAAAGCTGTATCACACCCGTGTGAAGTGAGGGGCATTATACAATATACATCATCTCATGAACAACTGAATTTATGTGATTGGTTGGTTAAATGTACGTCATATTTGGCGGACATTTTGACCTAATAAGAATCTATCTATCTATCTATCTATCTATCTATCTATCTATCTATCTATCTATCTATCTATCTATCTATCTATCTATCTATCTATCTATCTATCTATCTATCTATCTATCATGTGTCCCCGATTTGTGTGATATTTGGACTAAAAACATGTTGGCCTCCTGGTGGCGTTATAAAGGCACATTTGGTAAATGCAGCAGACGTTTTTCCGAGTGTGTATACAAAGTTGTACACATATTGGTGCAGTTACACAAGATAAAAAGTGTGAGCAGATAAGAAAGTGAAAGCTCAGGCCATGAGGGGCGGTGAGTGTGTCTGTCAAAACGCATTCCGCCAAGGCGCCAACTTCACCTCATAATACACCTGCAACCAGTGGTGGAAAGTAACTATACATTTACTCAAGTACTGTACTCGAGTACAATTTTGAGGTATCCTGTATACTTTTACTTTACTTGAGTGTTTCCATTTTCAGATCAGTTACTTCTACTCTTCTACTCTTTATAAACGTAGCTAGGATATCGGTACCTACAGGTGCTAACTATGTGTATGTTCGTAGACAACTGTATACTCCATATACAGTACATATGAAAGCGGCGACCATCAATTTACCTTTTAGCATTGCTCCGGTTACTATGGAGAGCCTCCGTCCCCGCCAGCGATGGGGTTTTTAAATCCAGCTCCATTGAGCCTCCATTAGAACAGGATTTTCAAAGCGCTGTATCTCAAAAGGTCCGAGCGCTGTCCATGATGAACCGTCACGCATCCTTGCGATCATTTGTGAGTTTGTATGGCATCTCTGAGCACATGTACTGTAACTGGTTGTAATGATAAGGAAAGGGTCTGAGCTAATGCGACGGATCACTGTGCTCACAACCTGAATAACCCGGGAAGGAAACAAGGAGCATAGAGTTAGAGTGGACGGGTCGGGTGGCATTCCTTATGTGTGCTTATGCTGCCAACTAGCGGCAGCAATAAAGTTAAATGTGTGAATGTGTAACTATCTACTTTTACTTTTGGTATATTTGGATGCCAATCCTTTTTTTTCTACTGCACTATGAATACAGGGCTATTACTTCTAACTTCAGTATTCCTACGCCATCCGCCTGGGTGACAGCAGACTGATGGGCGATAATTCTCCAGGGCAGGACTAATTACAATACAGTATGTCTTTTTGTCTCCGGCTGGCAGGAGGCGGAGACTATGATTTCTGTCAAAAATATCAAGTCCATCTTTTTTATGGGGGTGATGTGCATAAATCAGTTTGAAGGGCCACTAACAATGGATTTCTGTCAAACAGGCCAGACGTTTCTCCTCTAGGGTCAGATGATTTCCCCCTAGGGAGTGTGTATACAAAGTTTTACACATGGTGCAGTTATAGGTAAAGTTGTGACTCAGCCTGTTATAATGCCACCACATTTGAAACATGTCAGGTGGCATTTCTTCCTCAAACTCACCTCAATCGGACGCTGTGTTCATGATTTTTACATACGTTTTACATAAGTTGTCCTGGTGGCGCTATAGAACGCAGATAAGAAAAATGCAGGGCAAAGGTTTTTCTCTAGGGAGTGTTCATGCAAAGGATCGGTGCAGTTATAGGTAAAAACACGAGTCGGCCTGTTATAGCGCAACCATGAACATTTTCAAATCAGCCTCATGGTCCATGAGGCTGATTTGAAAATGTTCAAGTGGCATTTCTTCCTCTGTCTAGTGGGAATGTGTGTGCACAATTTCACAGAAATCACACATTGTGTTAATGATTTGAGGCATTTTGTTCAAAACAGAGCACTCAAAGGCAATCTTAGCCAATCAGGATGGAGTATGAAAAATCAAAAAGACCTGTTTCGTTTAAAGCTGCTATAAGCAATAATAATTATGACATTCAGACAGCCAGCAATGAGTAAAACGCTCCCAAAAAACGTAGTCTCTGTGACGGGGGCCACAATCTGCATTCAAAGATGTTCCTTAGAAGCTTTTTGGACGATTTGCCCGTCTACTTCCTGATTGGTTAGTCATTTCGACCGTTTTTTTTTCCGACCAGTGACAAAGCTTAGATGCCGTTTAATAATTTGCGTGATGTTTAAGACTAAATCTGTAGGTGTGCTGTCAAAAAATGTGTTTAGCAAAAATCGGCCTCCTGTTGGCGATTAAGCCAACGGTTCCGGAGATTAGCTGATCACAGACGGACACACGGACGGACTGACAAGGAGCAAAACATAGTCACTCCCCATGGCTTCAGCCTGGTGGAGACATTGAGCTGTCAAATAGTTGACCATAGGATTATTCGAAGGACACACACACACACACACACACACACACACACACACACACACACACGATCATCATGCACTCAGTACATGCAGGTGTGTACATGACTTCTTCCAGGGAACAAGATGAAATGGAAATGCAAAGGATAGGTAATGGAAAACCTTTTCTTTAGCACATTCAATATTTAAAGAGATTGCAACGCACACATGGCAGTGTCCCTGCCAGTCTGCCCTGAAAGCCATTACAATAATGTTACATTTTCACAGATTATTTATTAATCTGACAGCATAGAGGTGCAAGAAGCCATCAATAGAAGGAGACGCCTTCCGTTCTCCACTCTTCCAGAGGAAGATATCGTGAAGGTATGAAACCTGTAAAGGCTCTTTTCACCCCATCCCCATTCTGGTCGGCTTTCATTGTTGGCGCTGTCAAAAGCTGACAGGCTTTAGACACTCTATAGACAACAGTATTCTCCAGATACGTGCCCCTACTGGTCTTCACTGAGAGCTAGGGAGAGCTATTAGGGATGTGAAAGAAACTTGATGTGTGTCCTTGATGGGTGACTTTAAGGGGAAGTGCCTCCATACCTCAATTAGGTTTGAGCATCTTTCATCTAACGTTCAGACTTTTTTGAGGGGGTGAGCGCAGACACGTGCAAGTGTCTGTCTTTTATGAAAGCAACATTCAAGGATACGTTTTCTTTTTCTTTTTGCCAGAGGACTTCAGACCAGATGTCATCTTGGCAGAGATGTCATTCTGTCAACACTAACATCACCAGATTCAGTACATCACCAGATTCACCACACAACATGCGCAATTCCGAAAGCCAAATAATGAAGGTATATAATCTTATATTATTATTATTATGTTAAACTAGTTGAATACCCCTGCCCTAATACAATCCCTGACTGTGATCAATATTAAGCCCATATATGGGAATGTATGATCATATTGTGATATGGATATTAGTATATGGACACGCCGTTTTTCATCATTTTTGAGGATTTGAAAAAAATGAAAAAAACGATGGGTTATAGCCCATGTTTTTTGAAATTTTGAAAAAAAAAGTTATCCTCGTTTCTCATCATTTTGGACCATGGGCTATAGCCTATATCGTACGGCATACTATAGCGCGCCGTTTTTCATCATTTTTGATGATTTGACAAAAATGAAAAAATGAAAAAAACGATGGGTTATAGCCCATGTTTTTTGAAATTTTGAAAAAAAAGTTATCCTCGTTTCTCATCATTTTGGACCATGGGCTATAGCCTATATCATACGGCATACTGTAGCGCGCCGTTTTTCATCATTTTTGATGATTTGACAAAAATGAAAAAATGAAAAAAACGATGGGTTATAGCCCATGTTTTTTGAAATTTTGAAAAAAAAAGTTATCCTCGTTTCTCATCATTTTGGACCATGGGCTATAGCCTATATCGTACGGCATACTATAGCGCGCCGTTTTTCATCATTTTTGATGATTTGAAAAAAATGAAAAAATGAAAAAAACAATGGGTTATAGCCCATGTTTTTTGAAAAAAAAAAAAAAAAGTTATCCTCGTTTCTCATCATTTTGGACCATGGGCTATAGCCTATATCATACGGCATACTGTAGCGCGCCGTTTTTCATCATTTTTGATGATTTGACAAAAATGAAAAAATGAAAAAAACGATGGGTTATAGCCCATGTTTTTTGAAATTTTGGAAAAAAAGTTATCCTCGTTTCTCATCATTTTGGACCATGGGCTATAGCCTATATCATACGGCATACTGTAGCGCGCCGTTTTTCATCATTTTTGATGATTTGACAAAAATGAAAAAATGAAAAAAACGATAGGTTATAGCCCATGTTTTTTGAAATTTTGAAAAAAAAAGTTATCCTCGTTTCTCATCATTTTGGACCATGGGCTATAGCCTATATCGTACGGCATACTGTAGCGCGCCGTTTTTCATCATTTTTGATGATTTGACAAAAATGAAAAAATGAAAAAAAACGATGGGTTATAGCCCATGTTTTTTGAAATTTTGAAAAAAAAGTTATCCTCGTTTCTCATCATTTTGGACCATGGGCTATAGCCTATATCGTACGGCATACTATAGCGCGCCGTTTTTCATCATTTTTGATGATTTGACAAAAATGAAAAAATAAAAAAAACGATGGGTTATAGCCCATGTTTTTTGAAATTTTGAAAAAAAAGTTATCCTCGTTTCTCATCATTTTGGACCATGGGCTATAGCCTATATCGTACGGCATACTATAGCGCGCCGTTTTTCATCATTTTTGATGATTTGACAAAAATGAAAAAATGAAAAAAACAATGGGTTATAGCCCATGTTTTTTGAAATTTTGAAAAAAGAAGTTATCCTCGTTTCTCATCATTTTGGACCATGGGCTATAGCCTATATCATACGGCATACTGTAGCGCGCCGTTTTTCATCATTTTTGATGATTTGACAAAAATGAAAAAATGAAAAAAACGATGGGTTATAGCCCATGTTTTTTGAAATTTTGGAAAAAAAGTTATCCTCGTTTCTCATCATTTTGGACCATGGGCTATAGCCTATATCGTACGGCATACTATAGCGCGCCGTTTTTCATCATTTTTGATGATTTGACAAAAATGAAAAAATGAAAAAAACGATGGGTTATAGCCCATGTTTTTTGAAATTTTGAAAAAAAAAAGTTATCCTCGTTTCTCATCATTTTGGACCATGGGCTATAGCCTATATCATACGGCATACTATAGCGCGCCGTTTTTCATCATTTTTGATGATTTGACAAAAATGAAAAAATGAAAAAAACGATGGGTTATAGCCCATGTTTTTTGAAATTTTGAAAAAAAAGTTATCCTCGTTTCTCATCATTTTGGACCATGGGCTATAGCCTATATCATACGGCATACTGTAGCGTGCCGTTTTTCATCATTTTTGATGATTTGACAAAAATGAAAAAATAAAAAAAACGATGGGTTATAGCCCATGTTTTTTGAAATTTTGAAAAAAAAGTTATCCTCGTTTCTCATCATTTTGGACCATGGGCTATAGCCTATATCATACGGCATACTGTAGCGCGCCGTTTTTCATCATTTTTGATGATTTGACAAAAATGAAAAAATGAAAAAAACGATGGGTTATAGCCCATGTTTTTTGAAATTTTGAAAAAAAAGTTATCCTCGTTTCTCATCATTTTGGACCATGGGCTATAGCCTATATCGTACGGCATACTATAGCGCGCCGTTTTTCATCATTTTTGATGATTTGATAAAAATGAAAAAATGAAAAAAACGATGGGTTATAGCCCATGTTTTTTGAAATTTTGAAAAAATAAGTTATCCTCGTTTCTCATCATTTTGGACCATGGGCTATAGCCTATATCGTACGGCATACTATAGCGCGCCGTTTTTCATCATTTTTGATGATTTGACAAAAATGAAAAAATGAAAAAAAACGATGGGTTATAGCCCATGTTTTTTGAAATTTTGAAAAAAAAAGTTATCCTCGTTTCTCATCATTTTGGACCATGGGCTATAGCCCATATCGTACGGCATACTATAGCGCGTCGTTTTTCATCATTTTTGATGATTTGACAAAAATGAAAAAATGAAAAAAACGATGGGTTATAGCCCATGTTTTTTGAAATTTTGAAAAAAAAGTTATCCTCGTTTCTCATCATTTTGGACCATGGGCTATAGCCTATATCGTACGGCATACTATAGCGCGCCGTTTTTCATCATTTTTGATGATTTGACAAAAATGAAAAAATGAAAAAAACGATGGGTTATAGCCCATGTTTTTTGAAATTTTGAAAAAAAAAGTTATCCTCGTTTCTCATCATTTTGGACCATGGGCTATAGCCTATATCGTACGGCATACTATAGCGTGCCGTTTTTCATCATTTTTGATGATTTGACAAAAATGAAAAAATGAAAAAAAAACGATGGGTTATAGCCCATGTTTTTTGAAATTTTGAAAAAAAAGTTATCCTCGTTTCTCATCATTTTGGACCATGGGCTATAGCCTATATCGTACGGCATACTATAGCGCGCCGTTTTTCATCATTTTTGATGATTTGACAAAAATGAAAAAATGAAAAAAACAATCTGTTATAGCCCATGTTTTTTGAAATTTTGAAAAAAAAAGTTATCCTCGTTTCTCATCATTTTGGACCATGGGCTATAGCCTATATCATACGGCATACTGTAGCGCGCCGTTTTTCATCATTTTTGATGATTTGACAAAAATGAAAAAATGAAAAAAACGATGGGTTATAGCCCATGTTTTTTGAAATTTTGAAAAAAAAGTTATCCTCGTTTCTCATCATTTTGGACCATGGGCTATAGCCTATATCGTACGGCATACTATAGCGCGCCGTTTTTCATCATTTTTGATGATTTGACAAAAATGAAAAAATGAAAAAAACGATGGGTTATAGCCCATGTTTTTTGAAATTTTGAAAAAAAAAGTTATCCTCGTTTCTCATCATTTTGGACCATGGGCTATAGCCTATATCATACGGCATACTGTAGCGCGCCGTTTTTCATCATTTTTGATGATTTGACAAAAATGAAAAAATGAAAAAAAACGATGGGTTATAGCCCATGTTTTTTGAAATTTTGAAAAAATAAGTTATCCTCGTTTCTCATCATTTTGGACCATGGGCTATAGCCTATATCGTACGGCATACTATAGCGCGTCGTTTTTCATCATTTTTGATGATTTGACAAAAATGAAAAAATGAAAAAAACGATGGGTTATAGCCCATGTTTTTTGAAATTTTGAAAAAGAAGTTATCCTCGTTTCTCATCATTTTGGACCATGGGCTATAGCCTATATCGTACGGCATACTATAGCGCGCCGTTTTTCATCATTTTTGATGATTTGACAAATATGAAAAAATGAAAAAAACGATGGGTTATAGCCCATGTTTTTTGAAATTTTGAAAAAAAAAGTTATCCTCGTTTCTCATCATTTTGGACCATGGGCTATAGCCTATATCATACGGCATACTGTAGCGCGCCGTTTTTCATCATTTTTGATGATTTGACAAAAATGAAAAAATGAAAAAAACAATGGGTTATAGCCCATGTTTTTTGAAATTTTGAAAACAAAAGTTATCCTCGTTTCTCATCATTTTGGACCATGGGCTATAGCCTATATCGTACGGCATACTATAGCGCGCCGTTTTTCATCATTTTTGATGATTTGACAAAAATGAAAAAATGAAAAAAACGATGGGTTATAGCCCATGTTTTTTGAAATTTTGAAAAAAAAGTTATCCTCGTTTCTCATCATTTTGGACCATGGGCTATAGCCTATATCGTACGGCATACTATAGCGTGCCGTTTTTCATCATTTTTGATGATTTGACAAAAATGAAAAAATAAAAAAAACGATGGGTTATAGCCCATGTTTTTTGAAATTTTGAAAAAAAAGTTATCCTCGTTTCTCATCATTTTGGACCATGGGCTATAGCCTATATCGTACGGCATACTATAGCGTGCCGTTTTTCATCATTTTTGATGATTTGACAAAAATGAAAAAATGAAAAAAAACGATGGGTTATA
This sequence comes from Protomyctophum bolini, assembly GCF_963924005.1. Classification (NCBI taxonomy): domain Eukaryota; kingdom Metazoa; phylum Chordata; class Actinopteri; order Myctophiformes; family Myctophidae; genus Protomyctophum; species Protomyctophum bolini. The sequence continues at coordinate 15,132,740 of NC_137871.1, read as the reverse complement.
GCCCATGTTTTTTGAAATTTTGAAAAATAAGTTATCCTCGTTTCTCATCATTTTGGACCATGGGCTATAGCCTATATCGTACGGCATACTGTAGCGCGCCGTTTTTCATCATTTTTGATGATTTGACAAAAATGAAAAAATGAAAAAAACAATGGGTTATAGCCCATGTTTTTGAAATTTTGAAAAAAAAAGTTATCCTCGTTTCTCATCATTTTGGACCATGGGCTATAGCCTATATCATACGGCATACTGTAGCGCGCCGTTTTTCATCATTTTTGATGATTTGACAAAAATGAAAAAATGAAAAAAACGATGGGTTATAGCCCATGTTTTTTGAAATTTTGAAAAAAAAGTTATCCTCGTTTCTCATCATTTTGGACCATGGGCTATAGCCTATATCGTACGGCATACTATAGCGCGCCGTTTTTCATCATTTTTGATGATTTGACAAAAATGAAAAAAACGATGGGTTATAGCCCATGTTTTTTGAAATTTTGAAAAAAAAAGTTATCCTCGTTTCTCATCATTTTGGACCATGGGCTATAGCCTATATCGTACGGCATACTGTAGCGCGCCGTTTTTCATCATTTTTGATGATTTGACAAAAATGAAAAAATGAAAAAAACAATGGGTTATAGCCCATGTTTTTGAAATTTTGAAAAAAAAAGTTATCCTCGTTTCTCATCATTTTGGACCATGGGCTATAGCCTATATCGTACGGCATACTATAGCGCGCCGTTTTTCATCATTTTTGATGATTTGACAAAAATGAAAAAATGAAAAAAACGATGGGTTATAGCCCATGTTTTTTGAAATTTTGAAAAAAAAGTTATCCTCGTTTCTCATCATTTTGGACCATGGGCTATAGCCTATATCGTACGGCATACTATAGCGCGCCGTTTTTCATCATTTTTGATGATTTGACAAAAATGAAAAATTGAAAAAAACGATGGGTTATAGCCCATGTTTTTTGAAATTTTGAAAAAAAAAGTTATCCTCGTTTCTCATCATTTTGGACCATGGGCTATAGCCTATATCATACGGCATACTGTAGCGCGCCGTTTTTCATCATTTTTGATGATTTGACAAAAATGAAAAAATGAAAAAAACGATGGGTTATAGCCCATGTTTTTTGAAATTTTGAAAAAAAAAGTTATCCTCGTTTCTCATCATTTTGGACCATGGGCTATAGCCTATATCATACGGCATACTGTAGCGCGCCGTTTTTCATCATTTTTGATGATTTTACAAAAATGAAAAAAACGATGGGTTATAGCCCATGTTTTTTGAAATTTTGAAAAAAAAAGTTATCCTCGTTTCTCATCATTTTGGACCATGGGCTATAGCCTATATCGTACGGCATACTATAGCGCGCCGTTTTTCATCATTTTTGATGATTTGACAAAAATGAAAAAATGAAAAAAACGATGGGTTATAGCCCATGTTTTTTGAAATTTTGAAAAAAAAGTTATCCTCGTTTCTCATCATTTTGGACCATGGGCTATAGCCTATATCGTACGGCATACTATAGCGCGCCGTTTTTCATCATTTTTGATGATTTGACAAAAATGAAAAAATGAAAAAAACGATGGGTTATAGCCCATGTTTTTTGAAATTTTGAAAAAAAAAGTTATCCTCGTTTCTCATCATTTTGGACCATGGGCTATAGCCTATATCGTACGGCATACTATAGCGCGCCGTTTTTCATCATTTTTGATGATTTGACAAAAATGAAAAAATGAAAAAAACGATGGGTTATATAGCCCATGTTTTTTGAAATTTTGAAAAAAAAAGTTATCCTCGTTTCTCATCATTTTGGACCATGGGCTATAGCCTATATCGTACGGCATACTATAGCGCGCCGTTTTTCATCATTTTTGATGATTTGACAAAAATGAAAAAATGAAAAAAACGATGGGTTATAGCCCATGTTTTTTGAAATTTTGAAAAAAAAGTTATCCTCGTTTCTCATCATTTTGGACCATGGGCTATAGCCTATATCGTACGGCATACTATAGCGCGCCGTTTTTCATCATTTTTGATGATTTGACAAAAATGAAAAAATGAAAAAGAACGATGGGTTATAGCCCATGTTTTTTGAAATTTTGAAAAAAAAAAGTTATCCTCGTTTCTCATCATTTTGGACCATGGGCTATAGCCTATATCATACGGCATACTGTAGCGCGCCGTTTTTCATCATTTTTGATGATTTGACAAAAATGAAAAAATGAAAAAAACGATGGGTTATAGCCCATGTTTTTTGAAATTTTGAAAAAAAAGTTATCCTCGTTTCTCATCATTTTGGACCATGGGCTATAGCCTATATCATACGGCATACTGTAGCGCGCCGTTTTTCATCATTTTTGATGATTTGACAAAAATGAAAAAATGACAAAAACGATGGGTTATAGCCCATGTTTTTTGAAATTTTGAAAAAAAAGGTTATCCTCGTTTCTCATCATTTTGGACCATGGGCTATAGCCTATATCGTACGGCATACTGTAGCGCGCCGTTTTTCATCATTTTTGATGATTTGACAAAAATGAAAAAATGAAAAAAACAATGGGTTATAGCCCATGTTTTTGAAATTTTGAAAAAAAAAGTTATCCTCGTTTCTCATCATTTTGGACCATGGGCTATAGCCTATATCATACGGCATACTGTAGCGCGCCGTTTTTCATCATTTTTGATGATTTGACAAAAATGAAAAAATGAAAAAAACGATGGGTTATAGCCCATGTTTTTTGAAATTTTGAAAAAAAAGTTATCCTCGTTTCTCATCATTTTGGACCATGGGCTATAGCCTATATCGTACGGCATACTATAGCGCGCCGTTTTTCATCATTTTTGATGATTTGACAAAAATGAAAAAATGAAAAAAACGATGGGTTATAGCCCATGTTTTTTGAAATTTTGAAAAAAAAAGTTATCCTCGTTTCTCATCATTTTGGACCATGGGCTATAGCCTATATCATACGGCATACTGTAGCGCGCCGTTTTTCATCATTTTTGATGATTTGACAAAAATGAAAAAATGAAAAAAAACGATGGGTTATAGCCCATGTTTTTTGAAATTTTGAAAAAATAAGTTATCCTCGTTTCTCATCATTTTGGACCATGGGCTATAGCCTATATCGTACGGCATACTATAGCGCGTCGTTTTTCATCATTTTTGATGATTTGACAAAAATGAAAAAATGAAAAAAACGATGGGTTATAGCCCATGTTTTTTGAAATTTTGAAAAAAAAGTTATCCTCGTTTCTCATCATTTTGGACCATGGGCTATAGCCTATATCGTACGGCATACTATAGCGCGCCGTTTTTCATCATTTTTGATGATTTGACAAAAATGAAAAAATGAAAAAAAACGATGGGTTATAGCCCATGTTTTTTGAAATTTTGAAAAAAAAAGTTATCCTCGTTTCTCATCATTTTGGACCATGGGCTATAGCCTATATCATACGGCATACTGTAGCGCGCCGTTTTTCATCATTTTTGATGATTTGACAAAAATGAAAAAATGAAAAAAACGATGGGTTATAGCCCATGTTTTTTGAAATTTTGAAAAAAAAAGTTATCCTCGTTTCTCATCATTTTGGACCATGGGCTATAGCCTATATCATACGGCATACTGTAGCGCGCCGTTTTTCATCATTTTTGATGATTTTACAAAAATGAAAAAAACGATGGGTTATAGCCCATGTTTTTTGAAATTTTGAAAAAAAAAGTTATCCTCGTTTCTCATCATTTTGGACCATGGGCTATAGCCTATATCGTACGGCATACTATAGCGCGCCGTTTTTCATCATTTTTGATGATTTGACAAAAATGAAAAAAACGATGGGTTATAGCCCATGTTTTTTGAAATTTTGAAAAAAAAGTTATCCTCGTTTCTCATCATTTTGGACCATGGGCTATAGCCTATATCGTACGGCATACTATAGCGCGCCGTTTTTCATCATTTTTGATGATTTGACAAAAATGAAAAAATGAAAAAAACGATGGGTTATAGCCCATGTTTTTTGAAATTTTGAAAAAAAAAGTTATCCTCGTTTCTCATCATTTTGGACCATGGGCTATAGCCTATATCGTACGGCATACTATAGCGCGCCGTTTTTCATCATTTTTGATGATTTGACAAAAATGAAAAAATGAAAAAAACGATGGGTTATATAGCCCATGTTTTTTGAAATTTTGAAAAAAAAGGTTATCCTCGTTTCTCATCATTTTGGACCATGGGCTATAGCCTATATCGTACGGCATACTATAGCGCGCCGTTTTTCATCATTTTTGATGATTTGACAAAAATGAAAAAATGAAAAAAACGATGGGTTATAGCCCATGTTTTTTGAAATTTTGAAAAAAAAGTTATCCTCGTTTCTCATCATTTTGGACAATGGGCTATAGCCTATATCGTACGGCATACTATAGCGCGCCGTTTTTCATCATTTTTGATGATTTGACAAAAATGAAAAAATGAAAAAGAACGATGGGTTATAGCCCATGTTTTTTGAAATTTTGAAAAAAAAAAGTTATCCTCGTTTCTCATCATTTTGGACCATGGGCTATAGCCTATATCATACGGCATACTGTAGCGCGCCGTTTTTCATCATTTTTGATGATTTGACAAAAATGAAAAAATGAAAAAAACGATGGGTTATAGCCCATGTTTTTTGAAATTTTGAAAAAAAGTTATCCTCGTTTCTCATCATTTTGGACCATGGGCTATAGCCTATATCATACGGCATACTGTAGCGCGCCGTTTTTCATCATTTTTGATGATTTGACAAAAATGAAAAAATGACAAAAACGATGGGTTATAGCCCATGTTTTTTGAAATTTTGAAAAAGAAGTTATCCTCGTTTCTCATCATTTTGGACCATGGGCTATAGCCTATATCGTACGGCATACTATAGCGCGCCGTTTTTCATCATTTTTGATGATTTGACAAAAATGAAAAAATGAAAAAAACGATGGGTTATAGCCCATGTTTTTTGAAATTTTGAAAAAAAAAGTTATCCTCGTTTCTCACCATTTTGGACCATGGGCTATAGCCTATATCGTACGGCATACTATAGCGCGCCGTTTTTCATCATTTTTGATGATTTGACAAAAATTAAAAAATTAAAAAAACGATGGGTTATAGCCCATGTTTTTTGAAATTTTCAAAAAAAAGTTATCCTCGTTTCTCATCATTTTGGACCATGGGCTATAGCCTATATCGTACGGCATACTATAGCGCGCCGTTTTTCATCATTTTTGATTATTTGACAAAAATGAAAAAATAAAAAAAACGATTGGTTATAGCCCATGTTTTTTGAAATTTTGAAAAAAAAATCCAGGCCCATGAATTAGAGGATAAAGCTTACATGTTACCCAAATAGTTGAATACACAAAAGCTAAGGCACTGGTGTCGGACTTCTGGTTTACCGGAACGGGGTTCAACTCCCTGCAGTGCCCTGCTCAATGTGTTCTATTTACCGGAAAAATGTAGTGTTGCGGAGTATGAGAAAAATTAGCAAATTGCGGAAAAATTGCGGAAATTGTGGAAATGGAAATTGCGGAAATTGCGGAAATTGCGAAATTGCGGAAATGGAAATTGCGGAAATTGCGAAATTGCGGAAATGGTAATTGCGGAAATTGCGGAAATGGAAATTACGGAAATTGCGGAAATTGCGGAAATTGTGCAATTGCGGAAATTGCGGAAATGGAAATTGCGAAATTGCGGAAATGGAAATTGCGGAAATTGCGAAATTGCGGAAATGGTAATTGCGGAAATTGCGGAAATGGAAATTACGGAAATTGCGGAAATTGTGCAATTGCGGAAATTGCGGAAATGGAAATTGTGGAAATTGCGGAAAATTGCGGGAAAATTGCGGAAAATTGCGGAAATTGCAAATTACGGAAATTGCGGAAAGCGGAAATTGCGGAAATTGGAAATTGCGGAAATTGCGGAAATTGCAAATTGCAGAAATTGCGGAATTTGGGGAAATTGGAAATTGCAAATTGCGGAAATTGCGGAAATTGCGGAAATTGTGGAAATTGCGGAAATGGAAATTGCGGAAATTGCGGAAATTGCGGAAATTGCGAAATTGCGGAAATGGAAATTGCGGAAATTGCGGAAATTGCGAAATTGCGGAAATGGTAATTGCGGAAATTGCGGAAATGGAAATTACGGAAATTGCGGAAATTGCGGAAATTGTGCAATTGCGGAAATTGCGGAAATGGAAATTGCGGAAATTGCGGTAATTGCGGAAATGGAAATTGCGGAAATTGAAAATTGTGGAAATTGCGGAAAATTGCGGGAAAATTGCGGAAAATTGCGGAAATTGCAAATTACGGAAATTGCGGAAAGCGGAAATTGCGGAAATTGGAAATTGCGGAAATTGCAAATTGCAGAAATTGCGGAATTTGGGGAAATTGGAAATTGCAAATTGCGGAAATTGCGGAAATTGCAAATTGCAGAAATTGCGGAATTTTTAAAAATCCTCAAAATGATGTGGAACGGCGTGTTATAGCATACCGTGTCGTGTTTCTCAACAATGATGAAGACTATAGCGATGACCTCTGAGACCATGGACCAATGAACCATGTAAATACAACAAATTGAGCAGGGCACTGCAGGGAGTTGCACCCCGTTCCGGTAAACCAGAAGTACGACACCAGTGCCTTAGTTTTTGTGTTGTCATTTACAGGTCCTTTCCATTTTGGAAAAAAAGTTATCCTCGTTTCTCATCATTTTGGACCGTGGGCTATAGCCCATATCGTACGGCATACTATAGCGCGCCGTTTTTCATCATTTTTGAAGATTTGAAAAAAATGACGAAATGACAAAAACGATGGGTTATAGCCCATGTTTTTTGAAATTTTGAAAAAAAAAGTTAGCCTCGTTTCTCATCATTTTGGACCGTGGGCTATAGCCCATATCGTACGGCATACTATAGCGCGCCGTTTTTCATCATTTTTGAGGATTTAAAAAAAATAAAAAAAATGACAAAAACGATGGGTTATAGCCCATGTTTTTTGAAATTTTGAAAAAAAAAGTTAGCCTCGTTTCTCATCATTTTGGACCGTGGGCTATAGCCCATATCGTACGGCATACTATAGCGCGCAGTTTTTCATCATTTTTGAAGATTTGAAAAAAATGACGAAATGACAAAAACGATGGGTTATAGCCCATGTTTTTTTAAATTTTGAAAAAGAAAGTTAGCCTCGTTTCTCATCATTTTGGACCGTGGGCTATAGCACATATCGTACGGCATACTATAGCGCGCCGTTTTTCATCATTTTTGAGGATTTGAAAAAAATGAAAAAATGACAAAAACGATGGGTTATAGCCCATGTTTTTTGAAATTTTGGAAAAAAAAGTTAGCCTCGTTTCTCATCATTTTGGACCGTGGGCTATAGCCCATATCGTACGGCATACTATAGCGGGCAGTTTTTCATCATTTTTGAAGATTTGAAAAAAATGACAAAATGACAAAAACGATGGGTTATAGCCCATGTTTTTTGAAATTTTGAAAAAAAAAGTTAGCCTCGTTTCTCATCATTTTGGACCGTGGGCTATAGCCCATATCGTACGGCATACTATAGCGCGCCGTTTTTCATCATTTTTGAGGATTTTAAAAAAATAAAAAAAATGACAAAAACGATGGGTTATAGCCCATGTTTTTTGAAATTTTGAAAAAAAAAGTTAGCCTCGTTTCTCATCATTTTGGACCGTGGGCTATAGCCCATATCGTACGGCATACTATAGCGCGCAGTTTTTCATCATTTTTGAAGATTTGAAAAAAATGACGAAATGACAAAAACGATGGGTTATAGCCCATGTTTTTTTTAATTTTGAAAAAGAAAGTTAGCCTCGTTTCTCATCATTTTGGACCGTGGGCTATAGCACATATCGTACGGCATACTATAGCGCGCCGTTTTTCATCATTTTTGAGGATTTGAAAAAAATGAAAAAATGACAAAAACGATGGGTTATAGCCCATGTTTTTTGAAATTTTGGAAAAAAAAGTTAGCCTCGTTTCTCATCATTTTGGACCGTGGGCTATAGCCCATATCGTACGGCATACTATAGCGCGCAGTTTTTCATCATTTTTGAAGATTTGAAAAAAATGACGAAATGACAAAAACGATGGGTTATAGCCCATGTTTTTTGAAAATTTGAAAAAAAAAGTTAGCCTCGTTTCTCATCATTTTGGACCGTGGGCTATAGCCCATATCGTACGGCATACTATAGCGCGCAGTTTTTCATCATTTTTGAAGATTTGAAAAAAATGACGAAATGACAAAAACGATGGGTTATAGCCCATGTTTTTTGAAATTTTGAAAAAAAAAGTTAGCCTCGTTTCTCATCATTTTGGACCGTGGGCTATAGCCCATATCGTACGGCATACTATAGCGCGCCGTTTTTCATCATTTTTGAAGATTTGAAAAAAATGACGAAATGACAAAAACGATGGGTTATAGCCCATGTTTTTTGAAATTTTGAAAAAAAAAGTTAGCCTCGTTTCTCATCATTTTGGACCGTGGGCTATAGCCCATATCGTACGGCATACTATAGCGCGCCGTTTTTCATCATTTTTGAGGATTTTAAAAAAATAAAAAAAATGACAAAAACGATGGGTTATAGCCCATCTTTTTTGAAATTTTGAAAAAAAAAGTTAGCCTCGTTTCTCATCATTTTGGACCGTGGGCTATAGCCCATATCGTACGGCATACTATAGCGCGCAGTTTTTCATCATTTTTGAAGATTTGAAAAAATGACGAAATGACAAAAACGATGGGTTATAGCCCATGTTTTTTTTAATTTTGAAATAGAAAGTTAGCCTCGTTTCTCATCATTTTGGACCGTGGGCTATAGCACATATCGTACGGCATACTATAGCGCGCCGTTTTTCATCATTTTTGAGGATTTGAAAAAAATGAAAAAATGACAAAAACGATGGGTTATAGCCCATGTTTTTTGAAATTTTGGAAAAAAAAGTTAGCCTCGTTTCTCATCATTTTGGACCGTGGGCTATAGCCCATATCGTACGGCATACTATAGCGGGCAGTTTTTCATCATTTTTGAAGATTTGAAAAAAATGACGAAATGACAAAAACGATGGGTTATAGCCCATGTTTTTTGAAATTTTGAAAAAAAAAGTTAGCCTCGTTTCTCATCATTTTGGACCGTGGGCTATAGCCCATATCGTACGGCATACTATAGCGCGCCGTTTTTCATCATTTTTGAGGATTTTAAAAAAATAAAAAAAATGACAAAAACGATGGGTTATAGCCCATGTTTTTTGAAATTTTGAAAAAAAAAGTTAGCCTCGTTTCTCATCATTTTGGACCGTGGGCTATAGCCCATATCGTACGGCATACTATAGCGCGCAGTTTTTCATCATTTTTGAAGATTTGAAAAAAATGACGAAATGACAAAAACGATGGGTTATAGCCCATGTTTTTTTTAATTTTGAAAAAGAAAGTTAGCCTCGTTTCTCATCATTTTGGACCGTGGGCTATAGCACATATCGTACGGCATACTATAGCGCGCCGTTTTTCATCATTTTTGAGGATTTGAAAAAAATGAAAAAATGACAAAAACGATGGGTTATAGCCCATGTTTTTTGAAATTTTGGAAAAAAAAGTTAGCCTCGTTTCTCATCATTTTGGACCGTGGGCTATAGCCCATATCGTACGGCATACTATAGCGCGCAGTTTTTCATCATTTTTGAAGATTTGAAAAAAATGACGAAATGACAAAAACGATGGGTTATAGCCCATGTTTTTTGAAATTTTGGAAAAAAAAGTTAGCCTCGTTTCTCATCATTTTGGACCGTGGGCTATAGCCCATATCGTACGGCATACTATAGCGCGCCGTTTTTCATCATTTTTGAGGATTTTAAAAAAATAAAAAAATGACAAAAACGATGGGTTATAGCCCATGTTTTTTGAAATTTTGAAAAAAAAAGTTAGCCTCGTTTCTCATCATTTTGGACCGTGGGCTATAGCCCATATCGTACGGCATACTATAGCGCGCAGTTTTTCATCATTTTTGAAGATTTGAAAAAAATGACGAAATGACAAAAACGATGGGTTATAGCCCATGTTTTTTTTTATTTTGAAAAAGAAAGTTAGCCTCGTTTCTCATCATTTTGGACCGTGGGCTATAGCACATATCGTACGGCATACTATAGCGCGCCGTTTTTCATCATTTTTGAAGATTTGAAAAAAATGAAAAAATGACAAAAACGATGGGTTATAGCCCATGTTTTTTGAAATTTTGGAAAAGAAAGTTAGCCTCGTTTCTCATCATTTTGGACCGTGGGCTATAGCCCATATCGTACGGCATACTATAGTCTATAGCGCGCAGTTTTTCATCATTTTTGAAGATTTGAAAAAAATGACGAAATGACAAAAACGATGGGTTATAGCCCATGTTTTTTGAAATTTTGAAAAAAAAAGTTAGCCTCGTTTCTCATCATTTTGGACCGTGGGCTATAGCCCATATCGTACGGCATACTATAGCGCGCCGTTTTTCATCATTTTTGAAGATTTGAAAAAAATGACGAAATGACAAAAACGATGGGTTATAGCCCATGTTTTTTGAAATTTTGAAAAAAAAAGTTAGCCTCGTTTCTCATCATTTTGGACCGTGGGCTATAGCCCATATCGTACGGCATACTATAGCGCGCCGTTTTTCATCATTTTTGAGGATTTTAAAAAAATAAAAAAAATGACAAAAACGATGGGTTATAGCCCATGTTTTTTGAAATTTTGAAAAAAAAAGTTAGCCTCGTTTCTCATCATTTTGGACCGTGGGCTATAGCCCATATCGTACGGCATACTATAGCGCGCAGTTTTTCATCATTTTTGAAGATTTGAAAAAAATGACGAAATGACAAAAACGATGGGTTATAGCCCATGTTTCTTTTTAATTTTGAAAAAGAAAGTTAGCCTCGTTTCTCATCATTTTGGACCGTGGGCTATAGCACATATCGTACGGCATACTATAGCGCGCCGTTTTTCATCATTTTTGAGGATTTGAAAAAAATGAAAAAATGACAAAAACGATGGGTTATAGCCCATGTTTTTTGAAATTTTGGAAAAAAAAGTTAGCCTCGTTTCTCATCATTTTGGACCGTGGGCTATAGCCCATATCGTACGGCATACTATAGCGGGCAGTTTTTCATCATTTTTGAAGATTTGAAAAAAATGACGAAATGACAAAAACGATGGGTTATAGCCCATGTTTTTTGAAATTTTGAAAAAAAAAGTTAGCCTCGTTTCTCATCATTTTGGACCGTGGGCTATAGCCCATATCGTACGGCATACTATAGCGCGCCGTTTTTCATCATTTTTGAGGATTTTAAAAAAATAAAAAAAATGACAAAAACGATGGGTTATAGCCCATGTTTTTTGAAATTTTGAAAAAAAAAGTTAGCCTCGTTTCTCATCATTTTGGACCGTGGGCTATAGCCCATATCGTACGGCATACTATAGCGCGCAGTTTTTCATCATTTTTGAAGATTTGAAAAAAATGACGAAATGACAAAAACGATGGGTTATAGCCCATGTTTTTTTTTATTTTGAAAAAGAAAGTTAGCCTCGTTTCTCATCATTTTGGACCGTGGGCTATAGCACATATCGTACGGCATACTATAGCGCGCCGTTTTTCATCATTTTTGAGGATTTGAAAAAAATGAAAAAATGACAAAAACGATGGGTTATAGCCCATGTTTTTTGAAATTTTGGAAAAAAAAGTTAGCCTCGTTTCTCATCATTTTGGACCGTGGGCTATAGCCCATATCGTACGGCATACTATAGCGCGCAGTTTTTCATCATTTTTGAAGATTTGAAAAAAATGACGAAATGACAAAAACGATGGGTTATAGCCCATGTTTTTTGAAATTTTGGAAAAAAAAGTTAGCCTCGTTTCTCATCATTTTGGACCGTGGGCTATAGCCCATATCGTACGGCATACTATAGCGCGCCGTTTTTCATCATTTTTGAGGATTTTAAAAAAATAAAAAAATGACAAAAACGATGGGTTATAGCCCATGTTTTTTGAAATTTTGAAAAAAAAAGTTAGCCTCGTTTCTCATCATTTTGGACCGTGGGCTATAGCCCATATCGTACGGCATACTATAGCGCGCAGTTTTTCATCATTTTTGAAGATTTGAAAAAAATGACGAAATGACAAAAACGATGGGTTATAGCCCATGTTTTTTTTTATTTTGAAAAAGAAAGTTAGCCTCGTTTCTCATCATTTTGGACCGTGGGCTATAGCACATATCGTACGGCATACTATAGCGCGCCGTTTTTCATCATTTTTGAAGATTTGAAAAAAATGAAAAAATGACAAAAACGATGGGTTATAGCCCATGTTTTTTGAAATTTTGGAAAAAAAAGTTAGCCTCGTTTCTCATCATTTTGGACCGTGGGCTATAGCCCATATCGTACGGCATACTATAGTCTATAGCGCGCAGTTTTTCATCATTTTTGAAGATTTGAAAAAAATGACGAAATGACAAAAACGATGGGTATAGCCCATGTTTTTTGAAATTTTGAAAAAAAAAGTTAGCCTCGTTTCTCATCATTTTGGACCGTGGGCTATAGCCCATATCGTACGGCATACTATAGCGCGCCGTTTTTCATCATTTTTGAGGATTTGAAAAAAATGAAAAAATGACAAAAACGATGGGTTATAGCCCATGTTTTTTGAAATTTTGGAAAAAAAAGTTAGCCTCGTTTCTCATCATTTTGGACCGTGGGCTATAGCCCATATCGTACGGCATACTATAGCGCGCAGTTTTTCATCATTTTTGAAGATTTGAAAAAAATGACGAAATGACAAAAACGATGGGTTATAGCCCATGTTTTTTGAAATTTTGGAAAAAAAAGTTAGCCTCGTTTCTCATCATTTTGGACCGTGGGCTATAGCCCATATCGTACGGCATACTATAGCGCGCCGTTTTTCATCATTTTTGAGGATTTTAAAAAAATAAAAAAATGACAAAAACGATGGGTTATAGCCCATGTTTTTTGAAATTTTGAAAAAAAAAGTTAGCCTCGTTTCTCATCATTTTGGACCGTGGGCTATAGCCCATATCGTACGGCATACTATAGCGCGCAGTTTTTCATCATTTTTGAAGATTTGAAAAAAATGACGAAATGACAAAAACGATGGGTTATAGCCCATGTTTTTTTTTATTTTGAAAAAGAAAGTTAGCCTCGTTTCTCATCATTTTGGACCGTGGGCTATAGCACATATCGTACGGCATACTATAGCGCGCCGTTTTTCATCATTTTTGAAGATTTGAAAAAAATGAAAAAATGACAAAAACGATGGGTTATAGCCCATGTTTTTTGAAATTTTGGAAAAAAAAGTTAGCCTCGTTTCTCATCATTTTGGACCGTGGGCTATAGCCCATATCGTACGGCATACTATAGTCTATAGCGCGCAGTTTTTCATCATTTTTGAAGATTTGAAAAAAATGACGAAATGACAAAAACGATGGGTATAGCCCATGTTTTTTGAAATTTTGAAAAAAAAAGTTAGCCTCGTTTCTCATCATTTTGGACCGTGGGCTATAGCCCATATCGTACGGCATACTATAGCGCGCAGTTTTTCATCATTTTTGAAGATTTGAAAAAAATGACGAAATGACAAAAACGATGGGTTATAGCCCATGTTTTTTGAAATTTTGAAAAAAAACAGTTAGCCTCGTTTCTCATCATTTTGGACCGTGGGCTATAGCCCATATCGTACGGCATACTATAGCGCGCCGTTTTTCATCATTTTTGAGGATTTGAAAAAAATGAAAAAATGACAAAAACGATGGGTTATAGCCCATGTTTTTTGAAATTTTGGAAAAAAAAGTTAGCCTCGTTTCTCATCATTTTGGACCGTGGGCTATAGCCCATATCGTACGGCATACTATAGCGCGCAGTTTTTCATCATTTTTGAAGATTTGAAAAAAATGACGAAATGACAAAAACGATGGGTTATAGCCCATGTTTTTTGAAATTTTGAAAAAAAAAGTTAGCCTCGTTTCACATCATTTTGGACCGTGGGCTATAGCCCATATCGTACGGCATACTACGTATAGCGCGCAGTTTTTCATCATTTTTGAAGATTTGAAAAAAATGACGAAATGACAAAAACGATGGGTTATAGCCCATGTTTTTTGAAATTTTGAAAAAAAAAGTTAGCCTCGTTTCTCATCATTTTGGACCGTGGGCTATAGCCCATATCGTACGGCATACTATAGCGCGCAGTTTTTCATCATTTTTGAAGATTTGAAAAAAATGACAAAATGACAAAAACGATGGGTTATAGCCCATGTTTTTTGAAATTTTGAAAAAAAAAGTTAGCCTCGTTTCTCATCATTTTGGACCGTGGGCTATAGCCCATATCGTACGGCATACTATAGCGCGCCGTTTTTCATCATTTTTGAGGATTTGAAAAAAATGAAAAAATGACAAAAACGATGGGTTATAGCCCATGTTTTTTGAAATTTTGGAAAAAAAAGTTAGCCTCATTTCTCATCATTTTGGACCGTGGGCTATAGCCCATATCGTACGGCATACTATAGCGCGCAGTTTTTCATCATTTTTGAAGATTTGAAAAAAATGACGAAATGACAAAAACGATGGGTTATAGCCCATGTTTTTTGAAATTTTGAAAAAAAAAGTTAGCCTCGTTTCTCATCATTTTGGACCGTGGGCTATAGCCCATATCGTACGGCATACTATAGCGCGCAGTTTTTCATCATTTTTGAAGATTTGAAAAAAATGACGAAATGACAAAAACGATGGGTTATAGCCCATGTTTTTTGAAATTTTGAAAAAAAAAGTTAGCCTCGTTTCTCATCATTTTGGACCGTGGGCTATAGCCCATATCGTACGGCATACTATAGCGCGCCGTTTTTCATCATTTTTGAGGATTTTAAAAAAATAAAAAAAATGACAAAAACGATGGGTTATAGCCCATGTTTTTTGAAATTTTGAAAAAAAAAGTTAGCCTCGTTTCTCATCATTTTGGACCGTGGGCTATAGCCCATATCGTGCGGCATACTATAGCGCGCAGTTTTTCATCATTTTTGAAGATTTGAAAAAAATGAAAAAATGACAAAAACGATGGGTTATAGCCCATGTTTTTTGAAATTTTGAAATAAAAAGTTAGCCTCGTTTCTCATCATTTTGGACCGTGGGCTATAGCCCATATCGTACGGCATACTATAGCGCGCAGTTTTTCATCATTTTTGAGGATTTGAAAAAAATGAAAAAATGACAAAAACGATGGGTTATAGCCCATGTTTTTTGAAATTTTGAAAAAAAGTTAGCCTCGTTTCTCATCATTTTGGACCGTGGGCTATAGCCCATATCGTACGGCATACTATAGCGCGCCGTTTTTCATCATTTTTGAGGATTTGAAAAAAATGAAAAAATGACAAAAACGATGGGTTATAGCCCATGTTTTTTGAAATTTTTGAAAAAAAAGTTAGCCTCGTTTCTCATCATTTTGGACCGTGGGCTATAGCCCATATCGTACGGCATACTATAGCGCGCAGTTTTTCATCATTTTTGAGGATTTGAAAAAAATGAAAAAATGACAAAAACGATGGGTTATAGCCCATGTTTTTGGAAATTTTGAAAAAAAAAGTTAGCCTCGTTTCTCATCATTTTGGACCGTGGGCTATAGCCCATATCGTACGGCATACTATAGCGCGCAGTTTTTCATCATTTTTGAAGATTTGAAAAAAATTACGAAATGACAAAAACGATGGGTTATAGCCCATGTTTTTTGAAATTTTGAAAAAAAAAGTTAGCCTTGTTTCTCATCATTTTGGACCGTGGGCTATAGCCCATATCGTACGGCATACTATAGCGCGCCGTTTTTCATCATTTTTGAGGATTTGAAAAAATGACAAAAACGATGGGTTATAGCCCATGTTTTTTGAAATTTTGAAAAAAAAAGTTAGCCTCGTTTCTCATCATTTTGGACCGTGGGCTATAGCCCATATCGTACGGCATACTATAGCGCACAGTTTTTCATCATTTTTGAAGATTTGAAAAAAATTACGAAATGACAAAAACGATGGGTTATAGCCCATGTTTTTTGAAATTTTGAAAAAAAAAGTTAGCCTCGTTTCTCATCATTTTGGACCGTGGGCTATAGCCCATATCGTACGGCATACTATAGCGCGCCGTTTTTCATCATTTTTGAGGATTTGAAAAAAATGAAAAAATGACAAAAACGATGGGTTATAGCCCATGTTTTTTGAAATTTTTGAAAAAAAAGTTAGCCTCGTTTCTCATCATTTTGGACCGTGGGCTATAGCCCATATCGTACGGCATACTATAGCGCGCAGTTTTTCATCATTTTTGAAGATTTGAAAAAAATGACGAAATGACAAAAACGATGGGTTATAGCCCATGTTTTTTGAAATTTTGAAAAAAAAAGTTAGCCTCGTTTCTCATCATTTTGGACCGTGGGCTATAGCCCATATCGTACGGCATACTATAGCGCGCAGTTTTTCATCATTTTTGAGGATTTGAAAAAAATTACGAAATGACAAAAACGATGGGTTATAGCCCATGTTTTTTGAAATTTTGAAAAAAAAAGTTAGCCTCGTTTCTCATCATTTTGGACCGTGGGCTATAGCCCATATCGTACGGCATACTATAGCGCGCCGTTTTTCATCATTTTTGAGGATTTGAAAAAAATGAAAAAATGACAAAAACGATGGGTTATAGCTAGGGTGACCAGATGTCCCTCTTTGCGTGGGACAGTCCCTCATTTCCAAGACTTTTCAGGCGTCCCACAAATTGAGACCCTGTCCCACATTGTGACTGGCAGGCAATATTGCATCAGTGTTCAAATGCCTTAATAGTTAGTCCCCTAATAGTTGGCCTTCTGTTGTAAAGCTCTCTCATTGTCTCTTCCTGCAAGATGTGTTTTTAAGCCTGTTAAAATAGCATACAAATAAAAAATAAAGCATGATTTAAAAAAAAATGTGAGACACCAGAGGAGTTTATAAATGATAGCCAATAGGCCTATGGTCGAATATGACATCAATGCATTTAATAGCAACTCAAGCAGTAAGTTGCTAAACCCCGTCCCCCCATCCCACTTGTCCCACACAAGCGATACTTCTGTCCCTCAAATGAGCAGTTTGGATCTGGTCACCCTAGTTATATGTTTTTTGAAATTTTGAAAAAAAAAGTTAGCCTCGTTTCTCATCATTTTGGACCGTGGGCTATAGCCCATATCGTACGGCATACTATAGCGCGCAGTTTTTCATCATTTTTGAAGATTTGAAAAAAATGACGAAATGACAAAAACGATGGGTTATAGCCCATGTTTTTTGAAATTTTGAAAAAAAAAGTTAGCCTTGTTTCTCATCATTTTGGACCGTGGGCTATAGCCCATATCGTACGGCATACTATAGCGCGCCGTTTTTCATCATTTTTGAGGATTTGAAAAAAATGAAAAAATGACAAAAACGATGGGTTATAGCCCATGTTTTTTGAAATTTTGGAAAAAAAAGTTAGCCTCGTTTCTCATCATTTTGGACCGTGGGCTATAGCCCATATCGTACGGCATACTATAGCGCGCAGTTTTTCATCATTTTTGAAGATTTGAAAAAAATGACGAAATGACAAAAACGATGGGTTATAGCCCATGTTTTTTGAAATTTTGAAAAAAAAAGTTAGCCTCGTTTCTCATCATTTTGGACCGTGGGCTATAGCCCATATCGTACGGCATACTATAGCGCGCAGTTTTTCATCATTTTTGAAGATTTGAAAAAAATGACGAAATGACAAAAACGATGGGTTATAGCCCATGTTTTTTGAAATTTTGAAAAAAAAAGTTAGCCTCGTTTCTCATCATTTTGGACCGTGGGCTATAGCCCATATCGTACGGCATACTATAGCGCGCAGTTTTTCATCATTTTTGAAGATTTGAAAAAAATGACGAAATGACAAAAACGATGGGTTATAGCCCATGTTTTTTGAAATTTTGAAAAAAAAAGTTAGCCTCGTTTCTCATCATTTTGGACCGTGGGCTATAGCCCATATCGTACGGCATACTATAGCGCACCGTTTTTCATCATTTTTGAGGATTTGAAAAAAATGAAAAAATGACAAAAACGATGGGTTATAGCCCATGTTTTTTGAAATTTTGAAAAAAAAAGTTAGCCTCGTTTCTCATCATTTTGGACCGTGGGCTATAGCCCATATCGTACGGCATACTATAGCGCGCAGTTTTTCATCATTTTTGAAGATTTAAAAAAAATGACGAAATGACAAAAACGATTGGTTATAGCCCATGTTTTTTGAAATTTTGGAAAAAAAAGTTAGCCTCGTTTCTCATCATTTTGGACCGTGGGCTATAGCCCATATCGTACGGCATACTATAGCGCGCCGTTTTTCATCATTTTTGAGGATTTGAAAAAAATGAAAAAATGACAAAAACGATGGGTTATAGCCCATGTTTTTTGAAATTTTGAAAAAAAAAGTTAGCCTCGTTTCTCATCATTTTGGACCGTGGGCTATAGCCCATATCGTACGGCATACTATAGCGCGCCGTTTTTCATCATTTTTGAGGATTTGAAAAAAATGAAAAAATGACAAAAACGATGGGTTATAGCCCATGTTTTTTGAAATTTTTGAAAAAAAAGTTAGCCTCGTTTCTCATCATTTTGGACCGTGGGCTATAGCCCATATCGTACGGCATACTATAGCGCGCAGTTTTTCATCATTTTTGAAGATTTGAAAAAAATGACGAAATGACAAAAACAATGGGTTATAGCCCATGTTTTTTGAAATTTTGAAAAAAAAAGTTAGCCTCGTTTCTCATCATTTTGGACCGTGGGCTATAGCCCATATCGTACGGCATACTATAGCGCGCAGTTTTTCATCATTTTTGAAGATTTGAAAAAAACGACGAAATGACAAAAACGATGGGTTATAGCCCATGTTTTTTGAAATTTTGAAAAAAAAAGTTAGCCTCGTTTCTCATCATTTTGGACCGTGGGCTATAGCCCATATCGTACGGCATACTATAGCGCGCCGAAATTGCAATCCACTCTATAAAGCACATTTAAAACAACAGTGTTGAACCAAAGTGTTGTACAGTGTACACTCACTCAGTGCCAAAAAAGAGAAAGAAAAATACTAAAATACCAAGAGCAAAACAACATTTTGCCATGGCCTCCTGGAAGTAGTACTTAGAAGCAAGCGCGTTTCCTGGGAGCCTTCGGAGACTAAGTATATGTATAAATGCATCATAGTGCATATAGCAAGTATTACCATGTGACTACATAATCGTTGAAAACCAAAACAAATGTCATGATAGCATGCTGTTGAAACCCTCCCAAGAATCCATGCTATATACTATAGCATGACATGTTTTCATGACTGACCTTTTACTGACATGATACTTATAGTAGCCTACTGACCATGAAGGTGAGCGCACAACACAAAAAAACTTAACTTGTGTTGCCCAGCTTGACTTCATATAGTAGCACGTCAATGATAGAAATTATTCAAAAGTCACATTGTTCCCACAATGGTTCATTAACCACTTATTGTCCCCCTCCTTTTCTTCCCTCTACACCAAATTGCAACACAAGCGTGGTTAAAAAGGATGTCTGAGACACTAATGATAGAAGCTGGTGAATACTGAAAAGACAGAAACTTTTGATTCTCATGCTTTGGATGGAGTGAAATTATTCGTTTGGAAGAAAGGATATGCAATACCTACACGCCATTACTGCCATGGGGAAAGCATCGCCAATCGTTTATATACAAGAATATATTGTACATGATTTACATATAGCCCCCACCTTCACCCAAGCAAAGACAAATATTACACAGGACTGGCAGCCATAGCGCTGGTTGAGGAATTAATACAGTTCCCTTGTTGTCAGTCGTGCAGCATTTCATTTTTTTTACTGACCATTCTGCCTGTGAGGAAAGCTGAGGCTGATTACATTTGATAGAAGCTGAAGAAAGGGAATATGTACACAGTGGCAGGCAAGGAAATTATCTGCAGGGGACTTGTCAGCATAGAGAATTACTGTAGGTTGGTCAAAGTGATTTTGTTTAGAGTAATCGGAGGAATACAGGCAGGCCCTGGTGGCTGGGCCTTGACTTGTGCACGTAGGATGGGGGAGGAGGCGACAGGCGCGATAGTGGCACGTTTTCATTCCATTGCATTTTTCAATATCGTTGCTGTCAGGCAGAAATCTTGTATCTCCATGTTTCATCATTTTTTTCTTCATAAATGAATACCCTATTTTATACATTGTATGAGAGTATCACACACAAATAGCTTGCAACGGATGTGCGATATGATGCGTTGTTAGGTTATAGAACGGCAATTATCGCTATAGTTTGAAAAAGAAAATAATTACATATACTATATGACCAAAATGGGGACACCAGGTTCTGGGTTTTAGAATGATCTGTTGCGCATTCTTCAGGGTCAATCAGTAATCTTCATTATACAATATGCACTTTTTAGATAGATTTAACTGAAGAAAGATGTTAATAAGCAAACTGAAATCCATTGCAACACAGGTTCTTGTCCATTTCCTGAACGGTTCGGGACATCCCGACAGCAACTATATGAGATGTGAATTTGAGGCGGTCCCGTGACCTTGCGCTTTCACCACATTATGTGTTTTGACAATGTACACGGAATGCCTGATCTCCCCCCAGCCCCATTCATCAACGAATTGCAGTTCACAGAGAGATCCAATAAATAACACCGGTCCATCATTGAGCAGATTAGGTGTCAGCTAACTTCCGCTCCGCCCCCTCGTGCCATGTAGACGCCTCAGGGGGCCTCCGCCCTAGGAATGATGGGTAATAAAAATGAATCATAGATGAAGGCCAGAGACAGGGTGCTACAGGAGGAGACTTGATGCATTAAACAGGAACAGTTTTGATAATAGATATTAGGCCCCTACACAGTACACAGGAGCTACCACCAAGCTATTTAACGCTTGTCAATCTAAAGTACTGAGGGTACTGTATCAAGGTAGAGGTAGGCAACACCCAGAACTGAAAAAGATTTGTTTGGGAGGATAAGTGCTCTGAGCTCAGTTATACTTTAAACTGGCATTTATTTAATCCCCAAAAATGATCTATTGCATCATTCTAGCTAATCTATCAGAAAAAAGGTTTTCTATCTCAGTGAACTTGTACTATACCACTTATAAAGCCCAGTAACAAATGCACTCTGTCGAGCTGCCAACTTGAGCTTTGCACACGAGTTGGCCATGAATGGCCTACTTGTGCGCGACCAGAGTGTGCAACTTATCTCTGACTCTTGTCAATTTACCGTCCCTCCCTCTATAAAATATAACAAATAAAGATGAACCCCATAAACAAACGTTTAAAATAAAACTTACACCAATGGAAAATAAAATTCCTTTCCTATAACAACTTGGTTACGTCATCCACATATGTCCGTTTTTAGATAAAAGTTACGTCATCAGCCAATCCCTGATTGGCCGAGCGATGCCACCAACATACAGAACCAATACAATCGTTCGAGGGGCCACGACATACGCAGCAAGCTACCAACTCGCGCTCTGATTGGCCGAGCGACGCCACCAAAAAGACACAATCCCTGATTGGATTGACTGAGTGACAATACACAATCCCTGATTGGATTGACTGAGTGACAATACACAATCCCTGATTGGCCGAAGGAGTCACCGACATATGCAGCCGAAAACAGTACTTGCGCTCTGCTCGCGAACTAGAACATCTGTGCAAAAATTAGGCCTGAAAAACTATTTTCTTCAACCTGCTGTAGCTTGTTCCTAAAGCGCAGCAGTAAAAAAAAAATGAAAAAAAAAACTATTTATCAACAGGAAAATGCTGCTCTCTCGTGCGGAGTGCCAGCAATTAAACACACACACGCCTAAATACTACACAGCAGTGAGGATTAGTGCCCCATGATTTTCCTCTAAGAGTTAGTTGTTCATTGTCTACGATCTCACTTCCTTCAGCCATCATCACCAAGTGGAAAAGCAACTTCCAAATTCCAGAAGTAATTACACACTCTCTCTCTCTCTCTCACACACACACACACACACACACACACACACACACACACACACACACACACACACACACACACACACACACACACACACACACACACACACACATTAATAACACAGGCAAAATAAAATAAAACCCTGATCCCATGAACAGAACTGAAACCCAACTGAGATGGGTTTTTGGTAACTCCACACAAGTTATCTCCCTGCAAACCTGCAAGTGTATCAAATTGGCCCAGAGCGATGAAATGCATAGCAAAATGTGTCACTTATAGGACCTAAGCATATCAGTGTTTCCCCTAATTGAATGGGATATGTCACTACTGGAAAGCTTTCCACCAGATTACTTTCCATAATTACATTAATATGGAGCATATTTACATGACCTTGTGTAGAGAATATGCTGCTGCCAAAGCATGGAAACAGGCTGCGCTAATCAGTGTCAAATTTGGTCGCAGGACATATAAACTATAAGTGAAGATGCATGCGATATGAACTCTGGGTGCCCTCTGCCAAGCTTGTCCACCAAAGTAACAATTATTGACAATATCCCATTAAAAATGTAACCGGGGGATAAGGGTATGCAGACAAAGGTGTGTGTGTGTGTGTGTGTGTGTGTGTGTGTGTGTGTGTGTGTGTGTGTAAATGATTGTGAAGGGATCAGGAGAGCTGAGATTTCCTGTCTATTTAATCTAACTACTGTATGAAAAAAGAGTGTGTCACGCTTTGAGCAAGAATCCCTGTGTAGCTGTGACACTGTATGGTGCACAGTGTTTCTGAAATGGGTGGTTCTAATACCCCTAGACTCCTAGAGGTACTTTGGTGTACTCCTAGGGGTACTAATTTTCTCTCTCTTTTTTGGTATTGGTTATGAACACTGTATTCCGTTTTCATGGCACCACGTTAATTCTGGAAACTATTATGGTACTTGTTCATTGCTAATTGTGTCAGCCACTAATCAATTAAAAACAAGCCGCTGCATGATTTTCTGACCTGGCACGAACAATCGCAATATTAAAGTCAAACAATAGCAATAATGTAAAAAAACAAAATTAAAAGGTGGAACAAAAATAATAATTTGTCAGAATCAGAAAGAATGTTTTGTGCTTGTTATTTGTTGGGGAGAAAAGGGGAGAAAATATTGTAGCGCTAGTAAAGAAGGTTTGAGAACCATTGCCCTATAGCACAATAATTTCCTTTCAACAATAATACATTTCTTTCATGGAGAGCAAATTCTTCAAAAGGGAGAAAGTCATAGTAGCTCAGACAGAATAAGTCATAGTAGCTCGTTGTCAAACTCAAAACGAGCACGATCAGATGAGAACCTTGAATGTTGTATAGAGTGCACCTCAATACGTATGCGTTTATATATATATATATATATATATATATATATATATATATATATATATACTTTGAGTCCTTTAGTGTTGTCAGTGAAGAGAAAAATCAATTTCTGAAGAAAAATCAATGCCAATTCCCTTCCCTCTCAGCTTGTCTCCGGCTTACAGTATATAGAACAAGTGCAATGGAAATAATGATCTTGTTCTTCTGGCGATGCTACCACAGTTTTTCCAACTGTCTGAAAGTGTTCTTGAGGTCTCCTGTGGAATAGGCTCTGAGATTTGAGTTTTCTCAAATGAATGCAAATTACTGTACAAACAAACAAACAATCGCAATCTGGTGAAAACTGCATGCCGGAGCAATGGAAGAGTAAAGACGAAGACACTTAACGCCATTTAAAGTGTTAATAATATAGAGGTTGCTTGTTAGTCTAAGATTAGATTTTTAGATCTTCAGATGACGTTATTCTGTGCCCCAATATATCAAACCAAAGCACACTTTGGGTACTTTCAGCATGTCTAAACTGAAGGAAAGGGATAATTCAGGGTACTCGCAAAACTGGATATTGTGGGAAATCAATTTATTATTGATAATAAATGTACTTTTTACTGTAGCTATTGTAGTATACACAATAAAATGAGGTATTGTACACAATAATATTAGTATCAGTGGTAGGAGTAGTAAGGGTAGTCGTAGTGCTGTAGTTACCTCTTAAAATTTGGTCAAATTTACAGTATGACTACCGGTAGTTGGTTTCTGTTCCTCAAAAGGAACACTAACAATAATAAAAGAATTACTAAGAATTACCTGTAATGTCATTCATTGTGTTTTTTGTATCGTATTTTACATGGAAAGCTGAATTAGTTGAATGTGTGTAAATGAACCTGATGTTCACTTTGTCTTTCAAAGGGTTTTATTGGCATGAGAAAACATACGTTTAGAAAGAACAATACAACAATACAGCAATACAATCAAAACAAGAATGATGTACATTTGAAGGTCAGAATCTTCAATAGATCAAATTCTATGTATCAAGATCACTCGATGCAGGTATAGTGGAGGAATATACACTGGCAATGGCAATCCTTGACAATCTTTTTTGCTCAGGGCAGCTGTAAGAGCCACGGGGAGCAAATAAACAGATTTATGAATACGACACATACAGTACTCAAACAAATAGCACCATCTTCTGAATAACCAAAACTGTTGCAAGAGCCTCCTGCCTTGATTTCATTTCCTTATATTCACATTCATTCACATTTCTGCTTAAATCTGAGAAGAATGCAATACGTGTCATACACCTATACACAGTACAGTCAGTGTTGTGAGGAAAGAGTTTGTTTTTCTCCACATCCTGATATTTTGTCAATTTATTTTTAGCCATTGGGCTTGCAGCAACATTTCTCTTTTGATACACTGACAGTTTACCAAGAGAGGGAAGATAAGAAATAATTTCTGTTTAATTGAGTTGAAGACCTAATGAATGTTAGGCCATCCTTATCTGTCCTCTTCTGAAGCAACAGTTGATGGTATCTCCTGCAATTGCTCTATCTCCCTAACTCACTCTACGTCTCTCTCTCTCTCTCTCTCTCTCTCTTCCCCCCCCCCCCCCATGCCTCCTCTGCCTACTTTAATCACAAGAGGGCCACTGGCAACTCCTGATCGGCAATGGCTGTATTGCTGTCATAATCTCCCTTCCCCACATCAGGCCCACCCCACCTGCCACCATCACCCGGCCATCCCTTCCCATGTCTGTGCCTCAGCCAGGGCTGGAGCAAGGACACAACCCCTTCGGGCGACCACCTCCAAAATCTGAAGGGATGAAGCACATGTTGCCACTGATAAACCTCTGTGATCAATCTCATGGATGCACAGCAAATCAGTGGAGCAAAAGGCTTTGAAAATCAAGCCCTGTCCCTGATGTGCCCGGCCGCCAATGATTATGTGACCAGTGATGCCAAAAGCAACCAGCGAAAAACATCAAGGAACTTGGTGCAGTGGGCTTGTCAGTTTTCAACACTAATTAAACATACACAAAGTTGCACTGAAATGATGCCAAAGGGGCACAAGTGTCTTTTGATGCTTAATAAGGTGGACTCCCTTGTTCCAATGAAATAATTATAAGAAGTTATAATTTTATCTCAAGTACTGGGCTTCATTTATCTGTGTATGTGAGGCCTATGCCCTATACTGTGTTATGAAATGTATTAGGTCTTTTCAGCCAAGAATTTTACTCGCCAGCTATCCCAATACAAAATTCACCAAGGAAACAGAACATACGTGACTCAAATAAAAATATTGACTTGGATGGTCTGTCAGACAGCCTTTGAATTGGAGCATTCAAATGACCATTTAATAGATGTCAAGGTAAAAAATATAGCTGCAAGCAGCGATAAGACGGGGCCAAGCCATAAAAGCAATAAAGAAAAAAGCATATGCAATATGCACAATAAGCCATAGAAACACTGTTGGGTCCGTGTTCCGGGCTCGAGTCATTGGTGGTTGGAGACTGGAGTTGATGTCACTTGTTTTGCTACGCTGATTGGCTGAAGGGGTTGTCTGTCAATTATGTACTCCCGCAGCCAACCAAGACTCTTCCGCGCAAATGAATGGAAATGCCATTTCAAGGGAGAGTGGTTAACTAGACTACGAAAATCTAGTTGATGGAATGGATCATATAATTCATACAATCATATTATTGGGAGATCTAAAGGTCAGAGGTCCTTGACGAATGACCTTGAGCTTCAGTTCTTGACCGTTACATGACCATCATATTGCCGAATTTCATGGAAAGCGACAGAACGGCCAGAACTGCGAAAACTGGCGGAAGAAGAAAAGATGGTAGAAAAACAATAGGGGCTTTCGCCCCCTCTGGCTTGATCCCTAATTACATCTATGCATGTATCTGTCCATCCTTCAATCTATTGGGTACAGTCCATCCATTTTCTCAAACTTAATCACCTCAACTGTATCATCAGTTGCTATGAGTAAAGGTTCAGACCTTGACTTATGATGTCGACAGACCTTTCCAAGAGAAAGTGTGAAGGTAGTCACACGTCGACACAAGAGCAGGTATCTCCTCCTACCGATACATCTGGTGACAAATTCAAGATCGGAGAACCAATATGATTCAACGCCGTGATCCTGGCGGCACCCGCCCCTCTATACCAGAAATCACGGTGGCTGGGCCAGGCTACGTAATGGGTGATTCGGTGATAATGTGATTTATGGATTGTTCTATTATGTGATGTATCATAGTGGTATACAGGGGGAAACTATGCCTTTTCCAACCTAATGGGAAATGGTTTTAAGCACCATTGCATCTACCTTGAAAACCATTACATGAAATGCACATACAGTACTATTCACTAATGTTTGCTGATTCAGATTGAGTTTAAATGAGATTAGAATTAATTACTTTGTCTCTGGGAAAGGTGCTGTTTCCCATAATGGTGTAAATAGAGATTTGCATTATAAAATAGTGTAGACTGGCTATATTGTGTGCATACATGACATCAATCAAAATATTCTGACAGGCTATTTTCAGTGCAAAGATTTTTTTTTCTGGGACGATCAATTCATACAAGACAATGTTTTCAATTTGTTTGTTTTTCTCCATTCATTCATTGTGCGGGGGTTATTCAATGAACTATTTCCATACAGTGTGCCATTTTGTTGAGAATATAGTATAGTCCTATTTGGAAAGCAATTGTACTGTACCTGTCATACTGGTATTAGGAATATGCACTGGGACCAACGTGTTAGAGACAGCACACATTTTCCCTCCATTGTCTGTCTCCACAGATTGTTCAAACATTATTCACAAACACGCGCCAAGTTCATTATTCCATGTGAAGATTCTTGTGATCCCGTGAAAGCAATGCAGTGTTAAGTTTGTAGGCACATATTTTTAGAGGAGTAAAGGGAATTTGTTAGATCTATGCAGATTATGAATTTCACAGCCTGTCTGGAAATGTGAGATGATTCCCAGACACCAAGCCATTAGTTAACAGTATGTAGTGTGCCCATAGATAGACTACTTTATTTGTTCAAGGAATAATACCTAATAGTAGTCTATAATACTTGACACACACAATCACAAATGGCAATGTTAATAAATGTGATTTTGGACTTCACCCTATTGCCTTTATTTTTATTTTGAATCACACGATATCAAATACATTTCTGTATCCTTGTCTTTTTTAATGACAGTTATTACTTTGAATACAACTATTGTTCTATTAGAATGATAGAATATACTGTAGCTCAACAATTGTGAGACTTAACCTCAGCTGTCTGGAAGTCCAAAGCTATCCATAATTTGACTTTAAATCTGCATGTACTTGCATGAATGGTGAGAGATATAGTGATCGTTATCGTTATAGTGCTTGTGTGAACGGCCCTTACACTGTGTACGAGTCAAATAATTAAATAAATCCACACTGCAGTGGAAAACATCACCACTTACATCATTATTTTGCAAGCAATGGTTTCTCCCTGGTGGTCACTCACAGTCACTGGTGATTGACATCGGTGTTTGGAAGACCGCAGGGTTCTAGGAAATTGAAAGTGAAAGATGAAGCAAAAAGTGATATCATCAATATCATTCACACTTTGTGAGATACACACTTCTACCATGGTCTACCTGGCAGTGCTGAACTCATGGTTAAGTAAGGCTAACCGAGTGTGATGTGTTTTGGGAATGTTTCCTTGATCTGGTTATGCCGACTGCATTAATTATGGCGATCCTCCATGGCTACCCTCAATGGAAGCTCATGTTGGCAGCCCTCCAGCTCAATCGCATTGATTTTCCATAACAATATGAAGAACACTGCTCGCTGCCGAGGATTAATGAATTGCATCTTCAGAGTCACTTTGGCATTCCTAATGAAGCTAGATGAATCTCCCCGAGCAGGCCAGCTGTGTTTGAATTGGTGCTCCATGTGCCAGGCCTCGTCCATGGCAAATCTGAAGCAGACGGGGGAAGAAAAAAAGAAAGAAAAAAGGGGCGAAAAATACAAATATTCCTCAGGCTCATAAATCTTCCTTTGCGGTGTCAGATAACTTTAGTAAAAACATATGATTCAAAGTGTGACATTTATCATCATCAAGGCCCTGGGTCCCCTCTACCCCTCCTCTCCTCTTCACCTGATAGGAACCCGTTTGTGGTCGGACAAATTAATTCATAAGCTGCATCTGTCATCACTCTAGCCTCCTGTCATTTGTACTTACGGGACAGCACCCATCTCCCAGACACTATGTGTATACTCTTCCAATGAAGTAAACAGAAACAAAATCTGTCAGTTATGAAGATATGCAAGTATAATGAAAGTTAAGCTAAAAATATCTTCATGTTTAAGGTATAATACTGTAGACCTGGAACATTACAGTAAAATTAGTTTCCCTTTAAAGGTCTTACTTCTGCATTTAAATGATTTATATAAGACTTTGCAGTATACAGGAATTATGAGTGTGCGTCAAACAGTGACGATGTCCTTACTTAAAACATTACATGCACTTTATAAAAGCATCTTACAAGGTCATTTTCTGCAGGATACTGTACTGTATGTCTCTTGAATGTCATAAAATATAAAGTGTTTCAAGACATTTGGCAGAATAACTTATCACCAACGGGTTTCATGCATTTTTCTTTGTGATGAATAGATTATTAAGATGGAAATGAGGTAATGAAGAGAGGGGAAGAAAAACTTGCTAGGATTCAAGTCTCTAATAGGCTAGCCAGACACTGCATGAACCTTTTTTATTCTATTTTGTATCGTGATAGAAACAATAAAAGTCCCACTCCAAAAACCATGCAAGATTGTGTCCTCTCTGAGGAATAAATAATAGTTAAGTATTGTGTCTGCTGTTTTTCCAGCCCTCTCCTCTGATCATCTCCCCACAGTCCATGCACACACCTATTGTTATTTTCTTCCTCTCATATAAAGTCTGCACGTGCATAAGGGAATAAACCAAATGAACCGTAATGTTGAAAAGGAGGGGAATCATTCTCACCAATCACAGGCTGATTTAGTTTGAGTTCTCCCATGTGGAAGCACCAGTGGCCGAATGGCTGCATGCCTTGGCCATCTCCGGCTGTCATCCTCCACCAGCTTGCTCCAATAACAATTGAATCGAGAATCTTTCCGTGTCACCCATCCCCATTTCAGACCCCCAGTTATGTGAACATTGACTCAGGAATAATCATTTGTTGAGCTTTCTCGCCAGTATTCTTGATAAGCAAACCCTTGATTTTTGTTTTTCTGCTTGGCTGTCTGCGTGAAATAACTCCCAGGTAATGTAAGCTTGCCTTCAGATACAGTTAGCTGGATCTTGAGCGATGAGAGCAGGATTGTTTCATACAAAAAATGTGGTATAAAAGTTTAACATTTTAATCGCTGACAAACATACGTTTTTCTGTTATTTTCTTATTTCACAGTAGCCAGTCACACATTTGTTGAATTTCTGATCTTAGGTACAATTTCCAAGTCCACACATGCCCTCACCCACTTATAAAATAGCTAGTGTAGTGTGCGAGTGTTCTCCACTGAAGAGGGATAGGAGATGGAAAAAGGAATGAGAGGGAGATGTGGCATTGTTTGCTTGAATGGAGCTCAGATATGTCAGCCTCCCTATGGGTGAAGGAAATGCAGACAGCAATAATCCATGTGGTGGAATATCACACTGTAACAGGAACAGAGAGACCGCTGTCTCACAATGTCCCTCTTAATCTCTGTGTACTACCATCCCCAAGGGGAATCAGATGGTGTAAACCATGAACATGCTTTATGTTTCCTGAACATTGATACATTGTTACTCCGATTCATGCTCTCAATCCCTCCTTTCCCTGTTTCTCTCTCTCTCTTTCCATTTCTCCCGTTTTCTCTCCTGCTTCTCTCAGACACTGTCACCTTGAATAGTATTTCTAATAATTTAGTTTTTTAGTTTTTTTTACAGGATACAACAAAATATACAGCTGTAAATCTGTAAAAATGTTACCTGAAATTGTACAATATTTTTCAACAGAAGGAAGCCAGAAGAACTGGGAGGACTTTGTGAGTATGTGATTTAATGTAATTTGTAACAAGCATGACAATACAACAGGCGCACACACACACACACACACACACACACACACACACACACACACACACACACACACACACACACACACACACACACACACACACACACACACACACACACACACACACACACACACACACACACACACACACACACACACACACACACACACACACACACACACACACACACCTTTTTTTTTCTGAGATGCTGCATTGGATGGGATGATTTAAATTCCTCACCAGTCACCCCAAAACTGGCTGCACCAGCGTGAAGCTTTGCTCACAGGCAAACGAGATGAGGCATGGTTGGAACTGAAGGCAAACAAATGAGACTTGTTCTTTCTGTACTTAAATGGTGCATTTGTCTCCCTTTGCCACACACACACACACACACACACTACGATGAAAAGACATATAAATAAATAAGTGATAAAACAAGGAGGGTGGCTCTGCCTGAGGCCACCTACATGACACCCTGAACCTCGGCTCGCTTTGTGTGCCGGCTTTGAAATGTCTAACATTCCGGGTCATAACAAGGGAAGTACATCTATCTTCCAGGTGTCAGGCCCTAGCATTGATGGATGACCTGGCCCGTTGAGTTGTGGTGTCCAGGTGACACGGCGCCATTAATAAACAGATTGTGGGGCTTCTCTCCTCCGTGTGTCATCAACAGGAGGTGTGCCTCTTTATTATTTCCGTGCCACTGACAATAAATACTCATAAACCTAATGACGCCTGATTACTGCTGCAATCTTTGGCTCATTAGGCTTATTAGCTGCAATAGTGCAACTCTGTGGACGCCTAATGTTTAAAAATACACTCCTGGTGCCTGTGCATGATAGTGTGTCTTGTTGAAACCTTAACGCAATTATTCATACAATGTGTCCAGTTAAATTATAAATGGTCTTAGCACACATGCTTTAATAACACAAGTATGTTAACCTTAAACCCTCACAAAGCTACATATGTCTCAGTTTGCATCAGTGTGTTTTATAGGGAAACATTAATCCATGTTGTCTCCAATAAGCCTCTCTGGCACAGGAATGTTTCTTAATTTACCGTCCTCTGCAGTTGAAAAATGTCCTTCAATGTCAGTGGGAACCTTGTGTGTCCACAGACAAATCAACAGAGCAGGCGGAGTCACTGACCCCAATAATTTAGCACATTACTTGGGACGTTTTGCTGTGGAAAGTGCCCATTTTCCCCCCAAACCGAGCCATGGCCCCTCCTGTTTATTACAGGTTTGTGACCCACGCTGGGCCCTGGCGAGTGGGGTGGTGGAGCGGGGGAGGAAAGGGGGTTACAGCCAACAGGGGTCACACCAATGACACCATGCAGCTGTAGACCACATCTAAAACACGCCTGAAGGCATGAGAAGAAGTCAAGCTGGTCCTACAGCTCTGAGAGTCTGCGAGTTTTGAAATGCAGAGAGTTTTTAATCAAAAGACATCACTGTGCATATATCTCTGACATAATGTGAATCTTTATCAGCTATGCTCGTCTGTCTGATCAGATCATCCCAACTCAGAAAATACGGTACACAATAAAAATGTGCACTTGCCACTTGGAGAAAAGTTAAGCAACAACAATGTCACTTGGGGGACAGCCTCAGGATTCTATTTGTACAGTGAATTGTTCTCCCGATGCAGGGACAAAAACATTTCCACTGTTTACCTCCTCCTTTCAAAAATGACAAGCAGGAAATGAGATTTTAACAACTTGACAGTTGGCTTATTAAAATGCAATGAATCTGCAGAAAATATGATTATGCATTTGACATAGATTATCTTTTTATGCTCGATATGTATATAACCATTTATTGTATGGTGAACTTCACCAGAACAAGAGCATAATTATGAATCATATCATTGAATATGCCGACAAGTTAGAATCTCTGTTAAGACACGAAAATGGTGGATGGCACAGTTTTTCTTTTTTTTTGTATTCTAGTAAACACACACTGATAAAGAAGTAATCAGGTACAATCAATTTGAAAGCACATCCGCAGAAATGTTGAAAACACACACACACGCACACACACACACCAGTGAGGAAGACTAATCTAAACATCTCTTTTTGTTAACAGAAACAACGTAATGACAATTCCTCGCTATGGGTAATAAAACCATATCGTGACAACAATGTCTTTGTATTGGTGGTGGTGGTGGTGTGTGTGTGTGTGTGTGTGTGTGTGTGTGTGTGTGTGTGTGTGTGTGTGTGTGTGCGTGTGTGTGTGTGTGTGTGTGTGTGGGGGGGGGGGGGATCTGAGCAGTATCTTTTGTGTATAGCAGAGGAGGAGGGTGAATAAGGGACAGCAACATTGATCTAGGACCCCAAGGCTTCATTTTCCCATGGAGACAGCATGGCTAATTAGGCTAGCATGTTGCCTGTTCCAGCACAGCTGCACTGAGAGATTAGACAGACAGAAGCTGCCAGCTGTTAGTCAGATGCAGTATCACTCACTAATTGAGATCGGCGAACGTTCACGGAGCAAGGCCCACGCCAGTCACACGCCTGCCCTCTTTCATAATGTGGCCAAAGTATATGGTCCAACGATAAGGTTAATCAATGGGAAGGCAGTGGAACGGAGAGCTTGATTAAAATGTAAATACCCCCTTGACCCATTTGTATCATGGCAAATTATTATGTTCGAGTTCTAGTTGTTACTGTAAATTGTTCTGGGGTTTCATGAGAATGAAAAGAAATTGTCACAGCTGGGAGCAGATCGATGTGGGTGCATGGACACCATAATACAATAAATGTCAGTGGATAACTGAATGGCTAATATTGCCTGTAGTTGCCAACGGTTATCAAATGCCCTGGCAAACACATTGCGATTTAAATTTCAATTATTCAGTGGCATGTACAGTATTATGTGGGTGATCATGTCTTGTTTATTCAAATTAACTTTTGAGAACATGTATTGAGCCAGAGCAAATCAAATAGTAGTAGAGTGTACATGATGTGTACACAAGTGTCTATGCTGAGGGCTTGGATGTGGGCAATATTGTATTTTGAATTTTCTGAAACGTTCCTTTGTATGTTTTGGCCATTGTCCATTAACCTCTGACTATATTGTAAATCGAAGACGAAGAATATCAAAAGATATTGTTCTTCTAGCCAGTACTCTTGGACTTTTGTAAATGCATTGAAAGAGAGAATGCATGTACTGTATATATTCCCAATGGTTCTATAATAGGCTACAAGTCTGTAAGGCAGGCTCCCAGCAAATACCAACATAAAGAAGAATGTGTGCTAAAATACTCCGATGTGGTTGAACTAGCCTTGAGATCGTCACACAGTACAGTATATACCTTATATAGGCTAGTAGATCTCTCACGCACGCACACTCGCACAGTCACACGCACACAGTCAGTCACGCGCACGCGCGCACACACACACACACACACACACACACACACACACACACACACACACACACACACACACACACACACACACACACACACACACACACACACACACACACACACACACACACACACACACACACACACACACACACACACACACACACACACACCTTGCTCTCCCTTCCGTATAAACACCTTTCCATACCTCCCCATCTCTTGACAATCCATCATGTGCGTCCCTGTCACTGTTTAGTGCCGTCAGAAGACAGCCTAAATAATCTCTTCTCCAGGACAATTTAACTCCATACCTTCTGGCACAGTGCTGCTCCCCGTGATAACTAATAGAAGAAACTCTTAAAACTTCAGAGCTTATAATAAGCTTGTCAGCTTATCATATTAGGCATGTGAGCTTATAATATTAGCATTTAAATGTTCCTGGGTATAATGTGATGGGAGCGTTGCCATTTTGACTTTGCCATTGAAGAGAGAGAGAGGGAGAGAGACAGAGAGATGCCATTTCTGTGGGAATCCTTAATTCAAATACTACTCCATTATCATGTTGTTTTCAATATTGTGTGAATTTCATTTTATATTAATGTGATTACGATAATACATATTTGAATGTGCCACAGATAATTAACATTAGCAGATATCATTGACAGGCACTGCCCATTACGGTCCATTATTCCAACGTAAATAATCAGACAAATGTGACGTATTCTCACACCCAAGATGACAAACGGGTGACATTTTGTCAAACGTTTGACTGGAAGGGGGTACCTGCGACGGTACATTGACTAGTACGGGGGATATGAGTTTGATTCTGTCCCTGTCGGGGCATAACCCAAACTGCACTGAGTCGGCTGAAGCGGACTTCACAACCGTCATTTTAACTGTCTCTTAGCCAGCGGACCCGCATTCCTGGAGTGTGGGAATGTATTTGGCCAGGGTGGCATCAGATGAAAAGTTTGACATTTGGTCACATAATGTACGCCGACTGACCAATGGTACTTTGGAAGAATGGGCCGTTGGGCTAATGGCATGGCACATCATTAGTAGATCCAATCTAAATAGTTTCTGAGAAATGTATTTGAACATTTTTCTGGGTTTTTCTTTTATATTGTGTTTCTTTTATCATCAGGGGTCATCAGTGATGATCAAATTCTTGTTTACACAATATCCCCTACAGGTAAAAAAAGAAATCTAAAAAGAAAAAACTTTATCTGTGAAGTCATCTACAATAAACATTCACAATTTATTACTGTGGTGAGTTTGCAGTTAATCTCTTGTAGGCTACAACGTATGACTCTTGGTTCCCCATGTCAGCTAATCATGGGCAATCTTTTTCTTCATCCCACCACATACGGTAAGGGGTGGCAAAATTAATGATCTTCCTCGCAAGATACGGAACAAGTAAGTGAGCAATTTCAGGATTGACAGAGATTATTAAACAAAACTAATTATAGTCATTGGTACAGAACAATAATATCCTGGATAGTAAAGTATTAATGCGGGAGATTAAAATAGGCCTATCCATTAAAGGACATGATATTTCATTCCATCTACAAGGAGGAAATAAGTCTCATAAGCCTTTTTTATCTTTGAGGAAATGGGCAGCAGTAGAGGTAGATCAATTAATAATTTAATATGCTTTGCCATCAGATAGACCACAGACAGCACTGGGTAAATACAATTGATTATACACCATGCTGATTTGGCACCAAGCCCGAGAAAATTAAGTTAAAAAAAAACTATTAAACATGACAATGACCACCATTTTGTGGTCACTGTAATGTTTTCTTGACATCCACAATAACACTACTGTCCATTACTATACATAAATTATTCTACACTTAAATTCATCCCAATATATTCCTCATGCTGTACTTTTACAAAGCAATTTGTATTATCTTTTGTGGACTTAAAATATCCTGCTGGATTATATAGAGGCATGTACTGTAATGCCAAGGAAGATGATAAAACATGAATAAATAACTCAAATCTATTCTTCTCAATGTAGGTCATCCATCACACGCTATAATAAGATGACTGTATAATTAAGAAAAAGAAAATTCAATACAATTTTGAAACTATTGTTGTTGAATTCCACTAATCCCCCATGTTGGTTTAAAGTGTTAATTTAGTGTCCCTGTTCAATTCAAAAGTAATTTTCTGACTATTGTGCTGTAAGTACCAATTATGTCACAAATTACTGGCAACTAATGAGTATTCAATTGCAGCAATCTTGAATATATGCCTTTGTTTATGAAAGCGCATTCTGTGAAATAACACTATTATTAGTGCAACGTTTGCTCTGTCCATTATACGTTTATTTCAGATGTGACTGCCATGCATGCCAAAGATATTACTTCACGTGGATTTAATTGAGGAAAGTTTCTCCAGGGAATGGAACCGACTGTCTTTTGAATTTGGAAATCCAATTGTATGTAACAGAGGCAAATAAGGCAGATATGCCATCATTTTGACCAGGCTCCATCCTGTTCAGTGTTGCAACCTGTTTGGATAATGCCCTCAGGTAGTAGTGCATAGCAAGCCACACATCTGCACCAAAGTCACACCAAGGAGTATTGAATGAAGCCGAGATGCGACAAGGTGAACTGTGTTTTGTTCTTTTACATTTCCTGCAACAGCATGAAGCCCTAATTCCAACCATCTTATGATGGAAAATGAGGACTCCAAAATTATAATAAAACACATCCTGTAAAAGCCTGGTTCATTTTGTCACGCAGTGGGTGTCACACAGTAGGAATAGCTGATCTGTAAGCTAAAAACACGTTGCATTGCGACACGTTGTGAGCTTGTAGATCGGCACACGACACCGTCGCACAACAAAGTATATATATACAATTATACATTATACATATAAAACTCCCTTTAGTGCACGCAGCAAGATTGAAAAGGCAAATAAATCCCTCAATATCCTGTGATCAATTTGCAGCAATGCTACTAGCACTTGTACCACAGATGTGAAATATTAAAAAGCTTTATATCCCCCTCCTTTCATGAGGAATATTTGTAATAAATATTAATGGTTAAATATCTGAGCATTACTGATTAAATTATATATGGATCAATGGGGTTACTGAGTGGGCTATCAATAATTAAACAAGGACTAAACATACCTCTTCCCACTGAATGCCTGTATCCATCTAAATGGTGCCTCATTACATTATGAACTACTTAACAACTCTCAATGGCTGTAACGCAAGCATTGCAGTAATCCTGCAGAAGCACAAACTGATGAAGGAACATATACAGTATGCATGTCATTAATTAGCAATGACACCAACCTACTGTCATTAGATGTGAGCATTCACTAATACTTTGTGTGCAGAATGATTATGTAGTGCACATAATTATAGTTCTCATGGCTCGGATAAGGGTGATTATTTATCTTGCGGTTTTGAAAGCTGGCAATCATATGCATGGTTAACAAGTATACTGTGACCAAGGCCTTGATAGATGTGTAGCCGTTATCCCCCATCCACACCCCATCACGTACTTTCCTCTCCAAATATTAATATGACAGCTACACAGCACAATCACAATGAGAGTTAATAATGTCAGGGTTACATGTACACACCAGATTTGAATACTATTGGATGTTAAGAATGTATTCTTTTCTTTTCTTTTCTTTTCGCAGTAGCCACATTAAAATACCTGTGATCTGCAACATAAAATAGACCAAGTGCTTATCATCAAATGCTTTTCATTCAAGATAATTATGATGCAATATTTTGATTTAAATTGCATCCATGGCAACAACATTGTTTGTGACATAATTCCAAAAACCTTACAGTACCTGTGTCAAAATTCAAATGTACAATTCAGGCCCTGTATACAGCAGTAGCAAGCAATTCATTTTAGATTTCAACCTGCAGAAAGGAGCCTGTGATTAATCTAACATCATACAGGTAGGTGGACAGAAGTGCAAAGGTTTAGATGGTCGATCAGTTCAATACATAAATAAATCACGTTCCATCTGCAGCAGAAGCATAGCTAATGCGTGCTGAAGTGTCCTAGCAGTGTGAATACTGTGCTGCATGAATGCTTTATCATCATGGAGCAATCAATGTGTATTCTAATCAAAATGACAGACAGGAACCCTGAAGCTCAATGACATTTTCCAGATCTGCGATATTGCAGCATCTCTTAGGCATGCATGGATTTCAACACTATACTCCCACGGGGAATCTTTTGTGTTTCACAGTCTTGGCAGGTAGCCAATGGACAGTGTTCAACTGTGGGCGAACACTTTCTTGTGACATCATTTCACTTTCTCAGGACTACTACTGGCATCGTAGTTAATTAGTGGTAACGAAGCCGTCTCTAATTTGAATACAGAAGCCCAGTCTGTTATCGTCTGTTATGACCTCTTGCAACCTCAGCCTCTTTAGCTACAGCAAACTGCCAGCAGCTTCATCAACACACAACCATAGTGCCTACGCCACGCACTCTAAAGACAGCAACCATGCTACTGTATTAAACTATTACCATAGAGCAGGGGTCTTCAACAGGGGGTCCTCAGAGTTACTACAGGGGGACTCCAAATGTTTGTGTGATGGGAAGCTTTTTTAATTATTTTTTCTTACATTAACCACTTGAACCTAGACGAGAACATTAGCCGGAAATAGCAGGTCTAAAATCCCACAATGCATCGCAGCTTGTAGATCGGCTATTTTCAGCAAAGATGTTTGGTGTAGAGGGTATTGATGGTTCAATTGGTTACCAGTTACTGTCTGAAAACCGCTACACGACGATAGTTTTGTCAAACACGTCTATGAAGCCATCTATTACATCTTTGAAAAGTTGAATCTACAACACAAATGTATAAAATGTGTAGTGGGAGTCCCTGCTTTATCTCTCTCTCCGCTAAGGGGTCCTTGGCCTGGAAAACGTTGAAGACCCCTGCGAAGGCAGTATGCACAGTCAACTTCTTAGCCTCATGGCAATGTCATCTGACATTTGACTGTATGCACTGGGGAGACAGCTAGAGGAGGGAACAGGAACAAAGGGAAAGATGAGACTCTTTTTGGAATTAAGAAAAGTGTTCTATGTTTAGTCAGGTGTGGAGCCCTGTGGTGATTAGGCGCTCAGTATGGTAGCCATGGCTGCTGGAAGCCATGCAGAACTAACAATACCTCTGATCTCCACGGACCAATTAGCCCTTGGAGTTCTCATGTAAAACCCTTCATAAAGAGCCTGTCGATGGAGGCCATTACAGACAGAGAGCCATACCAGGCAGAACCATGCCAGGGAGAGCCGCCGTGTCTCCACAGCCTATAGTATCTTCTATACCCTGTCCAGTCAAGCCTGCACTTGTGACAGGCAACCGTATCCTGACACTGCACATGAAAGGGACCAGGAATCATCCACTGAGACCATGCCCCCATTGGAAACCAATTACAGCATTATATCAAAAGTGTCGTTGGCCATTAGAGAGAGCAGATGGGGTTGATTGATCCCTGCTCAAATTGTAATTATGGATAGCATTTGTATATTAGGCAGAGACTAAGTTGGCCCATGACAAGGTGCATCTCATTGGTATGGGTCTTTACAGTCCTTCCAAGTGAAGCTGAATTTCCCAGTGCAGGCCTGCACAATGAGAAACTGCCTGAGTGGACCCTGATGAACAATCGTTGAGCGCAAACACATTGGGAACTTGGGATTTTTAACTTAAACCCCATTATATTTTTCTCTATATAATAGGTCTACTCAGATTTTCTCTCAACACCAAATCTCTTCATGGAAAATAGCTGATCTACAAGCTTCAACGTGTCGCAACTATTTTCAGGGGACCATAGGGTTGAACTTGAAAGCCATGTTGAAATAAATGCTTTAGAATTTTTCATTTGAACAATGTGGCTTGGCTCCTTTAATTAAGATATGCTGAAGAACTGTGCAGTGCATGCGGCTTTGCTATAAAGGAAATTAACCTAGACTCAGATACTGTATTGCTTATGATCTTCTAGCCTTCCCAAAGAGGACCAGATTCTTGTTGGACATAATTGAGCACCCATGCAGTGCTCCTAAATGTCTTAATGTGCAATGAGATGTGCTAATGTTCTGAATATAGCTTTCCACTGTAGGGGAATAGTTTACTGTTGTAAAATGAATATGAATATATGAATCATTCTTCCATTTGTCGAAGTACTGTAGTCGCTGCATCTAGCACACATTGACAGCTGTACGGCTGTCATAATAATTATCTGTTATAGTGTAATTGGGGTTGTGTGAAACCATTTGTCCTGTTAATTACTATAGTAATTGTGTGTGTAATGTGTATGTGGTCTTTCTATAATGTAACATTACAAGGTGATTACTATAACAAGGATAGTACTGCTACCTCTACATTAACAAGACATAGAGTGTACTAACAGCTTAGCCTCCCTGTCAAATGTTTAACTATGGATGATTGATAACTTACTAAGTATTGTATGTGGGCAGTTTGTGAACGAAGCCACATCAAGATGCACTGACAAAGCCGCACTATACAAGCTGGCCACTGTGGCCTTCTGATGGTCTAAGTCAGACATTCCCAACCATGTACCACTGGGACATGTACCACCGGACCGCGCTAAGGGAAGTTTTCCCGGCCATGAATCTATAACCTTGGGCCACCAGGGTTTTCCAAACAGCGGTGTAAAGCAGTCGCATGAAGACACCAAGGATTCGTCAGTGACTGCGGTTCATCCGTGCTACTTCTGTGTTGCATAACAGTGACATCACTACTGTGAGTCCTTGCTATCTTTTTCATAGCCACGTGTGTTCCTGATCAGCA
This sequence comes from Protomyctophum bolini, assembly GCF_963924005.1. Lineage (NCBI taxonomy): Eukaryota > Metazoa > Chordata > Actinopteri > Myctophiformes > Myctophidae > Protomyctophum > Protomyctophum bolini. The sequence continues at coordinate 15,092,052 of NC_137871.1, read as the reverse complement.
GGCAGCAGCGTAACTGTAGTCGTATTTTGTGATGATTGCGCTAATGAAACACTAAACTGGATTATTATTTCATGTCAACATTCAGTATAGGTAAAGTAATGCATTACTCTGCAAGTTTAACTAAAGGTTTCATTATTACTAGGGCTATTCATTATTTATTTTATCACCCTATCCTTGTTGATATAACACCATTTAGGTCAATGGTAGGCTATAACATTATGTAGTGATAATAAATAGGCCATTCATTGACTCACTGCCAGTCAACTTCTGTGTTTTTGTACGATTAATGCGCGACTATCGCACAATGCCAGCCTACTATAAAATCACTCATGCTTTTGCTTAAGTGTTTCTAAATAAAAGTATCCCTCTTGTTACCTGCAAACGGATGGATGAATTGTATTGTATGGGACTACACATGCACTTAGTCCGATGGTGAACACATTTAATTGCTGATTATTATACTGTACCATGTCAGCACAAGTAGGCATATTGTAGCCCATGTGGAGACATGGGAATAATGCTCCATTAGGTTAACCTGCCCTCCACCAGCCCCAAAGATTCCATCACCAAGTTGGCAGAGTGCCATGTGGCACAGTGAGAGCATTACATGTTAAAAGGAAGGGAAAGACAATATTGTTGATTGATTATTTCAACACTAGCGCCTCCTATCACCACACTGATAATATTATAGTCAGCCTAGTCCAACCCATATGATAACGTATGCCTGATTAAAGCCTTCTGATAATGGTTTCAGTCTAAACCAAGTAACTAACCCATCTCACAATTAGACCATGGCTACAATGTCCTTTTGTCACAACAATGGAAGTAACTAAGCTCTCAAGCTTTTCTGTGTTTTATCCTTTTGACAGATATAATATGTATAAAAAACAACGGTAGTCGGTCGCACACACTTCACCGAAACGTTTGTCCCTGTTCAAAAATGCAATTATGGCATCTGGTGCAAACAAATCAGACAGCTCCGTATATGGGCACAAAAGGGGGCATGCCCATTTCCAGCTCTTTTTGAATAATTGCCAACCCACGTCGTCCTCTTCGGACAAACCAAGACCAATCCTCCTAGCTGTCTTGTTTCCTCAATATATAACACATTACCGTGGCATACATCGGCTGAGATAGGTCATAGTCTCGTCTTACAATGTGTCAATACAAGTCAAGTGAACTCACAGAGGTCACATCTGACAAGGTGGCTATTTTTACCTTTTTTCCTCATTACACAATGTGACATTTAATGAACTTATATGGCCAAAATCGTGCAGGTTGCGGGAACCTTAAGAGCAGAGCCCCTATATAAGGGACATCTGTTCCAGACACCTTTTGGCAATATACATAATTCCTTGGAACATGCTCAAGAAAGACAGGAACAACAGAACAGTATGTAGTCAAAAAGTAGCTCGACTTGAAGTCATGCATACAGTACGTGGATCTACCAGTGGTTCTCAACCTATTCTAGGGCTCACTTGAAAATATCAAAAGTGAGCCAACCATTGGGGGAAAATCACACTTGTGTGAAGTGAGGGGCGCCTCACTTCTTTAAACAAACATTGTACTCTAAACAAACATTGGCTGCCACATGATGTCACGTGGGGTGCTGTTTTTTTATTCCCTGAAGAAGACCTTCTAGGTCGAAACGTTGGATTCTTGTCAATAAATATACAGCACCGTGGCTACGAGTGTGCGGCCTATTTCTTATTTTTCCTTGTGCTGTTTTTTTGACACCATTAACACTGCTGGACGAAGCTGGTATGGCGCTTGGGTGCCGGGTGATTTCAGGCTATTCCACTATGATTCGCGTCTGGTTTTGGCTTCCATCTTGAATGATAAAGTATTAGCGTTAATGCTACCGAGCCAAAATGATGTCCATACTATCTCTAGAAAGCGCCAATGTTCCCATCACGCTCAATGGATAATCAGAAAAGACCTCCAAACATCGCCGATCTGTTCAACACCACGGACAGCGATTTAGTTTCAGAGAAAAAAGCCTTCAAACAAGACGTGGCCTAAAACAGAGGCTAATGACAACCGTGACAACCGTGCATAGCAACCGGAGTAATTCAAATTTATTGATGAGTATACCTGTCCTTTGTACTGAGACGGTTAAAAGTCCATAAACTTGGCTGCCTTTCAGATAGCCAGACGTTGGAGGGGCTATCGCCCCTCAAAAATACATTAGCCTAAGCAGGCCGGTAGCGACATCACAAGCAGGCTCAGCAAGGCCAGAAACACCTTACAGAGGCCAACGTCTCTGGAAGTCGGCCCAGTACAGCACCGACACCAAACTTGGACTGTACCAGAGCTGTGTCCTGTCTACCCTGCTATACGGTTCTGAATGTTGGAAAATGACAGAAAATGATTTCCACAAACAAAAGCTTACGGAAAATTCAATGAATATTCTGGCTCAAAACCATATGCAACAAACACCTTCTTGATCTGTGCAAACAGGAAAACATGGTTACCATCCTTAAAGAGAAGACGGTGGAAATGGATTGGGCATGTAATACGTACAGGACAACTTCACTGGACACCAGAGGGCAAACGCAAAAGAGGCCGACCCAAGAACACCTGGTGTAGGACAGTGGAGGGAGAGTTGAAGACCCTGCATCACACCTGGGGATCTATACAAATGCTGGCCAAGAACAGACTGAAGTGGAGAGATCCTTTATTGCTGCCCTACATATATGCCAGCCAGCATAAAGGCATCCCAGATCCCCCTCATAAACTGCCACACTTGCTGAACTGTAAATGGTAAATAAATGGTAAATGGTGCATTTATATAGCACTTTTATCCAAAGCACTTTACATAGATTGTGCATTACACACATTCATATGTGTGTGTAATGGCTGAGGAAACCATGCAAGGCACCAACCTGCACATCAGGAGCAATTAGGGCTTCAGAGTCTTGCTCAAGGACACTTCGACACCAACTCTGGGGGAGCCCGGGATCGAACTGCAGCTGTTCTACCGGCCACTCTACCCCCTGAGCCACTGCCGCCCCTGTAAAGGGGATATAGAATACCACTTAAAATATAAGTCACAATATTGCCAAAATAGCAAGGTTCAAACCTCCAAGGCTTTCCCCAAACACTCAAATGCAGGCTTTGGTCCAAAAGGAAGGCCGCAAACCTACCCCTTTTATGCCCTCCTTTTAAAGGGATATTGCTACACTATGACACTAAGTACTGGGGTTTAGTACTTTGATCACCATTGGTTTCAATTAACTTGCTTGTGTGCAAATTCTGTTTGTGTTTGTTGTCTTTGGTTCTGTGTATGGCTACTCCAACGTAATGCCTGCAGACCTTCCTAATCAGGGGAACTGCCCATAACTCCGACATCCCACTACTTTGACTACATGGCTTCACATGCAGTTAGGGAGACGGTTAGTAATGCGGTCGTCGGAATAATGTGCCGTCTGAACAATGGCTTATTTACAACGTTTTGTTTCTACATATTTGCTTTGAGTTCCAGAGGCAGGCTAAGAATGGGTAAGTAGCCTCAAAGTAAGGTGTTTCCAGTAAGATGGTAACTGACATTTTAAATGAAAAACGGACTGTCCCTTGGAATCAAATAACAGCCTTGTTATTATTAACATTGTTGCTGTCAGAGCAAAATGCAGCTTGATGTAACTCAATAATATTGAGTTCCATCAACTATTTCTAGTCCCTATTTGTCTCCCGTTTTCTCAAGATGTTCTTGTTGAATTTCTAAATGATATGCAGTGATTTGGGTGAATTGGAAAAAACCCCGGTCCACCCTGGTAACAAGATGTGCACATGCACGCACTACGTAGTGGGGGGGGGGGACTACACACGCAACAGGCCAACACCACGCACACAAAGGCCCGCCCCCGCTCGATCATGATTGGCGGAAGGCCCCTCTCTACCCTGATTGGACGACGGCTGGGCCACCTAGCCAAAAACTAAACCTACAGGGGTTAACTGGGGACAGTAGTGGTACATGCTTATGTTATGCCATGGTCCTTAGAGTTGCAGTAGTTACAGTAAAGACAGCAATTAATATCTGGCAATTTTACAGTAGCCTAAATGGATAATTAATGTAGTTGATTTGGTCACATAATTGCAAACGGTCCATTATGTTAGCACCTCTATTCTGTCCTTCACATGCCGACAGACAGACAGACAGACACACACACAGACATGATCTGCTAGGTCTCATAGTAAGTGCTCACTGCGTTCGCAATCACAGGCAAGGTCTAATTAGGCACAGTAAAAGCAGCAACAAATGTACTATACAGTAGGTAGATATAGCATGGCCAAACAATTGACATAAACTTGAATTGTATATTGTACTTTCTTACAATTACATTGTGCTTTCTTACAATTGACAACAAACAGCTAAACTTAGGAAAGAATCAACAAACACAAGCGGTTTCACAAACCCTACCCATGTTTTGATTGTAATCTGTAATCTCTTGAAACAAATAAATGTAAGAGTTACATGTCAGGCATTGCTTCTTGTCACATATTACAGCTTGCACAGTACAAACATTTAAGAAAACTAAACAACAGAAACTTACAGTCTCATGACTCTCAAGGTCCTGTGTGAGGAGAATAATTCTGCTGCTGCTAGCTCTGACACTCAAACCAGAATGACAAAACAAGGAAGTGTTACATAACACCTAGGTAAAGGCTCCTCCTAGATTGACTAAGTGTCCATAAAGCAGTATAAGGTCGCCCCCTAGTGGGCTACATAGCCATGGGGCAGAACACTCCCCGCCATGGTATAAGGATGATTATGCCATTAATACTTTCCTTTTGAGAAAGCAAAACTACTTCTGAGATAGATCTCAGGCCCTTTAGGGTCTTCCATTTAACCTTAACCTTTCGTACTCTGTTGACTTTGCTTAGTATTGTCTCAGAAACCACGCCAAATGGCCATACATTCCTCTCCGTCAGAGAGTCTTTGAGCAGGACTACATCTCCCACGTGGGAGATTGGGTTCATTTGCGAGACTTTGCATTTGCCTCCACCGTTTTGAGTAAAGGTCTGGGGTGCTGATGTCTCCTGAAGGTGCAAGTACATTTTCTGTGTTTTGATTCAGGATCATTGCAGGTGTCAGTTCTGCTGACAGGTACTAAGGGTCTGTGGTTAATTACAGACTTTACTTCCACCGCTATAGTGACCAAGACTTTGTGAGTCGAACGGCCACCAACCTGTGCACACTTGAGGACAGTGATTTGTGCTTGCATGGCAAGGTCAGTGTCATTTTTGTTTGCTTGTTGGATTTCTGGAATTTGTTTGAACACCTCGCTCCCGAGGATGCTCATCTAATTGAATCCGTCAGAGTCATTGTAATTCTCTTTATTGAGATGGTGTCTGGGACACGGATCAGGATAAGCTGGATGGCCATTACTGTGGATGTTTGTTTTGTGGACATTGACAATAGTAGACCTGTGAGCTCCTTGTATACAGACTTCTGCCACAAAAATTGTAACAAACCCAACCTAAGTCGAGACGTTGTGCGAATCAATCTCTCTGTCTTGCACTGTTGCATTCACAACAGTATATCGGCCGATCACAATTCCTTTGCGTGATGTTGTGTAGACGAACAACATCTGAAGCATATGTTTCTGTCTTTAAGAAAAACCTTGCGTTCATCCAACGGTTTGTTTCTGAAGGTTCGACAATTTCTGAGAGGATGTGGCAGGTGATGAAGAGGGCACTCTTTTCCTGGATCGTCGGTTGCTTTCTTTGGTTGACTCTCTCGGGTTGAGTCTCTGACTGTAGAGCAGGATTCATCTCTGACTCTGATTCCACGTCTTTCTTTTGTACTGTCACGGCAGCCACTTGAGCCGGCGTGAGTGTGGAAGGGAGGGAGGCGACTTTGGTGGTAGTGCAATGACCATTGTTCCGCGGGTGGTGTTGAGGCTCGGCGCGACATGAGGAGATAGCGGCGGAACGACGCAGAGGGTAAGTCTGTGACGTCACTGCCGTGTGAGTGTAGTGTGTAGGACGGCTTTTCAGTAGTGAGTAGGGCGGTCTCGGCATGACGTAGCTGTTGACTTTGGGTCCCTTGTCCGTGTGTCCGTGTTTTGGGCACAACATTAGCTATGTATATATAGATTATATGATTCACAAATAGCAAAAATAGCCGATCTACAATCTCACAATGCGTCATATCACAATGTAATGTATTGTGAGCTTGACACTTTTGACAATTTTCACCTGTAATGATATGGCCAAAATAGAGGCAGCAGGTTGGAAGCTTATACGAGTGCCAACACTTTCTGTAGGATATTCTATGAAAAGTCCTTCATAGAATATGTTACATTCCTAACATGCTGCGCAAGTCAGTCTGTCGTAATTGATAAATATGTTATGCGTGCCAATGGTTTGGCGGTTTCGTGGTTAAAAGTGATATCTCTAGCATATCACTGAAATAATCATTGGAAATGCCACAATGTAAGGACTGCACTCACAGATCATATCTTAATACAAATGTCAGTGTCTTTCAGGCAGGCCTATGATCCCAAGATGGATGAGTTGGGGATGATGACATGATTGATTATGGCAGGAACACAGCTCCTCGTTCCGTTCAGATACGCTCTCCCTTGTGACAGCGGTACAGAAAGACAAACGCTGCACATCAGCCAAATGGGGCTTCATGTGCTGGTTGTGTTGGCCACCAACAGTACCTGTAAATGAAGACGAGCAACCTGGAGAACCTATTCCCCCTGCCCCCACGGCCACCCGCTGTGCTCGGAAAAGAAGAAGATGGTTCCCACTATTTTTGATAGATCTAACCGTAATATATTTGGCTTTAAATGAAAATTGCAGTCATTCAGCTCAAGCGATATCTGAGGGCTTATGATTTGCTATGTGGATACACAGCCACCTCTGCAATTCCATCAGTCCCCAGTAGCTGACAGGAATGGATAGGCTCTATTAACTTAGATGGAGGGGGCCTTAGGCTGCGCCGTAACTAGTGCTATTAATCCATATAGTTGTTCTATCAAGGTGCTGCCCTGGATGAGATCGAGAAGAGTGGGCTGCTATCACAGCAATAGTGCCTGGATTCTAATATTATTGTTTCTGGTAATGAATGGGGATTGTGGACACAATTTAGACGAAATCCAGTTGCAACAGTTTCAGTCTTAGTTTTTTAGGACAATGTAATGCTGGCCAATAATTCCAGGTGGATGCAGGCTCATATTGCATTGTTCCAGTGCTTTTGCCAAGCAGTCAACGCCGCCTCTCTCACCACCCACAATCCTTTGTAAATTGTATTCAGTGTCTGTACAGCAGTATGTCCAAATCCTGTTGGTTGCAGCCGTTCTTGTACTGCCATACTAACGATTACGGTTCCAGAGCTATTTAACAACATAAAAATGCAACAAGGAATATGCATGTTCCAATGCATCTCAATGACTCCTCGGTCTCTAGGGGAGAGACCTGACACAGCAGAGGCTTTGATCAGCACCCATGCCATCAGGTTTGCCTCCAAGACTTCCACCCTTGAAGGGACAGAGTAGGGCTCACACACTGTATATTAGCAATTTAGATCCAACACCAAGAATATTATTCGAGCATTTGCATCTCAAAGGCCCAATATTAATTTTTGAAATCAGACTGAAGCTGAGATGGGTTTATGTATATTTTGCCTTTACTCTTGTACTTTTATGTTCAGGGAGGGAAACTATGTGAACATACTTTTGCCAACTAAATATTAAAATAATGATAATAATTAAAAAACATTGGAAATACAACTATCACTTTCTGAGTTGATGCGCCCTTTGGTATAATTTATTAAAAAGGGTACACTGCCATTCTCATTGATGTAAAACAAAGGGATGGTAATGCAATTTTCATCTCACTCCTGCTGCCATTTGAATATGAATGTACACAGTCCTGTTTGTGGAGGATATGAATAACTAAACCATTGCAGCATCAGAGCAAACAAAACCTGTATCTGACTTTTTCATCTCAGTGTTCCTGAATATGCTGCACTTCATATAATCTATATGTAAATTCAGGAAAGGTATTGAAAACCCTGATTAAAAAGCATGACCAGTACTGTACTGTACATGTCTGAGTGACATTTCCCCCAAAACCCCACTAATCACAATGATCTTTAGGGCATCACTGACGTGTGACACTGCAGACATCACTTACAAGTTATTTTATCAGATGGAAAATGTCCCTCATAAAATGTGCATGTTATATTGATTGTTCTAAATGTTAATGTCTTTAGAGCTGGGACATCTGATATTTCACCATTAAAGCAGCGATAAAGCATGTGATATTGTAATGATATTTACCAACAGCTGTTCCTCGGCTGCTCTCCGGGGGCCTGGAAGGGGGCTTAGACATTGCCTGGGTAGTCATCTTTATTGATCTGTGAAAAAGGAAAAAATCTTATAAAATGTCAGAAGAAATTTTCGTTGACAGTATTTCTATAACTTTAAAGGGTATTGCAAAGCAAAATCTTGCATTTTAACCACTTAAACCCTTTAATACTTAATTGACTGGAGTTCTATGCTAGACTCCCCTCCTTTTTTGCCTCTATAGTCTATACCAAACCTCTTTACAAAAAAAAACAAAAGAGATCTAAAAGCTCACACGTTGCGAAATGTGAGATTTTATATTGGCTATTATTCCCTTAGAATAGATTGAGGGTTACATCACTGAGATGATTTCTCCTCACTCAACCAGACATATCTTAGCATTTACGTTAGTCAACAGATCTTCACTTTCTACAATGATAATGATACGGTGAACTGATCTGTACATTATACGCATCGGCAAAGGCTCAATGAAGTTATAGTCAATTATAAAGATATTTCAGGCACTGTGGTAAATATAACATTTAGCTAACTGTTTTATAGTTAAGTTCCTTGGCAACTGTATGTGGGAAAATTAGAATCAGGACATATTCAAATGGCAGAAACTCTCAGGAGACCAAAGAGCCTTTGATAAAGTAACTGGCATTTTGTCACTACTTAAGACATGAAAGGCATGATAACTTTGCGCCAAAAACTTGTGGTTCATCAGTAGGAGGGATAGGTGGGGAATGTATTTATGTAAGCTGTGGTGCCATGTAGAGGCTGTTCCCGTAATTGCTTCGTTAAAACCGGTTGCTTTGTGTGTCCTAGAGTAATTAAGCACTTGGAATTTTACATTACACTAGTGAAAATTAACAAAGAGCACATCTGGGTGTCCCATAGGTGTAGTCATTAAAAAACCCATTATTTTTCAAATTACTTTTTCAATCTTTCAGCCCCCCTAATCCTGAGGTATTTCCCAATAGACAAGTTCCCGTTCCTTTTTTTGAATGACTCCTTTAGGAAAGTTAAACATTGAGCGGACAGTGTGGCCTGCGTTGGGTGCTCCCCACTGCCGTTGTGCCGAACTCCATTTCCAAGAAAAAGGTGGTTGGGGAATGGACAGGCACAGCACAACATATCGCAGCCAAATCTTTTTAAGCCATGTATCCGAGTCTTTCATGACATCTCTCTGCTGAAAATAACAATTTCAGTATGCAATAACAATCACTCATAATTCATACACCTGAATATTATAAAAGATGGCCCGTTCTAGCCCCTTTTATTCATTGCAATTTCTCACAGAAAGTAGGTAGGCTACAATGAGCCTTTATTGAACAGCAATAATGTCTTGAATGTTGTGCATGTGCTCTGTGGTAATAATAACTGAATAAAGTCTCATGGGCAAACCTGTCATTACTGGGAAAGCATCACAACAACATATCCACTGAGAAATGTACCGGTATGTTTTTATTCATAGAGCGAAAGCAGTCCATTCCCTTAAGAATATGTTCTTTATATTTAAGAATAAGTAGGTGTGTGTGTGTGTGTGTGTGTGTGTGTGTGTGTGTGTGTGTGTGTGTGTGTGTGTGGGGGTGTGTGGGGGTGTGTGTGTGTGTGTGTGTGTGTGTGTGTGGGTGTGTTTGTGTGTTTGCCATTTAGGAAACACTTGTATCCAAAATGCTGTACAGTACCATAAGTGTACTATACCAAGTGTTTATACTGTATGTACTGTAATCAGGTGTCTACCTCTAAAAACCTCAAGCTACATTGAAACACTTCTGGGAGGAACTGAACCCCCTGCCAGCAGTGGGACACAGACCTCCAACGGTCCTAATCAACTCAGTCAGATTTCGATTAAATTTATAATTGCTAATTGAACATTTCCAGACGTTTATGGGGTATATGGTGTCCTATATGGACATATAATGAGAAATGTCATGTTACCGTTGGACATAGTACACATGTACAGTAGCAATTTGGTGTCCCGAGATCTAGATAATGTTGAAATGGATTGAAATTATGTACATCACTCTGACAATGAAGGGTTTTGTGAAGCACATACCTGCCAATGATAGTATTACATGCTGAAAGGACATCATTATAGAGGGCTTCCTATTTTGGGATTTAAGAAACCTTATTTTTTCAAATTATGTAAACATTTCTGATGTGATGTGAGTATGAAGCTTATAAAGCTTGCATATATAGTACAAGCTTGTAGAGTCTGTAGGGCTATTCTCACTATGCATCGTACAATAAAGTATATGACGCTTAAATGGTTAATCCCATGAAACCGACACTGAACTGACACCTTGTGAGCTTAGCTTGTAGATCGGCTATTTTCTGCGAAGATCTTTTGTGTGAAAAGGAGGGGTCCTAGTACATCCGTAAACCATCCCGGTCTAGTGAATTCACATCATCATACAGTGTTCTGCAGACCAGTCTGGTATCAAAAACAGAGGCATGTGATTTTTTCACCCCAGCAAATCAAACCTTGATTGTTGATCTAAGCTACAAAAGGGCCTGACCAAAAATAAAATGCAATAATCGTTCAAGGTTTTTTATGGTCCTTAGGGTCATCCAAATAAGATATTAAAAATTGAGTATTATATTAATTTTGGATCATGGTAAATTCAGGGGTTGAAAGTTGGAGTACCATTAAATCCTATAAGGCCAAACGGTCATAGCCACTTGCCCAAATTACATGCTTCTTAAATCAAATTAGATTTTTTTGCCTTATAGAGCATAACAAAATGTCCTTGAGGGGGCGTCAACATATGTGTCACGTGGTAGTGGCCGCCATACTTGTTGGCTTGTCTGGTTTGTTTACATTGAGCGACTATCCGGTGTGCTTGTATACGTTCTTTTTTTAAACTGACCTCACAATGGTGCAGACTTGCTCAGTAAATAAGTGCCTCAGCAGGTCACGTCGAGCCAGAAAACGGAATTAGATTTTCAGCTTTCCAGCATGGAGACAGCACCAAGGAACCCAGATTGACGAGTTTACAAAAAGACATAATTGGATCTCGGCTGTACGGCATAACGTACAACAAAGTATCTAAGCACAGCCATGTTTGTTCACAACATTTTCCTTGTCCTTGTATTTGGGCCCGACGTTCTTTCTATCCATCCTGGTGTTGGTTCACTATGTTGTCGCCAAGAACAAGCTCAATATTTACAAAAACATACCACTCTATTCTGAGTGATGTGGGCTAGAGTTTAAAGCCAACAAGATTGGCACCGCTAGCTTTTCAGACGCCGCCCCCCTCTTAGTGACGTACACGTTTTTACACCCTATAGGTTTTTAATGGTACTCCAACTTTCAACCCCTGCATTTACCATGATCCAAAATGTATATAATACTCAATTTTTAATATGTTATTTGGTTGACCCTAAGGATCATAAAAAACCTTGAACGATTACTATTGCAATTTATTTTGGGTGAAATCTTAAGATTGCCTACATTGTACGTGTAAACATGAGCATAGGGTTGATACAGGAGCAAATCACATCAGCAAACATGCATCAGCTTGTTGTTATACAGTATTGCACTAATATTGAGTTCTTCATTTTCTTCAATATAATGTGGCTAACATAGTCATAGCTACATGGATATTATGATTGTGATTCTCCAGTTGTTGTCCTGACCTCTATGATAAATGACTTGCAGACCACAATTTGATAGCTGTATTTTGCTAATGATTGTGTCCAGTCTGTGCAAATGTACATTTGGCAGTTGAATAATTTGATTTGGATCAAGCTATTGGCTGCCTAGCAGTGGCAGGTTAGATGACATATTGTATTATAGCTATGCCGCTGGGGTAGATTTTTCAAAATGAAGACAGGAGATGCAAGCTCCTGTCTTCATTTTTACTTTGGACTCAAACATCTGCAGAAAGATTATGCCTAGTCATTTTCAAGAGCTATAGCTGATCTGAACCTACATCTTAACCAAACTATCCCTAGGACTAAAGTTTGGATAACTATAGCCCCATGGTACTATGTATATCGTATGCGATTTCATACATTTGAAGGTCCCTTTAAGTACTTAAACCATTATACTTGGGGACCCCCAGGGGTTTATACTTGACTCCCTCCATTTTCCAAATTCCCTTTGACAAAAATAGTTTGTAACTTAACTTATAGATCTGATATTTTCAGCAAATGTTCACTTATACCCCTCAAATGTTTGCCCATTTTTGCAGCATGGTGCCCAGGATAGACGCTATAGGGTTTTGGTTAAAGGTAACAAGAAAAATGCACATGACGCTAATTCTAGAATAATTGCCCGTCATAACATGAGGTGAGAGCAGAGTGAAAGTTCTTGTTATCTTGTTGAAAGGCAAGATCGACAGTTCTTAGATAACACCTTTCATTAGGGCAAACATTATGAGGTACCATTCAGTGAGGCATAGCCAGCATGCACTCGTAGGATGATGAGTTTGCTGGGTTTACGTCTAGGCTTACTGAAAGCATTAGTCTGGCTGTCACTTGCTTTGCTTCTATCCCCTTGTGATTGAAATTATAGTGGACTTAATGATTGCCATTAGCATTGCTCCCCGATGCAACTTTCACAAAGTGCTCATGCCCTCACACACACACACGCACGCACACGCACACGCACACGCACACACACACACACACACACACACACACACACACACACACACACGTGCGCACACGCGCACACACACACACACACACACACACACACACACACAATTTTCAACAACAATACAATCAAAACAAAAATTCTGTACACTTGAAAGTCAGAATCTTCAATAAATCTATGTCTATGTACCAAGATCACTCGATGAAGATAGACAGTGCAGGAATACACACAATGATTAGTCTTTAGGGTGGTTATGTTCCATTTGATATCCTTCTCCTATCACCGCAACTCACAAATCTTGCTGCTGTGTTTGCACATTTGTACTTCGCCCAGCAGATATGGGAGTTTTTTTGTCATTAGTCATGTTTTCAAAATCTCCGTGGGTGATTGTAATCTGTGGGAAGTATGTGTCTTGGTACAATGGACAGATGGTTTCCACTTCATTTTGTATGCAGTGAGTGCAGAGTCTGTCTTCTCTCGGGATACAGGTCTGTCTATGATGGCCTTTCTCGATCGCAAGACTGTGCTCACTGAGTCTGCAGTTACAGTTTGTTTTGGGTCGGACACAGTGCTCAGGAATTCTGCCACGGTGTATTCTCTGTTTAGGGCCAGATAGCATTCTAGTTTACTCTGCTTTTATGTTGCTTCTTTCAGTGTCAGATAGTTTTCCTTTTGCTGTTTTATAATTTGGTTTAGTCCAATGGGTTTTCTATTCCACGGCCAGCTGGCTGAGCGGGCATTTCTCTAGAGTTTCGCTGTGTGTGAGTGCCTTATGGAGTGCATCTGGGTCACTTTCTTTTAGGTGGTTGTAGAATTTAAGTGCTCTTTTTTATTTTGATTATGAGTGGGTATCGTCCTAATTGTGCCCTGCATGCATTATTTGGTGTTTTTCGCTGGGTCCGGAGAATGGATTTGCAGAATTCTGTGTGTAGGGTTTCTGGTTTGGTGTTTATCCCATTTCTCAAGGTCATGGTTTGCAACCATAGAGGGAAATTGGTTCTATCACAGAGTCCAGGATTTTAAGCGAGGTTTTAATTTTGATGTTTCTTTTGATGGCATAGAATGACCTTCTTGCCTTGTCTCTCAGGTCCTTTACAGCTTGGTTGTAGTTCCCTGTGCTGCCGATGTATAGGCCGAGGTAGGTATAGCTTTTTGTTTGTTCTAATGGGATTGGATTTAGGAAATATGTATGGTTTTGGCGGCTGGATTTCTTTTTAAATAACATGATTTTAGTCTTAGTTAGGTTCACTGTCAGGGCCCTTGTCTGTGAGAATTGTGTAGGACACACACACACACACACACACACACACACACACACACACACACACACACACACACACACACACACACACACACACACACACACACACACAAATGCATAGTTTACATGTGAGTAATGTTTGTTCTTGCCTAGGCCATTTTATTGGTATATTGGTAAGTTGTTTAGCTATACCTACTGTAGCCTATATATTATGGTATACAGAAAGTATATGTATAATTAACATTCATATACACTTTAAACATTTTAATGTATGTAAATTACAGCATGGGTTTATTGGCAACACCTCTTAGACCTTTGTCTAAGGCTTAGGCAAAGTTTGTGCAAAAATATGTATAGAGCACCGAAGTCCTGACGTAACTCGCTCATCCCTTCGATTCCCCTGGTTCGCGGAAGTAATTTCTCTATGGAGAATAACATGGGGTGATCTTAACATCGTCTACTATAAGCGTTGTGGTCCAAAAATAAACAAGCTGTCTCGGCGTTATTGTCAGGGAGGTGTCTCTGTATCGTTTGCAACAGTCAGTCACTCATATATGATACAGTCTGCTTCTAGCGAAAATCTAACTAATTCAGCAGCAGTAACATTAGCGTTTTCCCTCAGTCAGTTGATTCTTCATATCCATATGAGTGAAGCGGCCGGGGTGACATGTTTATTTTTCAAACACAGTTCTTATATGAAGCAATCTAAAAATCCTCCTATGGCGATTTTAATGCAACTAAACAAATACATGAACCTGGGGACTGACGCCCTCTGAAAGTGACGTCAGACTTCGGTGCTCTATTGTGATTATCATGGTGATTATTGACTTTGATTACCAGGGCAGGGGCTCAAACCCCAGAAAATGGCACATGTGTGGGTGTGCACAGTGCACGCCAGTTTTTGGGGGTGGTCTTTTTGTGGGGTCTGTCCCTTGTACCATTTCATGTCATTGGACAGTAAAATAAGCAATTCGTTCTCATTAGTCTGAAACTAAAACTGACTGATGGCAGCCAGCACATTAAAAGTATAATTAATTATGATGGAATTATCATTACTTGTCAAATGTTCGTCTTGAAGGACCAATGGCACTTATTGCCCCCCACATAAGCCCTTATTGCCCCCCACATAAGCCCTTATTGCCCCCCACATAAGCCCTTATTGCCCCCCACATAAGCCCTTATTGCCCCCCACATAAGCACTTATTGGCCCCCCACACAAGCCCTTATTGGCCTCCACATAAGCTCTTGTTGGCCAAACTGACACTATAGGAGCCAACCCAGGGTACGTACTGTAGATGCACTGCGGTGCGACACTGTAGAGCTCAAGACCCTGATGATAGGAGAGTGTGGAGGCTAACCATTCAGGTGTTCAGTGTAATATGCAATACCCGTTGTACTTGTGTTGTGAGAGAATCCAGTGCGGTACACTATATCATAGTAGACATGCACACACGCACGTACGCCACACACACACACACACACACACACACACACACACACACACACACACACACACACGTAAGAATTGTGCATATGCAGAAATAATCCTCATTTTTACTAGGGTTTTGTAATGATCCATAACATTTTTGCTTGTCATTCTGGAAATCCAGCGCAGCGATAGTTCATTGAAAAATGGAAAGCAGAAGGTTTAATATATAATCCCCCCTTCATTCTCTAATCAGATGTCTCTCTCCATGTCAACTCCCCTCACTCTCATTCGCTGCCAGCTAAATCACTCACGCCCACATTCAATCAGGTGTTCTTTTTAAGCAGTCACTACCCTGTCCTCAGTCTTCATGCTAGCTGACTCTGTGTCTTTGTTGTTCAGATGTCAGCGTCCAAATTTCCTCCACCTCCCCGGCCTCCTCCCTGTGGCATTAGTTATGTAATGGGTGATTCTGTGATTATACATGTGATTTATGGATTGTACTATATGTGGTATCTAGTTCTGTTATAGGTATCTGGGATTATGGATTATGATCATGTGATATGTTCAGTATCTATATGTGATATATGGAATGCATTGAAAGTTATGCTCTTGATGTAATGTCTTTGTTATGCTCTGCTCCGGGGGTTGTTGTTGATATCAGAGCTGTGTCTCGGTGCACAGATAATCTGATATATCAAATGTGATATCAGATGATATGAAATCACGAGCAGAGCCACACTGCCATACTAAATGCAATAGCTTTGCAATAAATGGTTAATGGTCATTCTGAGTTGAAGTGTTTCAATGAACTAAAAGTTAATCTTCAGTTAATAATGCTAAAAGGTTAGCTAAAGTAAGCAATGCTAAAACATTTGCCAAGACAACAAATGTCAAAACCATGAAAACAGCCAATGATTAAAAGTTGAAAGTCAGATCGAGCAGTAAAAGCTAAAACTTTGGTTAAAACAGAATGAAGAAACAGAAAATGAACAAGAGTTTGAAGGTCAACATTATTATATTCAGTTATAATTTGGTTCATATTCCTTCCAAGTTCAACAGGAGATCACCACTCTTAGGAATTAAAACAAAGCTGACATATGGCCATATTGTGTGATCTCATGCTGCATCATCTAATTTAATGTGTGCCACCACCACATTTTAGTCTGGACTTCCCAGCATACGCAGCATCAAATTAATGTACCTGCATCTTCTTGATTGTTTTCAAAGGGTACAAACTATATTGGCTGAATTATTTACCGATGTCAGGAATATTACTAGAGGTTTGCAACAGTGGTGGAGAGTAAAGTCTTTCATCCATGCGGGACTCTTGACAGACTGGTTGCTGCTGTAAAAGGCAGAGCCAGTGATAAGAGAGAGCTTTGACCATGCAGCCTTGCCTCCCCATGATAAATCTTTATCATTTTAGGTGATGGCCTGACCTCTAAGATGGGTGCTGGCCAAGGGGGTCCTCATTAATACAACTTGAAATCCTCCTGGCTCATTCCTTCTATTTCCTTGATGCCTGTGACCTTTCTCGGGATTGCCAGTATCAAACGAAGACCTCTTTGAGGCCAAAGAATGGCAGTGGAGGCTGAAAAACAACTTGCATGATACTGTTTACTCAAAGAAAAAAAAAGAAAAGCAAGAAAGAAAAAGAAGGAAAGTTGAAAGGCATGGTGCTGCCATCTTTGCTGGTGTTTTGATGCTGCAGTTCAAATGATCTGGTTATGATTCTCGCAACCGCAATCAATGTCAATTTACATCACAAGTGTGTAAACACTGAACAACAGAACTAGTAACTGAGAGCAGTGAGCTGTGTAGGCCTGTCACAATCATGACATGTTTGGCATTGAAAAAAGGGAAATGTCTGTCTTTTAGGCTCTGTAAACTGCATGGCGAAGATGTGACAAATAAGAAATTACTGTCATGTGTATTAACTTTATAAATTAGGCTACTTTCAAAAATGTGAAAACAAACAGTGGATATAACCAAGCTCACGTGTGACGTGTTGTGAGCTTGTAGATCTGCTATTTCTGCAATTTCTTGAAAAGGTTTGAAAATGTACTTGTAAAATGTAATGTTGTTGTATTATTTTAAACATGGCTGAATATGACATTTATGCAATAAAAAAAAGGAATGATAACATAGTCATAATGTGTCAGGTGAAACAGGCGCTGTCTCAGTTGTCCCCCTTTTTGTCTTTGTTTTCCCCCCAAATTATTCATATATTATTATTATTTTAGTAACGTGTATGTTTCTCTGTCGCAATCCGCGGCCGTTGTTTGCGTTCTTTTCTGACATTCTGTGTGTGGTTCAATGTGTTTTGTTGTGGCTTTCCTGTCCATGCAGTTAGCTCATAACATTAGCGGCTGTATGGGGTCAGACCAAGGGGCCAGTGAGGCTTTCCAACGTTGAAGCGCTGGGCCCTAGCGGTAAGAGGAGGGACTGCAGGCGGACCCGTGGATTCATGACGAGGAAACCCCGTGCAGCTGGGCTTTAACATTGAGCGCTCGGTTGCATTTCCGCATTGGACCACCAAAATGGGCCTACTGGAATGTTGTTCCATACAATGTTCAGTATTGTAGTGTGGGAATGAAGATATTTTAACATTTCTTGAGCAACAAACAGTGGTATTATTGACTGTGGAGTGAGGTGTACTTTAAATATGCAATTAAGTTAAAAAGAGGAAACAAAGAATGTCGGGCCCAAAATATCTATCTATCTATCTATCTATCTATCTATCTGCGACATAACGATATGCAATTTGGTTGATGCTTTTACCCCTACAGAATCTTTCTTGAGTGCAAAAGGATCTGCAGATCTACAAGATGCCACTCATGTAAGCTTGGTGCTTTAAAATGTCCACGTAGTCAAGGTTATTTCTGTGGTTGTTGACCATCATTTATTGTAGAGAAGGCTTTTCATTCCAACCACCAAACGACTCGGTTTGAAAGGCTGTTCATTCCACTCAGGCTATTTTCTACATTACTAAGCAGAATTCATTTTGCGATAACAGGCCTCCATTACGCGGTGGAAAGCTTAGTCTTGTCGATGTTCATCCTACATTTCCCTTATATTTAGGAGCAGTCAACCCACAAATCATAAACATACTGTACCCTCACCACCTGCCTCCCAAACATAAAAACCTGGGTGAAGAACTTTCTCAAAATCAACTGCAACAAATCAGAAATAATTGGCCCCGACTCCATCACTCGCTTCACCCAGGACTTAATCTCACTCAACATCAACGGTTCCCTAGTCTCAACCTCCACCCATATCCGCAACCTATAGGTGCCATTTCTGAACCCCAAAACAGCATTCTTTGACACTGGGAACATTGCCTGTCTCCATGGCATCACCTCCAAAACCCTCAATAACCAGCTCACCAGCACCGGCTCCAGAGATCACATCACATGCACCAGTCCTTCACAACCTCCACTGGCTGCCTGAATTCACTTCAAAATGTTCCTCAATAAGGCACTCCACAACCTGGCTCCTGCTACCTCCCTGACCTCCTCGAGCCACATGCATGTCCCGTTCCCCAAACGCAAGAGATGCCCCCTCACTCCCTACGTTCAAAACCGCCCTGAATCTGTTCACAATTGCCTTTCCGAGTTGACCCTGTATCAACTGTTATTTGAGTTGGGTTTGTTATTGCTTTTATCTCTTTTTTTTACTAGTTTTTGTTTTCTTAATAAAGTTGTTGTTACTTACCCTCTTCCCCCCTGCACTCCCCTCTTCCCTGAGTATGTAATGTAAATGATTTGAAGGTACGAGTCGATGACATAGTAATCTCTAGCAAAGAAGAGGTCACATATCTAGGATGTATCCTTGACAATAAACTGACTGGTGATAGCATGGCAACAAGGGCGATCAAAAGAGGGCAGAATCTCCTCCTTTATTAACAAAAGGGCCCTCAGGACCTTAGCTGAAGCCCTCATAGTGCCCATTTTTACTATGCTTGTCCTACGTCCTGGTTCCCTAACACACAGAAAACCAAGCTTCAAACTTCTCAAAAGAAACTAATCCGACTTCTTCGTCACCTAGGGCCCATGACCCACCTACAGTATATGCAGAGCATTTTGACAGCATAGGCTGGCTCAGGGTGGACTTTCAAAATTGTAAATGCAACTTTACCCTCCATGCCCTCAGTACCCACTTACTTGACTAATTACTTTAAAAAAGTGAGCAACATCCACAGCCATAAAACTAGAGGGAGCGTGAACAACGATCTGGTGCCACCCATTTATAAAACAAATATGGGCAAATTCACCTTCCAAAGCACTGCTAGCCAGGCGTGGAATGCCCAACCCCCATCGCTCAAAACAAACAAATCACTGGCTTCCTTCAAGACAGGCCTAAAAATTCACCTGTGAAAGGGAGAGGAGGTGATCGCCCCAGCCTCTTTATGCTAATAATCCCCTTCGATTAAACCTCGGCCCAACCTGTGCATACTGTATATTTCATGTTTAGAGGAAATGTATATGTTGCTTTAAAGGGACACTTCACCCTTTTTGCAAAAAAATATATGTTAATGACGTTTAGAAGGTTTAGAACACTTTCCTGGGGGTCTTTATGTGTGTAATATGTGGTTTTAGATATTTTAGATTGTAGCAGTGAGCCTGTTGTCTCTGATGTCATGGACACTGGGCTCACTTCATTCCTGGACTACATGTTGTCTCAGTAAGACAACTCTCCCCCCTATCCACAAGGAGGAGCAGTGCAGTGAGTGCACCAAAGAATTATGGGAATTGTAGTCCAGGAAGGTAGTGAGACCAGTGTCCATGACATCAGAGACAACAGGCTCACTGCTACAATCTAAAATATATAAAACCACATATTACACATAAATACCCCCAGGAAAGTGATCTAAAGCTTCTAAACGTCATTAACATATATTTTTTTGCAAAAAGGGTGAAGTGTCCCTTTAAATTATTATTGTTATATCAATTGCTGTTACTGTGTTAATTTATTATTCATGTCATGTGTGAGTGGATGGGACCCGAATGAAAACAAGGCAGCAAGGTCTTTCTTCGGTGAAATCCTTTTTTGGACAAAAATGACTAACTGTACATTGTGCTGTTTGCATTTATATGTTGCCTAATAAAATATAAAAAAAAAAAAAAAAACACACACACACACACTCACACATGCAAAGCGACTTTGGGTACTCAGAACAGTGCTGTATAAATTGCATGTACGTATGATGATGATGATTATTATTATTACATTATAATCCATGTAAAGGCAACAATCTCATAGTAGAAACCAGTCTCACAGACAGACAGACAGACAGACAGACAGACAGACAGACAGACAGACAGACAGACAGACAGACAGACAGACAGACAGACAGACAGACAGACAGACAGACAGACAGACAGACAGACAGACAGACAGACAGACATTTAAACATTGTTTCCAAGAGTCAAAGACTAGTGTGACTTCTGCTATTTAGGGAAGATTATCTTAAGATGCCCATTCTGCTTGTAACTCTAAATGAGTCAAATGACAGACTTGTATTAATACCTTTAGGAAATAGAGACTTTGTGTCACAATTTAGCCATTGACTGTAATTATATTATGATTAATGGTACGGTAATTGCTACCCTTTTGCGGAACACATTAACATAGTTTAAATAAATCATAGGCCTATTGAATAAAAGCGTTGAAATCAAAATGAGACCATATCAATTATCAAGCGTATTAAAAGGACCAAAAAAGGACTACAATTCTTGGTTTCGGTTTGTTTCACTCCACTATGGGCTACATTCCAAATGCATTCCAAAGGCTATAGCTCATTTATTTTCACTGAACTACATTATGAATGAAACACTTTAGCTCTATTGCAAAAACAGTGAAAATAGCCGATCTACACATGCTCACATTTCTGAACATTGCAATTGATATATATTTCAGTACTTTTACTTCTACTCCACTACATCTCAGAGACAAATATTGTACATTTACTCTGAAAACTTTAGTTACTAATTACTTTGTAGATTTAGATTATTGTTACAAAACAAACAAACCACTTCAGCCCTATATATTTTTCTACCATTTGAAAATAACAGATCTACAACTACAAGTTCACAAAACTATTTTCAAAAGATCTTTTTACATACACTTTGAAATGGGACATTCTGCAATATGACAAATTTAACTTTAAGTAAAAAAATACTCAAGTACATTTTGAATACAGGATTTCTACTTATATCTACATTGCAGTATTGATACTTTTACATGAGTAAAACATTTGAGCACTTTTTCCACCTCTGTTTTTGAGTACTCTGGTATTTATTTGAGTATATACTTTGTCCACCACTGATTGCACTGTAGTGACCAAGCTCAGCGACATGGGGAATCATGCAGTTGCAATGCAGCTTTTCTGCCTGGCAACAACCGTCGTTTATTAAAGCAATACCAGAAAAGATTACTGTCAGCCCGTTACCATGGCAACGTATACTTATTCTAACAATACTGCATTTATGTTGTGCTTTTCGTCTGTCATTTCCAGTGAGCACGAAGCATAAATTAGGCATAACATATTAACGCACAAGCAGGATTATTGTTACAATAGGCTAAATATTTATATTATACTTGTACTATATACTGTTAATGCAATTTTATATTTACTAGAATACAGTGTGCAGTAGCACAAAAATGACATGATGGATTGGTGTGTCACATGATGGATCCTGTTCTTCTATTGCTGTACAGTAGAACAGATATATCGGCAGCCGGAAGGCCGTTAAATGCATCATGTTGTAGATGCTGTAGATTTTTTGAATTGGGCTCAAGTGTTAAAATAAAATAAATTCTATACGTTCGCAAAAAAATAGACTTTTCTAATTGGCTGTCCCGTGACATGATGTCAGACGTTGTAGGGGAATTAAACACACATCATACTCTAAGGGGGGAGGAGGGTGACAACAAGACATGCAGCTGAAATGAATGTCCACACGTGTTTTATATGTGTGAGTGCAGCCTGAACAAACATTAAAAGTCCATTGCCTCCCCCTGGCCGGCCGGGGCGCCTGATGGAGGGGAAAGGAACTGGTTGGAATAACGTGTTCCTTCCACGCGCTACGTCCAACCAGGGAAACTCCCCCCTGTCAGGTGTAAAGGAGCAACTTGGACACTCAGGCATGAAGGAAGCATGAGTTCAAGTCTGTTGCTCTCCCAATGTCCCCCATATATGGGGACTACAGTAGGTTGGTGGAGGGTGGTGTAGAGCCCAGGATCACATTAGATAATTGACACAGGGTGAAAAATGGGTTACAAAATCGTGGGATAATTTTTTTTTAAGTCCATAGACTTGGCTGACGTCCTGTTTTGGGGGGTGTTGTTTGTTAAACATTAAAAGTCCATAGACATGGCTGCCACATGACGTCCCGAGTGGTGCTGTTTTGTTTTTTTACTTTGTCCATAGACTTGGCTGACATATGACGTAATTTCTGAAAGCCCGATTTTGGAAGGACTATATAGCGCCCCTCAAAAAAATATCAAATGGTATTAATTGTTATGTGGAGTAATATGCATTTAGACCGCTTAGTTACCCTTTTTCTTTACAGTCCTCTGCATATATTAGGCTAGGGATATCAATAATGGAGCCCAAGTTTGTGTGTTTTTGTTTTCCTTTCTTCTAGGATGGTATATTGGAAATCGTTGCTTTAATACATGCACATCTTATTAGCTGGTTAAATGAGACAAATTGTTCTTAAATTACTCAAACCAATGTGGACAGATATTTGTTTGGTTGTCGTGTTTGTTCCATCAATGTAGTACCTGTAATTTCTCCCACATGATACATAAATGATATGGATTAAATACTAAATAATTAAGATTATTTTCTCTGCTCTCTATCTTGGAGATCTGTGTCTCAAATCAAATTGACCCAAAAGAAGAGTCTGCTTCAGTTCCCCTTAACAATTAAATATAGCAGTTCTTATTAACTATAATTAAAAACAGATGGAGAGGGTACTTTCTACTTCGGCGTAGACCTTTCTTTTGCTTCATTCATGTATTTATGAATTTATTTAATTATGTATCTAGGCTATTGTCTGGCAGTAACACTTACATGTTAAGTTGTGTTTGATTTATTCTTTTCTTTGTAATGTTCCCCTTTGTTTTGATGTCTGTGGACGTCACTACAACAACACACGGCTCGCTGTTGTGTTGTTCCATGGTCAAGTTGGAGTCAGTTCAGTTTGTAATTTTGGTCAATTCGATACACTGTTTTTAATGAAGAAAGAACACCCACTCACTGATGAATAAACATTGCAAAGTGAAAAATTGAAGTGATAACAATTTCAGAAACCTGTTGGATTGCTCACCCAGTATTACAAATTAGTTATTTATTCTCTATTGTCACATATGATTCGACACTTTTCAGACGTTCAGGAGGAGAGACTTGACAGGTACATAATAAATAGCCAGTCTATTGTCGCTCATTGCCAAATACAATAGCCAGGCTGTATTATATTTTGTTGCTTTCAGGCATAAACCTTCATCTCCATGTTGAACTTTTTTTCATAAATAATGGCCTACTTCATCACACAACAGTGTCACACAAAAGTAGTCAAAATGATGCGACGCGGTCTGTGGGTTTTTTAAATATTGAACCAATACAAAGTATCAACAAGCACTGAAAAATAACTACATTGGATCCATTAGAAACACAGCTTCGGTTTTACATCTCCTGAAAAGTAACAGTTTTAGACATACTGTAAGGTTTCCGCCTGACAGCAATGATTTGATAAAGGGCTCAACCCAATTAAGCTTCATAATGGCTATGAGGACAGGTGTACCAGTTCTACGGTGACTTAAAGATTTGTGACAATACCCAAAAGCAAAGGCTTCAAGCGAGTGAAAGACGCCCAAGAGTGTTGGGGTTAATTGGATGACCCAATCCATCTCAATTAAAGATTTTAAAGGCACACGCTCCCTTGTGTTTGTGTGTGCAAATTGAAATCAGCTTCAGAAGGCTCCTCCAGTGGGGTTGCTCCAAATAATTGCTGGGAGATACCACTACAGTGCCAGGGGGAGTTTTCTTCAGTCATAGAATTGCATAGCGATTGGGGTCAAACTCAAACACTATGTTGACTTGTATCTACTGTAGTGTGTATGATGATGCTAACTATTACAAAATGAGCGAAAAATGCTTCAAATTGCCCTGCATACTGATTTACCTTCTCCAGAAACATTGCTAAAGTTAATGCCATTAAGGATTAAAGCAAAAACAACCGATCTACAATTTCACGATACGTTGTGAGCTTGTAGATCGACTATTTTTGCCAATCCACAGAATTTTTTATTTTTTTAAGTACCACATTAGGGACACCTGTGGTTTATTAGGCTAGTATCTTGCATAAATGTGTCTTTCAACAAATTACAACATAGATGACGTATACAATAGGGTTGAAGTGATTATGATGCTTTACTGTATATTTGCTAATGTTATCTTCAAAGACCCCTGGGGGTTCCCCAGATCCCACTATGAGAAGCACCGAGTTAGAGGGTGGTCGTGACCTATGTGTATTCATCAACAGTATCTGTCATTCTGTTATTCACCCCTCAATCATCAACACTGTTTACACGCTTGGACTCTTGGAGTCATAGCAACCTATTCTTTTCCAGATGTCATGTTGCAACTGAGCAGGCCTATTGTAAGACAACTGAGCAGGCCTATTGTAAGACAACTGAGCAGGCCTATTGTAAGACAACTGAGCAGGCCTATTGTAAGACAACTGAGCAGGCCTATTGTAAGACAACTGAGCAGGCCTATTGTAAGACAAACTGAGCAGGCCTATTGTAAGACAACTGAGCAGGCCTATTGTAAGACAAACTTTAGGTCAAAGTCATCAGGCCCTTTTCGTGGTGCATTCTAACGGCTGCCAGTGGAATTTGAAGTTATGCGTTTTCCAAGAATGTTCATTCTGTGGGTTTTTCTGTGAAATTCCAGCCCAAAACAAGGTGCCCCTCGTAGTGCTGCTGATTATGTGCTTTTTTTCGTTAAATTATCCTTTGAAATACGAATCAAATACGAAATCAGAACACAGGATGGCCCGAAGCTCAGCCCAGAAGGCACCAGCTCAAAGAACACGTGCAGGGAGGATATTTCTTAGATGATGTTGACAAAATGTTGCCTGGTTTTGTTTGAGGCCACTGATGCTACTCTCCAGATAATGATAAGCTACATCTGTGCTAATGAATTAATATCCCAATCATATTGAGCCAAATATCAATGTCTGGTAACGACCCACTGCATGTGACCTTGAGGCAGCCTCGAATTTATGTTCCACAACTAAGCCTGCACAAGTAGCTATACTGTATGCTTTTCACAGAAAATAGAGACAGGGCTCACCAAGTTGCCATTTTGTTGGCTAATGATAATCACCTCTTTCACATGAGCCATTATTACATCCGTTATCAGATTACACACATTACAGTTCATTATAAAGCAGGTGTCTGTATATTTGAGCACTTCCGATACCTTTTCTTCCCTATTTCATGTGCCATAATACATCTGCAATAAAGCCATCAAAATCATTGAATGTATTACTATAGGCTGTGGTATTCAATTAATTCTGCTAATTGAACATGTTCTGTTCCTATGAGAGATGACAGCTGTAGGAGCATCTGGAATTGATGACTTAATTGTATTTATAGAATGTCTTGTGCTTTTTCATCCGAGAGGTTTGCAAATTGATTGTGTGAATTCATTTACAATTTTGTCTAAATTACAATCATTATTGCAGGGAGAACATAAAACACGTACTTGTTGTGCCATCTGATCAATGGAAGCAAGATGTTATGTTTCAAATGTAGTTTCCATGTTAGTGAAGCATGTGACTCATATTCAAGATGTTATTATGGATTGTACTGTAGACACTGACAGTATCCTATACAGAAACTAGAAAAAGTGCCCCTTGTGGCACAGGTCTCCACCAGGCCAGGTTAGGTTGTGGCCTCCTGGTGGCGCTATAATAGGCCAATGTGAAAAGGTTGCCATTTCTTCTTATGTCTTTGATGGCAATTGGATGATTTGAGGCCTTTTGTTCCAAAAATGTGTCTTGCAAAAATGGCGCTATAACAGACCATTGTGAGAAGGGTGGGATATATTCCTCAGCCTAGTAGGAAAGTCTGTGAAAGATTTCACGTAAGTTGCACGCTGCGTTCATGATTTGAGGCTTTTTGTTCAAAATGGGCCAATCCTGCAAACTTTGAAAGCCAATTGAAGCCAATTTGAAGGCCAATTAGCCAATTAGGATGGAATCTGAAATATTGGACAGATCCATCTTGAGCACATATAAGTAACACATATCAAAAATGTGTTTTACAAAAGTCGGCCTCCTGGTGGCGCTATAACAAGCCATTCTGGTGTTTGTGCAAAATTTGGCATCGACCGGGTTAACAGTGCCGGAGTAGCTGTACACAGACGGACGGACGCACGCACGCACGCACATACACACATGCCTCCACTCCATTACGCAGCTATGTGTGTCCCTATGTCTATCTCTGTGTCTGTCCGTCCGTCCGAGCACGGACAGCTGCAACACCTAAAGTGTCCAGTAGAGTACAGCACAGAGTACACTAAAGTACAAGCCCTGGGCGAGTTCCTGGGGGTCTGGATGTTGAGCACAGTACAGTACAGTAACTATAACAATAAATGTATAGTTGCACCGCTCAGTTCACACAGGTGTGACTTTTTCCTTTTTTTTGGCAATTTCAGGGAAACCATTGAAAATGTTCACCATATTGAAAGTGGTCAGCGTGGTATAATGATAAAACAGCTGCATGTCCACTCGCTAGCAATTTACCTGACTGGTCAACGTACAGTAGCTGTAGCTGCCTGCTCTAAGAGCCTGGACTGCATCACTCTGAACTAAATAAAGCTGTGGTGTCTTAGAATATTTTTTTGTGGTGCAACTACTTCTTTAAGTGACTTTGTGTGTGGGTGGGTAGCTGGCTGGGTGCGTCTGAGCACAAAAACAGCATGGTTGTTTTTCACCACCTGTGCGCAACCTAACACACACGCAAACACACATATTAACTGTATATATGGTGATTTCGGGTGTGCCAGTACAGTACAGTGACAGTACAGTACAGTGGAGGGTACAGTAGAGGGACCCCCACACGGTAACTCTGTCATTTCTCAACCGTTTCGGACGTGTGGCTCGCCGGAATCAGGACGGCATGGCTGCGTTCCTGTGGGTCTGGAACGCCCCCCCCCTCCAACCCCCACACGGAGTTGCACCACTTACTTCACACGGGTGTGATTTTTTAAGTAAATCTGCACAACCGGAAGCTGGCTGGTGCTAGTACGAACCAGTACCACTTGGTGTCTGAAACCTCAAATTAATTCCAGCTCAAGTTATTCAACAAAAGTATGCAGTAAATGGGAATGAGATGTCTCACTGAAAACGAGTAAAAGGGACAGCCTTCGTCAAAGGCCACAACCTTTTATATACTGTAGCAATCATGGACTTTGAATAGCGTTTGTCAGAAGAATGTTCTCCCATCATCATGGGGTTTTGTGTGCTGAAAGTACATTTTCAATGTCGGAGTGGTATATCAGTATCAGTCAATGGTAAAAGTACTCATATTACCACTTAACAAAGCAAGAATGGCATATGATCCAACAGCTGACAATTTTGAGTGTAAGGCTGGGCCTAGACGAAATCGAATACACAATATAATTAGTCCTAAGTGATTAAATTAGAGAAAAAAACAGAAAAAAGAAACGTTTAACTACTACACAACATCGTCTTTCAGCGTGATAACAGCCCCAACGTCTCTGCAAACACGATTAAGACCTTGGAGCACTAGTAACAATATAGTGGTCCCCCCAGAGCCCCAACCGCAACAGGTTTTGTGGGATAATTTGGTCAGGGAAGGAATTTGGAACACTTTTCTGCAGAACTACTTTCTTAAGTTGCTGTGCTGCCGTTTTGCACTTTAAGGGAGGCAACAGCATACTATAATCCTCCCTACTATAGTGTGCTGACCATATAAGGAGTTCCTCCTTGTCCCCAGTTAACCCCAGGGGGTAAAAAAAAACGTAGGTTTAGTTTTTTATGGGCCTTGGTGCCTGTCGCGTGTCCCACCCACTGTAGTGCGTGCATGTGCACATCTTGTTACCGGGGCGGACCGGGGGGGTTTCCAAATCACCCAAATCACTGAATGCTCCTTTAATGAACTGGTGGAATGAAAACGACATGAAAACGACATTTTAACAAATACTGTACACCTTTTTTTTTTTTAAGTTCTTCCTCCTTATATAATAATAATACGTGATGATCATGTTTTAGAGTAGAAAAAATCACGGCAGTCCATCTTTAAAATCTATTATACAACTTTGAGAGAGCAACAGTCATGTGTTCAGTGTTGTGTAATGTTATGTTACAGTAAAAGTGAAAAATCAGTGAAAGTGAGAAAAGCGGTGCGAGGAGCGCTCGGTCTCCGTCTCCCTTGGGGGAGCCCAGACCCCCCGCGGGGGAGCCCAGACCCCCCGCGGGACGCGGCATCCCACACCGGAAAATTGGGCACAGCCCGTTCCGTTTTTCTGACTTTTATTTGTTTCTCACTTTTACTGTAACATATGTATTTCTATTTGTGTTTTATTTTTGTGCTGTGCTGCAAAGCTTGCATAGTACATCTGCTATTTTGATCATTTTTGAAAGATCTTGAAACTGTGAGAACTACTGATTTAGAATGCATTTGTAGAATCGAAAGAAGTACACACACACACACACACACACACACAATCCATTCCAAGCCATGCCCACTCACACCAGCCATCTCAATCGTGAGTCCTGACAGCACCTACGTGGGAATTGATTTCCCATGGCAGCGCGGCCAATGGCCATTCCATTGCCACAAACACTGGCAGGACCACAGACGCATCATGTTGACACAGAACACAATCACATCTCCTTGTCCGCATTGTTCTCCTTGTGAGCCAAAGTTGTTATTTCTGAAACTCACCATTAAACCTCATCTTGTCATTAGTTCCGAAGAAGCGTTCTCCTCTGGAAAACAGACTGCAACATTCTGCATTCAAAGTATTTTGCTCCAGGCATACCCTTAAGCCTTACCACCCTGCAAGCAGAGATGGAAAAAGATGCAAGGCTTACCATTTCAATTCAACAAGGGGAACCTTAAAAGACTTAAGTCACAGTGGCTGTTGCTGAACCTGTAGCGTGGCACAAACTGTGAGGTCCGAACAAAGGCTTATTTCTTTGATTTGTCATAAACTAATTGGCAGATTACACAGATATAGTCTGAACCCATTTAAACTTCTAATTTTGTTGAACTACTTCCATGGCGGTCACCATTTGGTACAGTGAAGAAGAAAAGTAAATTGGAATGCAGGTGTATTTGCATCCAAGACGAACGTCTCATTGATGATGCGATGGCACGAAATCAATTTAACTCATTGGCAGGAAATTCATTAATTCCAAAGAGGGAAATGTATTAATGGCGGTCAAGATTGTCTGATTCTAATTATGTGGCTGTGTAAATACAGATGGCATACACGCATTATGCGAGCCTTTGACACCTGCGTGGCCACTCCTGTTGACTTGGTGATGAGAGGAAAACCAATCAGATTTGAATCACAGACAAGGTGTGGGTGTATGCATACCGCATTGCGTCTGTCTTGGTATTAGTCATATTATCTAATTCAGCTGTTACTTCCCTCACATCCATATTCTGAGGCTAACATTCATCGAAAATAGCCGATCTACAAACTCGTTTTAACGAGCAACGAGACGTGATGTGAGCTTGAACTGTAGTGGCTATTTTCACTCAAGATATTTAGTGTAGCAAAAAAACAGGTAGGGGCTGGGCCTATTTAGATTGAAAACAGGTAGGGGCTGGGCCTATTTAGATTGCCACGGTTGCTGCAGTTCACTTCAATGTTAACTGTCTTATATTTAAAGCCGTTTCTTTCGTAAACGGAGATACAGGAAGTGTAAAATACCGTAGCTACAGTATGTAACAGGTCCCATAAATGTCATTTAATTCACCCTAAACGTACATTTTGTAATCGGCGATCACATCGTTTATAGAAATGAGCCCCAAATCAACCTTGTTTTGATGCAAAATGCAGCCTGGAAGAAGAATCCGAGATATTAGGATTCTTAAAAACTCTGTTCCCATAGACATCATAAGCCAGTGGACATTTCACTTCCGTTTTTAGGTTGTCTAAAATGTTCAAATGAAATGTTGCTTCAGGGGACTACTGCAAACCTTTCTACTTTTGTCCTTTCTATGATGTGTGCTGTAGCCTTGAACTTCAATAGTTCCATGATCTTATGTCTGTTTAGTGCTGATATTTGCCCACCAATTGAATTTCGTGCATTCTCATTCAGTGAACCAACATGGCTGGCCCACTGAATGTTTACAATTCTGAGCCTAGATACACTTGCTTGCTGTATTCAAAAGTCAACCCTGACATTTCTTTTAGATAGGCTATAATAGATTATTTTAGTACCTCTATGCGCAGCTTTCCGTGTTTGTGTAAACACAAACATTGAACATGTTCAAATTGTGATTGGCCGGAATGACATTTGTGATGATTTGATTGGCTGAGCATGGAATGTGATGTATATGATGTATGCTAGCACCCCTCACTTCACACAGGTGTGTTCTTTTTGTCTCCATGCAATATATTGAGATGTCTTTTGTCAATTCTGGGTCAATTTTAGGGCTTATATTGGTATTCTGTTTGGTTAAGCTGTCAGTGGTATTTATTGATATTTTGTTACAGGAAAAGGTGCAGCAATTATTAATGAAGACATGTGCCACAGCTAATTAACATCACTAATTTGGTAATGGTGGACTGGCCTGAGTATCTGATTTAGCAATTGAACCGATTTGTTTGACCAGACGTGGGCCTAATTACCTCTATAGATGCAGCTCTTCAAACGGTTTCAGATCATAAGGTCCCTACCACAGACTCCCATAAACATCAGCCGTAATGATTGCAGTCATGATTCACTAGTATTAGCATTATTTAATCATTGTCTGGTGAAAGGTCTCACTGCAGTGCTATAGCTATACGGGATTTACGGCCATATGCAGAGTGAATAAGGCAAGAAGGGTGGAATCAGTCACAGAATAAGGTTACCAGTGTGATGCCTGGACGGATACCGTCTATCACAAAGCTGTACACATTTATCTGCAAGGTTACCATCCAAAGGCAAGAGGCAGTTGAAATGTCGACAGCTCAAGAGCAAAAAGTCACAAGGAACATTGATCACCCTAATCTGACAATGAAAAGTGAAAATCTTTTGAAATGTTCAAACCAGAAGCCGCCTGATCATTTGGCATCCATTTTAATGCGGATTAATGACAAAGCGGCCAAGTTTGGCCACACATGATTGCCGAAGTAATGCCCTGGAGTCGTGTACTGTAAGACCAATCGACCGTTTTGCTTCCCGCAATGTGTCTGTAAAAGCCAGACAAGACCATAATTCTCTTTAAGTGTTTATTTTCCTCCCCAGCATTAGAAAGCCTGAGCCTGGCTTTACAGCCTGACTTCACTTTGAGCATGGCAGCTCTTAATGTACTGAATCAAAATTCTCCTATTGATCATGTTTATCGATTTCACCAAATGGCTTAAAGTGAAGTAATAGATGTTTCATTATTGAGTCTTAATATGATCAAATGTACAGACCGACACACTCTGTACATCACAAAGAAAATCACCACAGATCACACTCATGCACGCCGCACACAGTTCCACACACACAAACAGTATGTATATGGCTTATGTGTCACTCACCCATACAGTTAGTTATAAGCAGCTAAATGTTACTGGGCACGTTCCGCAAGACTGTGCTAACAACATCAATACAATATATGCAGTACAAGATAAAAGTAGCAGTAGTATATCTAACACCTGAAATTAACACCATAATGTTTCAATTGAAAAGCTAAGGCGGCTTGTATAGAAACAGAGTGTAGGCATATGGCCTCGACTGTACTGTATATGTGGCTTTGTTCCCAACAGCTGTCCAGTGGGACAGCAGGGTTTCAAAGGAGAAAACAAACGGCCCCTGTGACGGTTCGGCCCCTTTGATGGCTTTGACTTTGTGACCAGTTTAAAGCGTAGGCTAGCAGTTGTTAAACAGGACAGCAGGTACAGTTCAGATCTCTCTCTCTCTCTCTCTCTCTCTCTCTCTCTCTCTCACATAACACAAATTATAAATTAATGAAACTACATTACATAAATTTAGTCTTTGAGGCTAGTGCAAGTGCTACGGGCCAAGATGGAGTCTGAAGAGGTGAGTTTTCAGACTATGGAGGAAGATTGGGAGTGAGTTTCCCGACCCCTCTGTGGTTTATCAATTTCTGATTCTGGTCTAGTATTGGCCTTGAGAGTCTCTTTGACAAAGAACCACCAAACACTCTTTTTGATACCTAAAATGGAACCCCCGGCAAAGCCTAGCCAAAGAGATTGGTAAAGTGTACTCATTTCCAGCTAAGTTTGAGGTGTAGTATGCTATGGGTCAGGCTGTAGTCTGACTCTGACGTCTTTAGACTATTATTAATTTAGCTTTCATATTTTACCGTTAAATGATCAGGCTCCTGTTCTCTCCTCAGTAAATGAATAGCAGTTAGATAATGATGCGTATCTGTGTGATGTAGTTGTGTGTTAGCCTAGCTTAGCCTCAAACCTCAAATATATAAAACACTGTATGGCAGCTGGGCTGGCGTGGGTGTCAAGCTGATGAAATAACATTACTTTCAACATCCCCAAACACATAATATGCTCTCTAACGTGTTGTTCCATTATTAATCAGTTACAAAGTACGAGAATCCATAGTACAAGAATCAACAAACAAACACGTCTTGACGGTCTGATGATAAACAAACTGTCAGCACGGCTACCGGAAATCTTTGCCAGTCACGCTCCAAAATAAAGAATGAAACGGAAGTAGGGGGCGTGGCCAGGAATTCTGTGTATATAAAGAGACGACAGTCCTCAAATATTTGGAATCACCACTAGATGGCGCAGCGGTAGTGCTGCCGGCATCACTCCAATATGGCGGCAACACTTTGTCTATGTAAACGTTGGTTAGAGTATATATTAATAGAGACGGCACCAGATTTCTCCTCCCATCCACTTGCATTAAGTTGCTCAAAAGCGCATGAGGCGATTTCACTCCTCCTTCCAGGTAGGAATGATCTTGGATGGATTGGGCCAAATCGTGAACGCGCTGTGCCGTTGACTATCACGTGTGCCGTTCACGTATGCAACATAGCATTCACATGTCATGCCCCAATAACATGAACGTGCGCAATGATAGTCAACGGACCAGTAGCCTCGGAAACCCAGACGTTTTATTTCCTGGAAGAAAGACGGACCAGTGCAGGATCGAGCTGCAATGACAACATTTAATTCGACCACTATGTCCATTTCGCCTCAGGGTTTCCTCCCGGTGCCGTCTATTAATATATACTCTAAGATGTAAACACCCCAAACACGCACGTGAACATGCACGGATGCGTGTGCACGTGCATACATGCATGCGCACACATGCACCCTTACATTCTGAATGAATATGTTACTAATTCATAAAAATGATAAAAAATGGGTAAATAAATATATGAGAGTAGAATATAGGATTAAAACAAGTTCTTGTTTTGTACAGTGTGACTTTTTAATGTTTTTTAAAGCAACCGGAAGTTACGTCATCACTCCAATATGGTGGAGGCACTGTTACTATGGGACTTAATGGGAGTGTCGCCTCTTTATATAGAATCTCTTTGGCCTAGCCACCTCACTTCCTAGTACCTCACTTCCTGGAACTATTGTTAACATGATTTTTCCCGACAGAAAACCTTAGCAGCAGAAAACAAATGACCATATCCAACTACACAAAACGTTTCTATTTTCCGTACACTACATTTCGGGGTTAAATATTCAACCATATTTTTGAGGGCCGCCAGCCCATCCTATACACAGGTTTAATGTGTGTCTTTAGTTCAATGTTTGTTTTGTAAACGCCATTGACAATGAAGGGACAATTTACATTTTTATGAAGGTTTACCACACTGTTTGTAGAACAAGTAGCTCAATATGCCATCTATTCTAATTTCTATGTCCACCATCTAATTAAAGGCAGTTCCTTGAAGCTTGAGTTCCAGAGAGAACTGCACCCCATTTTTTTTCCTTTAAGGCAGTCCAATACTTCAGTTCAGTTGCATTTTCAAGGCACTGTGTTCATTTTTTGGAGTAAACAACTATGTGTTTGATGTCGCATACAGGGGCTGACTTTTGATGCCTCGCCTTTGAAAGGTCAGAATAGGACTTGTAGAATACATACTGTTGCAAGTGCAGGCTCATCTATGGGTAATTCAGATATATCACTGAGATATTTACAGTATATGCAATGTTCTTATGCTTAATGCTCCATTGCTGCTGTTGTATGCCAAAGCATAAATTGGGAAAAAACGAATTGCCTCTCCTCGCAATTCTTTGAGACACTCATTTTATATAATTTATATACTAACAATAGAAACTTTCAATATGGCTTTATACAGATGCACATTCAGCCAATTCCCTAAAATACCAGAAAGAAATGCCATTGCCTCCTCACCTCTGAGAAATATCATTTTCAGTGAGCTTTTCATGTGAAGGCCTCCTTTCATGTGCACTGGCACTAGCAATCAGGGCAATTAACATATTAATTGTTTATTTGTGTCCTGAGTCTGACTCTGCATCCATGAGGATTGTTTAAGAGACAGAGCATGTTACCCTAATGCATACAAAGCATGACGTGTGCGTGCGTGTATGAGTGAGTGAGAGACAGAGGGACTGAGAGAGAGAGATGGAGCTTGATGTTAGTGTGTCTGCACTCTGCATGTTTGGTTGTTTGTGTTTGCAGGGTGTGTGTGTGTGTGTGTGTGTGTGTGTGTGTGTGTGTGTGTGTGTGTGTGTGTGTGTGTGCGTGCGTGCTTGCATGCGTGCCCGTCTGTGTTTGTCAATACATGTGCATGTTGTGTGCGCACCATGGTGTGTAATCAGAGCCGCTTTGGAACTTTACAAGAAGTCATTAACAGTCAAGACTATTGTGCAGACTCCATGATTTCAAAGGTGCTCCACAACAGCTTGTGTGGCGAGGGCTGATTGAACCGGAGCACTTGAAAGGGGAAGAGAGACGTCAGGTTCGCAGCATCCTGTCGTGGCCCATCTGCCTTCCCTCTCTGCAACCTGCCGTCAGTCCCCTTTGTGAGGAAGAAGGGGTTTGAACATCAAAGCGCATCCGTGCTACCTCGGAGACAGAAACAATTAGTAAGGGATCTGTTGAAAGGTGGCGTAGGGGGAGCCCTGCGTGTGCTATGAAACTCAACAAAAATATGTCTGGGGATTGTTGCCGAACTGCACTCAAAACTACAAAAAATAACACCATAATGATGGTGAGGGCAAAACATTTTGAAAAAGGGTCTATTTGCTCTGAGATTACTATTAAATGGTAAATGGTTAATTCATAGAGCTCTGTACAATGTGCATTACATTCACACACACACAGCCACACACGGAGGGAAACCAAGGCACCAGCCTGCAGTGCTCACCATGAGCCATTAGTGGTGCGTCTTGCTCAAGGACACTTCGGCACTAACCCAGGGGGAGACAGAGATCGAACCAGGAACATTCCGATTCCCAAGCGGACGCTCTATATATATCTCCTGAGTTACTGTCGGCCGGATGGTGGAAATTACACTGCATTGTCTGATGAAGTCCCCACAGTTACAATCTCTTATCTGACATAATTGTCTTTTCACACATTGAGCATTGTGCATCACTGCTTTACGCTATATTACAAACCAAAATTGCAACATGAACTGTCCCAGATGAGGCTACCCACCGATAACACCTCTGGCTGTGATAAGTATACTCTCATTAACACACGTATCTCACAATATCTCTGCAGTAGCCCTGTTTGAGTCCAGAGCAAATCTCACAGGGACAGCGCCTCATATAGAATACCCTTGAGCTGTTTCACAGCTAGCTGAAATCTCCTACAGTCTTTGCTGGCTGGCTAAGCAACCCCACCTACTTTGTACCTTGCCTTGCATTTCATTATAAATGTGAGGTCTAGGTTTTTAGTTGGTGCCTACCTATAATTATAGTAAATTACATTTGTCATCCATGACCAGCCGTGATAAAAGGTTACACCAAACAAGCAAAGAAATTGGGTCAATATCACATGGCCCTCCATTTTGGGGTCAAACACTAACAAATTAAAGGAACCCAGGCTATTGTATGCTCACAGCTTGGCATTACTCACAATGTAATTCTCACCTCAAAACATGTTTTAACTACAACTGACAATGATGGCAGGTTTACAATCAAATGTAACACTTCATTAAGATCCAAGACTTTCTCAGAATTTCTTATCTCTTTAACACTTACTGTAAGTGCAAAGCACTTACAGTAAGTGACAAATACGTAAGTAACAAATACGTTTATATCTGTAACCGCAGATAAAAAAGAGACTAATAGACACCATTCACCCTACTTCACCATGCTAACAGATATAGAGATGTAATACAAATACACACACATGAGGAAAGCATAATAAAAACAGACCTTGAATAATTAAGGAAAATACAAAGGCAATAATATACCAGAGCGCAATAATTGCAGCGTTCTTCATATATTAAATCATTGTACATTTACATCACACAGAAATGTATCGTTGCATGTTTGTAAAAAGCATTCCATGGCTTATTAGCCACAGTATAGGGCTCAGCATGTGAGCTGGCATATTATGAGTATGAAAGAGTCAGCAGATGCATTAGATGTGATTGGAAATTTCAATCACTCACTAGACTACAATGTAATCTCATGAGGAGTCAGGGATGCTGAGCACATGTTAAAGTGCACACCCCAATGCACCTGAATGCACCTGAATGCACCATTAACAAGTGTTTCTAACAATAACTGACACTAGTTTCAAGGAATATTTGATATTTGTTCCTCACATATGTCATGTTTGCAATAATGACCTCAAGTGGGTGTATTTCTTACTAATCTGCTACACAAACCACTTTATTAGTAGCAGGCTCACATTCAAAATGCTTCATGTCCCACATGTACAGTACAAAAGACATTCGTAAACTGGATGTTTTCTTCTTATAGGGATGTGGAAGATGACAGCAAGATTATGTTTCCAAGTCTGACATACAGGCGATATCTTGTTGTGACAATAATATTTATGTTCATATCAAAAATAGAGAAAATAGACAGTCTGCCTTCAAGCTCCACAGTGAGGAACAATGCCACAAAAAGAGTGATGATGAAAAGACAATACTTATGCCATATCACGATATGATGATTTATTAAATCCTAGACAATGTTTACAATATTGATATAATGTGGATATATTGCCCGGCCCTACTCATACTGTTTTGTAGAGACCGAGCTCAATTGTAAAATCAAACATTGTTTGGAGAGGGAGAGCTTTTCTCAAGGTATTTATTGCTCTCATGATTCCCTCTCAATTGAATTGTTTGCGAGAAGAGGATGAACAGACAGATTTGCTGGCCGACAACTGCTGCCTTGTAGACCTCTTTATAGGCATGGGGATTTGGGAACAATATGTGGTACCAATCCCTGGGACGGGTCCGACCGGGACCGGCTCCAATTCAGGGTCACATCAAAGAGCGTGAATGCAGCGGCACTAACAGGTCTGCTTGGGGTCAGGGACACCGGCTGAGGGATTTAGTCATTTTAGGGCTTATGTGAAGCACCATGGAGAGAGGCCATGAAAGCACAATGTCACTGTGTGACCTGCAGTTGGGGGGATACGTACGTACCAGGAGCAATCTGAGTGGTACTGTACTGTTCTGAGACAATTAGACATGCACTTCAGACTCCTTTTAACCACTATATAAACCTGCTATCCCTTTTGGGCATGTCACCAAAGGGGAAAAACATGGATGTGCCCTTTCACTATTCTTGATAATTCGGCGAAATCTTTTTGACATTTTCTCTTATAATGACAAGCTCACAACATGTGATGTGCACATTGTGCGCTTATTGTTTTATTATATACAGGTTTGTCTTTAGTCCAATGTTTGTTTTGTAAACACCACTGACAATGAAGGGAAAATGTACGTCATAATGTAACTCATTACGTCATATTGTCTCTTTATTGTTAATGGCGTTTAATGTTTGTGTTGGCACCGTTTGTTTTACATCACCATTACATTAGCGCCCCTCACTTCACACGGGTGTGATTTTTTTATATTATATTTGTGTTCTTTTATAAATGAGTTATTTAAACCAATGAATTCCTCCCACCGCTGTTGGGACCACCCCTAAAGCCTTTGGTCTGCTCCTCCCGCTCAACATTCCCCACTGACAGTCGCCTTCCCGGGCCGGCCCTTTAGGAGTATGTGCTGCTTTGACAAAATATCACCCCCTCCCCGAACATGGGCCAATTGTGTTTGTATAGAGTAGAGTAGACGCTCAGCAAAGCTGGATGCACCACAGTGGATTGAAACCCCTAGACTCCTCAGTGACGGGCAGGTACTTTACCACTGCACCACCAGTATATATATATATATATATATATATATATATATTAGGACTGTCAAAATAAATGAGTTAACAGAGTTAATTCATTTGTGAAATTAATTAAATTAAAAGTTTTAGCTCAATTAATCCACGCTCGGATGACCCGCCCCATACATCCCATAATCCCATCGACCTGCACTATCTCGCCCTATATCTGGATGGCAATAACCAACATATGTCGGTTGTTGCCATAACAGGCTATACAATTTACATAGGCAGCCACCACCACCATCCTACCGCAGAGACGCTCACCCGCGCACACACACACGCACATGCACACGCACACACACAGACATATATCTGTCCATGCACATAAATCCAAAGCAATAAATTTGTAAGGATAATGATAGTAAATGACAATGGTAATTTTGTAACAGTCAATTTCCCGCAGAAGTCCAGTAAATTTGCGGTGTTTTTTGCCTTAATGTGGCTCGCATGGTGACCGTATATCATCCACTCCTCTGACATTTACTGTGCACAACGACACTCGCAGGAGACATTCAGATCAGTCTCATCCGCATGCATCGCCCCCAAAACATCCATCTGGGAATAATCCCCCGGCTTTTAGGGGCAATAAAGCTCATCAGATGCTGTTTCCCTGTCGCAGATCAGTCCCTGACCTTGCACGGTGGATTCAACACACACAAACACACACACTCACACGCACGCACGAAGCAAGCACGCACGCATGCGCACGCACGCATGCACACGCATGCCCACACACACACACACACACACACACACACACACAAGTTAAGAATAATCAACGCTTGTACGCAATGTACGAGCACAGAGTGAATCTATCGAAAGTTATGTTTGCCTAACACTGGGCTGGGCTAGGCTGGGCTGGGCTGGGCTGAGCGATGGAGATACAGGAGCAGAGCAACTGCTGTTGAAATTATGTTGTTCAGTGAAGCAACAAAAATGAAGAAGGGGATGGGAGATGAAGGGGGGGGGGGGTCTCTCTGTGCTGTGGTGGCACTGAGTTGTGGGGAGTGGAGGGATTGGGCAACAGCTGTGAAATCAAAAGTTGTTATAGTCTGAAAAACTCTCACTTTCAAGTGAGGCCTGGATGCTTATTAAATAATTATCTGCATACTTGTTATATCCCTGTGTGTCTCATACAGTCTATCATTAGTTTTACATCAAGAAGAGACCTGTCTCAAGTTTGGGCTTAATGTGTTCCTCCCCTCGTTGTTCACTGACCGTTAATGAGTGTCTACCACTGTTGCGAGCAGCTCTCACGTTCTCACCCACTTGTTATGCAGTAATGAATCAAGCTCTCTTACCAGCACGCAAACCGGGGAAGCAGCTCAGAGGCACCTCTCAGTAGGGAGGATCACAATGTCAGCTCATTCTGCTCGGAGACAGATTCTTCTTGCTTTTTTCTTTTTTGTACCCCTCTTCACATCTGCACATCTGCGGCCGTAATGCGTTGTGACTGATAGATTGCTAATTGTGCCAGAGCTCCAAGCCTACATGGCCAATTTAAGTCTTCAGTCAAAGTTAAACCACCCCGGCATAGCAATGCTGCCCCCCAGTGCTCCATGTAGCACCGATTCCATGCTATTGCGGCTTGAAAGGCTTGCTACACCTGTCTTTTAAAATAAGGCAATCCTTTACAGTGTGTATATTCGGATTTGTTTGCAGTTGTACTGTATTGTTAATCAGTGACATAATCTGTTTGTACATTTTAAAATAACGCAGCAGTCAAACTTAAATAAATAAATAAATATTTAAACCATGTCCTCGGCCTAAGCCGGCAGAACTGTGTGCTTTTTCAGCTCTGGATATGTACGTAGCTGGAATCCAGCCAAGAGAATGCCATTCTTTCTATTCTTCAAAGTGCATTTATATTACTACCGTTTTTGGCAGGCAGGCCTCTCTGGTGGTTAAGGCATACAGCGCCTCCCTGCCTTACGGACAATGATTGTGATAGCTGTAGCATAAAAACTGTTATTGGCCTTGTTTGCTGATGGTTATTACAAGGGTATCAAAAAATCCCACAAATAGATCTCCCACTCTGAAAGTCCACCCACGCTGCACGATGGTGAACGTAGCCCAATATAGACGCTAATGAATAGGTGATTCAAATGATTGAACTTCTATCATAAATATTAAATGTTACTCTGCCCTTGGTTACCTTTGCTGCCAGACAGAGGCTTGTATACTATGGCTGTTTAGCTTTTTACTTATTGACAGAGGTGACAGTAGGGGACATTTCAAAGACTGCCAGCTCTCTGGGGTTCAGATCTCGATGGTGAAATAGCCCTTTGTAGTGGCCCACTACGTAGGCTATGACTCTGTTTGTTGTCCTGGTAGTTTCAGAGTTGTTATTGTTGTTCTGGTGGGTGTCAATGACCATGAATTACTTTAAAAACAAACATAATCAATTTAAAGACATTACCGTATAGGTAAAACAATACATGTATATATTTTAAAATGTATTTAAGTTGCATTTTTAAGCCTGTCTTCTGTCTACATATTATTCCCAGTGCCTATACAGTATTTAACATAGATCTGTGTGATGTATCATCACATCATCTTGAATGTTACACTGTCATTAACCACTTAAACCCTTCTTCCCTACTTCGATCACCAGGGTCCCCAGGGATCCCAATCCCATCACGCAAAATCTCAGCAAAATCTCTTCGCCGGAAAGATCACAAAGCTACGCAACGCTTGTAGATCAGCCATTTTTCCCCACCGTATGTTTGCCTATTATAGGACATATGCCTAGAACAGGGACACTAGGGTTTATGTGGTTGAAAAAGGGCCGAAGATGGAAATGTCAATTCTCTTTTTTCTCTGTATTCTGTAAAGTTAGCCGCGTGGCCATGCAAGCTAATGGGGATGCTGCAGGGAGCTCGATGCTCGCATCTGCCCTTTGGGCACTGCTAAGGGGTAAACCTGGCTAACGACAGAACAACACCATGGCTGCTATAGAGTCACCTCAGGCTAAGTGATAGCTACAATACAACAACGTTTTAAATTGGGTGACTTATTGCTTAAAGCCAGAGATAAGAATTACCCTCTACAATGTGAAGCACAAATAGGATATTGTATTGTTTAGAGAGGATAATCAATTTGGTTACTACTTACCACCATGTGTGGAGTGATGGAGTGTGGAGTGATGCTTCTTATAAAATAAATGCATGTCCTTTTTTGCCATCCACAAAATATAAACATTTAGAGGCTGTCAGTTCTGATGGTAACCATGCAAGGTGCGGGGGGGGGGGGGGGGGGGGGTGCGTGTGTGCATGCGTGCGTCTAGTCTAATGTAATGAAGAGCGCTTTGGATAAACGTGCTAGACTTGCAGACCATTTAGGTGTGAATATCGGTGTTAACCCATTAAGACCTGAGACCCAATTCTATCCTGACAATTTTCTGAAAAACGTATGTTTTTATATCAGTGGTTTTCAAACTTTTTCATGGCAAGGACCCCCAAAATGATATTATTTTCCAGGACCCCCAGAAGCAAAAAATTGAGTTAAAAACATTTGATATGAAAGAATATATAGGCCTATATTAAAATATCTGCACACATTTTCAACATTTTTCAAAAATAGCAGATCTACAATCTGCTATTTCTCAATAATTAAAATAAGACTTAAAGTGGTTACCGTTCCAGGTCTTAATGGTGTTAAGT
Organism: Protomyctophum bolini; assembly: GCF_963924005.1. Classification (NCBI taxonomy): domain Eukaryota; kingdom Metazoa; phylum Chordata; class Actinopteri; order Myctophiformes; family Myctophidae; genus Protomyctophum; species Protomyctophum bolini. The sequence continues at coordinate 15,049,204 of NC_137871.1, read as the reverse complement.
AAATTTAGTCATGACTCCTGTATCAACTAACACTGGCTGCATGTTCTTGAGCAAGGTCAGTGGCCACTGGCCAACTGTAGAAGTCTGTGGTTGTTCATGCAGGCAGGGACAGCTCCCATGTGTGAATAGGTGTATGAATCTGTATAGGTGTTAATAAAAAAACAACAGGCCATCGGAGGAAAGCAAAAGTAACCAATGCTCTTATGGTAGATCCAATCTAAACCAATCCACTATATTAATATATGGCCAATTTGACGTGGGAGGGGAGCGCATTCCATAATGTAGGGGCTATACAACAGAGAAGGCTCGGTCACCTCTGGTCTTTAACCCATTTAGGCCGTGCGATGTGTGGGAACGTCATAACTAATTTATTTATTTTAGTTGGCCTCTCCTTCTGCACCATACTTGCTCTTCGTGCATGCGAGGAGGGGGGGGGGGGTGGCTTACAGAGTAAAAGCGGACCTATCTGCATGCCTGCGCGGCACCCCGAGCTGTTCTTTTGAAAGAAATCCCGGCGCTGATTGTGTGTCTTCTTTCTGACCCTGAGATTTTGCTGGCCCTCAAACCGCAGAGACCTAGGAGGAGTGTACACCTTAATAAGTTCAGAAAGATACAGAGGTGCCAAACCATTCATTGATTTAAAAACAAACAGAATCTTAAAATAAACTCTAAAACGAACAGGGAGCCAGAGAAGGGAGGCCAATTATGGCTTATGGCTATGTCTGTGAGTTCCTGTTAGTAGACGTGCGGCAGAGTTTAGGAGTGGAAAGTAAATAATGTTCACCGTTTGCAAATGCCTGGGTGGAATAGTTTTTCATCATAGTCAAGTTGGTTATTCTAAACGGCTTTTATTATTACTCAAAAGATGAAATAATAAGGGTTGGCTACTTCACCTACATATACTGCAGATGTATAACTAGTGATTGCAGTGAATGAATGGACTTGTTTAGGATTATTAGTCTTTTATTTTGATATAATGGCACCCCTGCTATGAAGTGATTGGCCACCCCTAAATTCCAGTAAAAAATATATTATTTCCACTAGCAAAAAACAAAATAAAAAGTGTTTCTGTTATACGTTTTAATATGGAATCAAGTAATCAACCATTTCCCCCTTGCATTGTCAGGTGCATGATCATAATTTAAAGATGGAGTGCCACGATTTTTTATCACCCTAAAACATGATCTTCAGGTATTATTATAATATAAGGAGGAAGACATTTTTTCAAAAAGTGTACAGTATTTGTTAAAATCATGCTTTTATGTGGACACGCCCACCAGTTCATTAAGTATGCCTAGTTTGCCTGGTGGGTGGTGATGGGTGGTGATCCACCTGAACTGAAGCCGCACCCACAGCTGTAGTTGTATGATAAAGAGGGAGGGGTTAGGGTAATTGACTGATAGTATTACGTCACTATATTACTGGTTATTTCATTGGCCCGTTTGACTGTCAAGGGTTCAGCCTCCAGGAAGAAACATAAAAACAACTCCAGGGTGTCTAATGAAGTACTGTCACCTCATAGACACATGAAAAACTGGAAAGATACAAAAATTGTGGCACTCTATCTTTAATTATCTGGAAGTCTCAAAACAGGAGCATAGGATCACAGCTCTCAACAAAGATTGATAGCATGTTGAGAGTTGAAATAATTCACACCATGTCGATCCCACCAAAAAATATAGAATATAAAAAAGCAAGACATTTGAAAATGTTAAGGTGACTGCACCGCTGGGGTGTGTCGTCTTCATTATGTGCGTAGTTGACGTTCAATTACGTGAACAAACTATTTTCTGTTCCGTGCATTAATGCTACCTTTTTTTCTGGTGATGCTTTTTGGCCAGGAGAAAATAAATACATATAACTTTGAAACAGTTTGGTCTGAATTAAATTCTTGGAATGAAATATAATTTTTGCCGAATTCCTTGGCCGATGTGGCTGACAATTCTTGTAAAGGCCATACATCCTATATTGATATACATGCAATGGTGGAATAGGTCATTTATTGAAACAACGCACAGTAAGAGAGGAAGAGGTGTGCGGTGTGCAATATATTTTGTTATCATTAAAATTACTACTGAATACCACATTTAATACAGGTGCTAAAACATTGTTGCATGGCTTACCTATCCAACAATGCAAACTGCACTCTCAACTCATGCAACATATACTGTAGAGATCCAAGCCATAGGCTACCGTCGAATCTTGCTTTTTGTCCTGGACAGTAAACTGCAATGTAAACACTCCCCCACATTTCTCACGGTTGGGAGACAGCGTTGTAAAATGCCCAGATTAATAGAGCAATATTCAACTCCTCCCCCAGGTTGGAAGGGCAAACCCCTGTGGCGCTCCTGCATCAAATGTGCCCTCCCGGTGACTCTGCATTGGAGATAAACTTTCCCATGACTACATTGCACATCAGTGGTCGGCAGCAAGCTTTTATTGCCAGAGTTCCAGCATGGAGCAATTAACAGCTCACCATGGTCCCTATAGCACACAGATGCTGGATGGGCCAGGTAAGCACTGCATGCAGCCGCACTCTCCCACTTTCCGTTAGTTACTTGCTCCCATCCCCCCACCCTACTTACACCATCATCACCGCCACCACCACCACCACTACCCCCCAAACCCCAGCCCCAGGCTTTGCTGCAATGCATCTCCCGGTGTACACTGTTCTATAAATTGCCAATGGCACGAGGAGGCAGATACAAATAAAGGTGATTTAGCCCAAAGAGATGCTGAGCGATGGCTCTCATTAGTCCGGAGTGGAGACCAAAGTCGAGATTTAACTGAGAGGGATTCCTGGCCATTAGCACACTGGCAGCGGCTGTATTGATAGGTTTTTAATAAGACGCTACATTAATGGTTATCATGAGTGAGTGGGTTTATGGTAATGGGAAAAGGCAGAGGAGGGGAGAGGAAGTCTCCAATGTGTTTTCTGTCAAATTCAACCTAGGCTCGGCTCCTGATGCCCGCAGTTAGAGCTTGTACCCTGGTACGGCGGCTAGTCGTGTCGCGCAAACTTTATGCTATACGGCAACTGCTGCAGTGTCCACAGTGAACGCAGCCCAGATAAAGAGACTTTTTTAGCAGTGAATTGAGTGATGTGCACGGGGAGGGGTGGTGTCAGTGATGAACGACACCAGAGGGATGTCTCCTGTGAGCACGGAAGTCTTCATTTCCTCCTATTAATCAGTTGGACTAATTCTCCCCTCATTCCATTTTTAACCCTACAGTGTCACTGACTCCAGTTGCTCTAATTGAAATATTAGTACCCAGTTAAGTAAATGAAGACAATTTAATCAGTCCCCTTCTAACTCTTTCTTTTTTGCCTTTTCCCCAATGTGTCAGTGAGATTTTTCTATTAAAGGGAGAAGTTGAAGGATCAATTTAGAAGGTCTTTTTTTTAAGCTACAGTATAAGCTGACAACTCTATTGTCTACATGTCAAAAGACAGTGAGGCTAACATTGTGCAAACGTGAACTTTGCCCAGGGCTGTCGGAACCTGTTAACTGTTCTACCCCTTGTTAATTTCTCCATGCACTCACCAGTGGAGATCCAGCAGAGTGAGAAGGCTCTCGGAGCCATTATTAGCCAAGAAAGGACTTTTCATTCAAAGTGGCTACAGTCTTTCCCATCTACATTTTTACTTTCCCAACATTGCAACCTCGTTAAAGGAACTCAATGGATCATCAAGATAATTTACAATTTAGGCATTTAGCTGACTCTCTTAACCCAGAGTGACTTACAGTAAGCAAGAACAACACAAGGTAAATAGTCATCTAGGATCATAAGTAAACTAAGAATAATCAGCCCATGCCCGGACAGCTTCCAAAGGCCCGAAAATAAATGATAATGAAAAAGATGATCAGCCCAACAAATCTTATTTGTCACAATCATTGCTGTCTTATCAAGGGAAGGGCCTGTAATGTAATACGTTTGGCCATTCCGTCGATAAAAGCAATTAACAGAACTTCATGCAGCTTAGTACAGTTTAGGTGTTGTTGTTGTTTGGGGTTTCCGCAGGGACGAGCACGCCCCGATGCAGCTCATGCAGTTTAACCCCATGAACCCTAGTGTCCTTATTCTAGTCATGCCATAATACTGTAGGACCTACACAGTATAGTGTAGGTGAACAGTTGGAGGAAATAGCAGATCTACAAGCTCACAAGCTCGTGGATTGGTTATTTTCACAATTTGACGTCATAACAAAGTACAATATATATGGTCCAAGTGGTTAAATCTAGCTAATATTGGGTAATGATAGTCTGTCAATCACAGAGAACTAACATTGTGGCCGTGATTCAGAGCATTATTACAGTGATGGATCCTGACATATACAGTAATTGTAATCTATGCAGGAGCCAGCTGGTCCAAAAATGATCTGATTTTCTTTTTGTAGAGAAATTACTGGAGAGAATTGTGTTTACTTATACATGAAGTCATTAACCACTTAAACTGAGTTGCAACTGTACTGTACAACTTTGTACTGTCTGATGATCTCTTTGCCAAATGTAGCAGTCACATTGCGACACGTTGTGAACTTGTAGTTCTGCTATTTTTTGCCCCCCAGAATATGGTTGCTGGGCTTCAAGTGGTTTCTTTCGGACGGACACACGCACTCCGTGTGTCCGTCCGTCTGTGTAGGCCTACAGTTAATCTCCGGCACCATTGACCCGGCCCAAACTGTGCACACCCATGCCAACAACAAACCTCTGCTTCAATTTTTCCACAACGGCCTGTTATAGCACCACCATGAGGCAGACTCTTGCAAAACACATTTCTACTCGTACACATTTCATCTATACATCACCGGGAAATTATGCACGCACATCCCCACTAGGACGAAATGCCACTTTAAAAATGGCAGGAGGCCGACATATGTAAAACTATTTTTTTTAAATATTACTCCCTGAGATTTTATCCAAATTTCATGCAAATCGGTACACTATCTCTATAGGCATGTGTTCAACACAGATCGGTTTGATTTTTCATATACTCAATAGAAATTGATTCCATATCAGCAAGATATATGGGTCGTTTGTTATAATAATCATGGTCTATTATGCGTATGAACCAGTGTGTTGATTTGTAATGTTCTCAATGTTCAAATTGAGGTCATTAAAACCTTGGAAACTGTGGCTTGTTTTAGTCATTTTGCCATTCAGTTCTGCCAAGATTCACCTTCCAATTTAAAACTATGACTTCACTCTTTATCACCTCAGCCTAGTAGAGATACTAGTTCAGTATAGTGACATTGTATGTGTAATTGTCTCTGCATAAGAATGTGATTTGTCAATTTTAAATTAAGTGATTGATGTGAATTAATAACTGTGTACAGTGGGCTATTTTTTTAAATTACTTTACACAGCTTATTGATGAGCCCCATCAATAACTATTTCAGATAGCAGTGCCAACCATTTGCCTTGCCAAATAATCCAGCTGAAAGGGCACTTTTTTGAATACTTGAAAAAAAAAGTATATGCCGTTTACAGTAAAGCACAAGAATAAAGTGGAACAAAATTTGAGGCGAAGCAATCGGCTGATATATCTCCCTCCCCCCCCCCCCCCCCCCCCTTTTTCGGCCTCCCTATCAGACGTGAAAGTCTGATAACCACTGCCAACCCCCTCCCCCCTCCCGCCCTTCACTTCTGTGTATCTGCACAGCAGCGATAAGCAAATCAATATCCTGTCACTTCTCATTTTTACTAGCCCAATTCTGCTCTCTGCACCTTCCACAAGGTGACAAGCGCCTGCCTCATGGTCTGGGCTGGCCAATCTTTCTCTCCTTTGTAGAATATTCTCTCTCTCATGACTCCAAAAGACACTCTTTCGCTGGAGTGATGGCAACATTTGGTACTAATGTACAGTAGTCAATGTACAGCAGTAGGGGTAACGTCAAACTGTTCAGTGTGCTCAGGTCATAAGTTCATCAGAAGATTGACACTGCCAGGATTCATGTTGCAAGATTAACCATGTCAGTATTCTTATACATTCCTGTGACTGGTCATTTACATCAAACAAAAAATTCTGACCTGAACGCTATACAGTACAGTGACAGGGTGTCTCATGCTTTGTGTACACTGTACAGTCAGGGCATAGGCAAATATACAGAAGTTCCTGCTGCTATTAGTAGTAATAATAATACAAAGAATGAATATCTACATAATATTTGGCAATTTTCTATGATAAATTTATTTTTTGTACTGTATATGTTATCCCTATTTTGGGTGTGTCATTATAGGCAAAAATAATGTCTAAATCTCTTTTTCAGTTTTCAAAATAGGGCTTTAACCCATATTACTGTATTTCAATATATATTTGCAGTTACGTTTAATCACCTAATAAGGGGTTAAACATGTAACTGTAAATATGTGAAATATGTGAATTGTAAAGTTGTGTTCAGCAGTATGTGTGACACACACAGTGGCACGCACGCACGCACGCACGCACGCACGCACGCACGCACGCACGCACGCACGCACGCACGCACAGCATATTGGCAACAACAGTAGTCCAAGCTGGGAAGCAGAGTTTAGGCTAATATGTCTTGACCACAACATTTAGTTCTAGGAGGTTGCTCTTAAATCACTGGAGGCTTATAAAAGTTTCAGTCCCCATCAATGCTGCAGCCCGTAAGATTTAGATATAGATAAAAGATTCTGGCCCTGCCTAGCTTTCCAAGGTATAGTACTGTGCCAACTTTATAGCCTAAATACTGTACATTCACACATCTGCCACAACAATCACTTTGAATGCTGAAAAACACTCTATTCACCCAACATTTTGGATGCAAATCACTGTGGACAGTATTTATTGGCCCTGGTCCCTTTGCAAAATCATATCATAATTTGTTCAAAACGAAAAATCATTTGTCAGCCCACATTACAGTATTCATGAAAATAATTAAAAGGCCACATTAGCTTCATCTATACTAGAGGACAGCTATCATTCAACCAAGATGATGGCAATTAATTTGGTTGGAGACACTCAATCTTTTTTATTCTTGCATTCCTCGCCAAGAGCAGGGAGAAGATTTGTTTAAATATTCAGAGCCCAAGGCGATGTCAAATAACAGTGCACCTGATAAGATTTGCAAGGTCTGCTACACTGGAATTAGCGCCTTAAACAATGGTTTATTAGAAATATCTCTCAGGGCTTTGGGTTTGAGGTTTAGAAAATGAACCATGGGACAGAGGGGATGATGTGTTGCTCCATAGAATCTTCCAAAACCACAAGTTATAAATGTCAGTCATGGAGTGGGCATAATGAAATATAAATAGAGCCACAGAACACCGCTGGCACATTGATGACTTTTGCTAAATCTGTGTCTTCCAGATTTCTCCTTATCAGTCATAAGACACACACTGGGGTCCTTTATTCGGTAAATAAACAATGACATCCGAATGGACAGAACAAAACACAAGCCAGAATTTGTCATGTCCGTTTTTGAGGTTTCGAACCAGGGGCTAAATAGGATTGACAGCCATGCATAATAACCTGCTGTTTTAGCTGGTGGGTGCGTTGGCTTGGCTACGGAAATGCCTTGTTGAAAGCAGATTCACCCCCGAAAGCCCCATTAAACTCTAATCTCAAATGGGAGGTCCCAGTGCCCCAAACATTTATAGCTGAAACACAGAAGATGCCATGTTTCCCCTGCCAGATAGATTTGGAGGCTATTATATTATGGATGACCATGCCTGTCATGGAACAAAATGGAGAATATTGCATACACTCTATGTTGTTGTCTCTTTGATAGTCAGCACCAATTAACAATTGTGTATAACAGCTTAATAGAACTCTTAATTGTATGTTTCTGTCTGAAGTTCAAGGATTTTCATTCTTACCATTTATTTAATCCTTGATACCACAGGGCCTGATATAACTTTAACTAAATGATTCAACCTTTCAACGGATCTCCTTAATAATGAAACTGTTCCTTTTGTTCACATAAATGTCCCTACGGGAGCGCTTGATCAATTAACGGCACATGAATAGTCACTTTCATTACCGTCTTGCTCAGCACCTTACAGGTTCTGAAGCAGATGTAGACAAGTTCATTTGATGCTTGATTTCTTTAAAAACGTGGCATGTGAGTTCTGCATCGTGTGTGTATGTCTGTGTCCGATTCAGTTTACATCTCTGTGGGAGATTGTCTTCATTTGATGGTTGACTTTGTTAAGTTATATGTGAGTATGCGTGTGAGTACTGTGTGGAATTGTGTGTGCGTACATGTGTGCGTGCATGCGTGCATTACCAAACCACCTGTAACATGTCTCCTAACTCATGCCTCTCATGTAAGATGAAGAAATGTTCTCTTATTATAATCTTGTGTCAACACAGGCAGTCAAAGGTCAACCATGTCAAAGTGTACATTGTTATTTAAAGCAGTGTAATTGGCATGACTTTCCCACTGAACTAGCAAAGAAAAGTTTTCCAATTAGCGAAGAACTGAGCCTGAGTTATAAAGCAGTTGCAACAACAACACAAGTTCATTGTTGCTATGCTTATGTTTCTGACAGTTAGCTTTTGGCTGTACCTCACAGCAGCCAAAACATATTGATCCAAAACACACAAGCTTGACTTAAACACACACACACACACACACACACACACACACACACACACACACACACACACACACACGCACAAACACGGCACGACACAGGCAAGCAAGCAGACAGACAGGCAGGCACGCACATGTACACACACAGTGAGAAGAATTCTGCATTAAGGGCCTTGCAAACGGGGAGTGATATAACACGCCTATAGTTCATTTTCAAAATGAGACCTGTGTTTAGCTTCTTTTTTACGCTTGCGTTGTCGAGCCCCTCTTGAGCAGACCTGTAGCAGACCTGTCGTTGATCCAGGCAGCAACGTGTGCGTTCCTCACTCCCCGTTTTGCAAGGCCCTTTACATGTAGAATTCCAATTGTTCAAGTTAATGTTATTACATAAGAGTGTACTGTGTATAACATGTAACTACTTATAGCCACAGAAAGCATTATCAATGTAATTAAATTACATTAATAAGAACTGCAAACTGTTTCTCTACAATAACTAGAAGCCACTAGGCACTCTACAAACACTAGAAGAAGCACATATCTCTAATGGACATGGCTGTCCACTAGCCATGGTGGATGAATAGAATAGCAGCGAGTCTAAATGTGCTTTTGAGCGATGTGACCTTGTGATGTCCGGACAATATACACACATCACACAGCTTCACATGTTTACACACATGAGCACACGTGCTTGCGTTTGCACGCGCGCGCGCGCACACACACACACACACACACACACACACACACACACACACACACACACACACACACACACACACACACACACACACACACACACACACACACACACACACACACACACACACACACACACACACACACACACACACACACACACACACACACACACACACACACACACACACCGGTACTTGCTTTATTTCATAAAGCAGTTGGCTGCACATCTATAAATAGGCTGTAGGGCACTGCACAACCTCAATTTGCCACCCCCATACACTCCTATTGCAATTATCCTAAGGTTTATTTCGGTTAAGCAGTCATGCACAGGGAATAAACGACTCAGCTCATTCAGTAGTGGTTAATAGGAATGAGGATACTTAATAGCAGCTAGCAATCAATTGGATCAAAACAGAGTGGGTAAGTAAGCTAATTTCACAATGGCATCCTCAGTTTTGTCTGTAATGTTATGGTAGTGGATAATCTGGTCTGAGATGAGGGTTGTTTATGTTGAGCTGGGAATTTACACTACAAAATCCTGCGTACAAAATTGATAAAATGAACGCAATTCACCATTTGTCAGCCTTCTGGTTGGTCCCTGACTGACTAACCAGCAGGCTCTTTCTGCCTGGTTCCGCCTTGTTTATGTTGAATTAGCTAATACATCATTTTTGGAAAAAGCTAAAAACAAACATGATATGCCCAGTCACCATGCTGCAGATGTGATGTTCCTTTTTACTGACACCAAGTTTAAAGATTTTGAATTGAATGCACAGAATATCAATACGAAGCAACTGAAAAACCAGTTAGTGGATGGAGAGAAAGGATTTTTGTCCAACCACGAAACAGCAACCAATGGGTGTGAAGAGAGGCACAACCACGGGCTGGACTTGACAAAGGGTGATTTATTTCACTGTGTAGGCACCGTTGTGATGGCAACACATATCTTTAACCTTTTTGTGACTCCCCCCCCAAGCATTTGTACTAGCCCACACTACATATTTAAATGAATTTTAACGTTTGTATGAATACCAACCATTTTATTCAGCATGTTTTCCTTGCTTCAGCAAACCTGAACTTGTACTTGAACTGTGATGCGTTGAGTCCTTTCCCTCCTCCTCTCCCCCCTCCTTTCTCTTTTTAAATGTTTTCTTTTTTCTAGGACCTTTTTGATGTATAATTATCATCATTATGAATTATTTGTTTATTTCCCATCTATATCAGTTATAGACTAGTCTATATTGTCTGTTTGGCAGCAAAAAAAAGAAGAATAACTGTTTATGAAGAGAGCTAAGGGGTATGAGCTTACGGCTAACGATCGCTGTGCTCACAACAGCAGCCCCCACCTCACTGATAACCCGGAAATGAAACAAAGAGCTGACGGGTGTGCTTATGCTACCACCAGCGAGCAATAATGGAGTTAAGCATGTGAGTTATATTTATTATACATAATTTATTATTAAGTAAAACTCTAACTTACAATGTAGAAGTTAAACTGTACATTGTACAAGTACAAAACTCTGAGAAGGCTGGTTGTACAGTACCAGACCACTTGAGGCTCAACGAAGCTACTTGGTTGAAATGACAATGGGAATAATTTATTATGTATAAGCAATTTATATATGTCTGACTGATGCTTTTTCATGATGACAAGACAAGAGAGCTCTATACAGCAGTATGGCATGTCCATGTTATATCACTCCCTTTGTGCTTTTACAGTATTCTCCCTCAAAAGGAAATAAGTCTCTATTCCTATTCTCTATCTCGTGCACTCTTTTGAGACATTCATTGGTGATTATAGACACTGAATGCACCACAACTCTCTGGTGGATTCCCTGGCAGTTAAACATATTATTCTTCCCTAGGTTGAAGTGATGTGCGTTGTAAAAGAGAGACATTGGACGTGCTGGCCGGGACTCATTGAACATGACGATCTGGAGTCAGCACCTTAACTGACTTGGCCACGGGGAAAGGAAAGTGACTTATTTCATCGTTATGCTGAACTGACGGCACATGCCGCGTGGGAGCGAAAAAACTAAAAGACACAGCACGAGGGAATAAGAGACGGGGTAGGGCATACGAGCACAGCGAAGGAGGAAGAAGTGGGTAATGTAGGCCATATAGACGAAGTACAGCATGAGCAGAAAGGAAAAGAGGGCTAGAAACAAGAGGGAGGGTGAGATAGAAAGACAGACTTTATGGAGAGGGAGAACATAAAGTGACAGAGGACTAACACACAGAGTGAACAAGAAGCTTTGATATCCCCTCAGCATCAGCATGACCTTTACTCGCTCCACATGAACTTCTCGACAGACACACAAGGTAGATGGACTGTTCCCAGAGCTGTCCTATAGCTCGCTCTCTGGTAACTGTAATAAAACAGTACGCCCGGGCAACAAAACGCTGTGAGGGGATTAGCTCCCAGGACCGGCACATGGACACGTTTCATGGGCGTATAGAGACAAACATCGGGTCATGTTGTGGGGCAGAACAAAAGCAGGGTTTGATTTGCAGGGGGGGAGATGGCGGAAAAGTCCATGTTTCTGCTTTTGATATTACCCCTCTGGTCATTCATTTTTTATCACCGGTGGGGATATGTTTTATCTCTGCTTCTGGTCAGACTGAATTAAGTGCATTACTATGCATTACTTTTGATGTTTGATATTTATGTTTGATCATATCACAATTTAACAATCCAATTAAAAATCAACGTTAAATCTGTATTTTACTTGTAAAACACCTCTGGGGTAATTTTAACCATGTTGCTCATTGAAAACACACGTCTCTGCTCCTGGTGATTATTTGTATGAATGTTGGGCTTAAGTGGTTAAAAAGACCAAAAAAAAGACCCCATTCTTTGCACAAATGGAACACTGTATAAAAGAATATAGCATGCAGACTGTGAGATGTGCCATGGCAAAACACGCATACACACATGGACGCTCATGGACACTCATGCATGAACATAATGTACACAATACATATTTGACTTATTCATGTAGCTGTGTAGACACAAGTTTTAAAATGTCACCTATAGAATGTAATGCATAAAGCAGTGTCATTATTAATGTTATTCCACAAAACCTAACCTCTGTATATCATAAACATTATTGTCCATAAAGGCACCTTTGGTGTGCGTGCGTGCCTGCCTGCGTGCGTCAGGAAGAGAGAGAGGAGAGAGAGAGATAGAGAGAGAGAAAAAAAACTGTTGATGTTGACAAACAATTTCCATTCAAGATTGGTATGGTCATGGAACAAATGCACATATCGACAACACATTGCATTATACTTCACCTTTAACATAACAAATATAAACAGAATGTTGGAAAACTGCCAGAGATACAGCCTTCAAAACCTTCAAAGTTTTGAAAATGTAATAACCGACTGTATAATTGGGTTATGTGCGTGCACCGTGCTGCCATGCAGGCATGCATGCGTACGTTTTTTTTTTTAGGAACTAGTTCAGTTCACAGTTCAACATTTTTTAAATGAACTAGTTCCGTTCATAGTTCATCATTCAAAAATTTGAACTAAAGTTCATAGTTTGAACTATTATAGTTCTTTTTCGTTCTTTTTTTGCTTTAATTTTTATATATTTTTTACATTTTACAAAAATTGCTCTTTTGCAATGTGAAATGACACATTATTTTTCCTTCTCTATATGGGCTTTTGCATGCTTTTATTGTGAAGGCAAATATTTCTGAACGTTCTCAGAGCCTGCATCTCCGCATGCTGGGGTTGGCTGATCTACAAGCTCACAACGTGTCCGGACGCGACGAGTTGTGAGCTTGTATATCAGCTATTTTCAGCACGGAACACATTGTACGGCGAAGAATAAATCAGGCATCACTGCGCTTCATTCACTGTGGAAGAGAGATGTCTTTTGTTGGCCGTTCGTGGCGATATTATGGACACGTACCTCCTCGAAGCGATAATAACCAACTAAGCTATTGGAAGCTATTTTTCGTGGCACATTATGTGTGTACAACAACAAGTTCCCTCAGTGTTTGTGTTAGGAGTTGGGACAGTGTCTGCTGTCTGTCAGCGTGCATGATCATCATGCAGTGCCAGTAGCTAGATGCGCGCTCCAGTGACGGCTGAGAAAGATTAGTTAATTTGTGTCGGATAGGGACTTATTGATGGGTTTTCCGCTAAATATTAAGGCATGTTTGAAACACTCACTCTTGAACGAAAGTTGAACGTGAAAAAGTGACGTTCACACACGCCAGAAATGAACGTGTTCACAATGACGTTCATCAAACAGAAATACAGTACGTTCACTTCACGTTCACCCTAAATATGAACGAGTTCGTGAACGATCGTTCTTTGAACGCGTTCGGGTACAACACTGGGTGTCCGTGGGTGTGCACTTGTGCGTGTACCGGTATGTACGCGTCTGTACGAGTAGAAAGTATACATCTATATCCTGTACAGGGTAACATCTTGGGATTGGCTCTCCGGGGAGTATTTCTTCCCCTCAATCCTCATAATGTGAACTCAAGTCGCCCAAGTTATACTGTGTGGCTTTACAGCTCGTGGTATATCCAATGATTTCTCCTCTTGAAATATTTATTATCTTGGGTGAAAGGGGCTAGTGTTCTACCACTGGGATGTGATCCACCTGTGGGTGGAATGAATAGTGCTGTAACAGACAGATACATACTGCCTTTATCTTGAGACCCAAAGCCACCAAGTGTCTGATGTACTCCACCTGCAGTCAGAGAAAAGACAAACGTGGCCTCAGGGAGTTGTTATTTATAGGATGCGCTTGAGTTTACAAAAGATTCTTCAAAGGAAATCCAATTAAAGTCACGACTCACGATGGATCTGACTCTTAAGCCCTATAATTTGGCATGTGACAAATAGCGTAAATAGCTGATGTACTGTACAAGTGCACAATACCTCGTGATAAGACACGTTGTCAGCGTAATGTAGATCATCAATTTCCGCAATTATCACGCAAATGTGACCCCCCCAAATTTGTCCACAATAGGAGGGATGCCATGGTTAATTAATGAATAACATAAATACATTTCTTTCTAAAGTCGGCATAGAAGAATGTAAACATGCACTCAGAATCTGATATGGATACCCGATTAGTATTCCTCTCACTTTCCCAACTTTGGCCCTATATCTTTTTTCTGCAGTGTATATACTCTACACGGACTTCTTAATACTTCAAAGCAATTAGTACTGTACTGTATATATTTATGTGAATGCTGGGTGATTCCATGAGCATATTTTACGCGTTATTCTGTTTAAAACATGGCACTATTCAACAACTATTCAACTTCAACCAACCAGTTTGTCTATATGGTGTTGCACCATTTCCCTTTTTGACCTATATAACTTCTTGCATTACTCGGAATTTGCACCAGCCAGCCAGTAACGTTGAAAATGCTATAAAAAAGAAAGCCAGACATGCCTTTTCCTGTGAAGAAGTTCAGAACCGAAAACTTCAAGAGGTGATGTCATTTAAGAAGAGATGGTTCACCAAGAGGAAATGGTTGCATTTTTGGTGTGTTAAACATTGTAGATGTGTGCGGGTGCCATTGACCGTCTAGCTGCTGTTTATTACCACATTTGAACTACATTAGCAAATTACAAGACAGGTGAGGCAATAAAGGAAGACAGGAAGCATTAGGTCATCACTAAAAAATAAAACCCAATCATGACAGGTCATGACAGATCTAAGCAATCGCTATTCAGTATTTTAGCTGTGACGTGAGCGCCCCCTCCTGAGATACTTCCGGGTCCTACTTTTGTGTCGCTTTTGTGTCCCCATAGAGTTATACTGTGACACTCGGTCGGACTAAATCTGACTAAATCTGTGTTATACTGTGTGTGGAGAGAGGGAGAGAGAAGGGGAGACAAGCCAACTCTATGGACGGAACAGAGCAGAGGCGTTTGCTTAGAATCAGATATCTTCTGTTGTACATATAGCTAACTAGCTATATATATATATTGTGTTGTGTTTATGTGCACTTGCAGTTTGGGCAACATGAAAGCAAACTCCACATGCCCCAACATTATATTTACCTGCCATAGTGTCAACCCCTTACCCCTGTGTTGGATCGGTGGTTAGACTGGCATATTTGCCAATACCCGATATGACCAAATAAGGGCCGATACCGATACAGTATCGGCACATCTCTACTTTGAATAGTGGGCTCTGATTGGTCACCCACAACTCTGGGGTGAGCGAAATGTAATTCAAATGCCAGACCAATCTCCCCAGGGATTTTTATTTTTTTCTGTGGCAGATTGGCCTGGTTTCCATGGCTACCTCTGCAGGGCTAATATAAGGGTGCATTTTCCATCAGTTCTTTAAAGTAAGACAGTAATTATTTTAAAAACTATTTGTTTATTCCAATTCATATTGGATAATCATTTTCACTGGGATGCCAATTTTATCAGGTGTGTTACTGCAGATTCCAATCCATCCAAAGCACACATACTGTAGTCATATAAACGCAGCATATTTTGGACTCCCAAACTATCACACAACAGTGCCTAAACATATTACAACCACTTACAACACCCTATATATCCTTAGTTGCCATGGTCCTTCCATGCACTATGTCCTATCGGGGAAACTCCCCCTGTCAGGTGATAAGAAGCAGCCTGCTCACTCCACATGCATTGAAGGAAGCATAACCTGGGCTCTCCCCAAGTTGGCAGAGGGTGAGTAGCGCCTAGGATTACAGTTTAGACAATTGGCACCGGGTGAAAAATGGGTTACACAAATCGTGGGATTAAAAAGAAAGACAAATCCCATGCCTTGCCAGAAGTGCAAAATGGTACACAAAAGGTCTCCTTAATGGGAACTGGGAACGGTCACTCCACTTCTCCATTGGAATATTGTTCTACTTTTAGTCAACTAAACTCACCTCACACATACAGGAAATCAATTTTCTCCATCCATCTTTGACATACATGGGCCATATACATGCATTAGGAGGCACAGCTTGCTCCAGCCATTATGGCAGCCGCATTGTCATTGATGCATCTCCAATGAACACCAGCAGCCTATATATATATATATATATATCTATAGTTAAATCCCCAGTGAAAGCTTTAGTGCATGGCCTGCTACGTACTCATTTAGTTATAAAACGCACGCACGCACGCGCACGCACGCACGCACACACGCACACACACACACACACACACACACACACACACACACACACACACACACACACACACACACACACACACACACACACACACACACACACACACACACACACACACACACACACACACACACACACACACACACACACACAATTAGGATTATATATGTGACCAACAATGAGTTGGATTGTCGTTGATTGATGAGTTAGCTATTTTATAGGCCCTATACAATAGGACAAAGATCAATCAGAACCATGGATAGCACTCTGACATTAAGTAACGTAAACAGACGATCAATCAAATGACAACATGACATCTAATCAGATGTGGAAGAATGTTGCTTTAGCATAACTACTCTACTGCTAAAAAAAAGTTAACAATAGTCACGATATTACTATGAAAAAGTTCATTTAAAGTTTTGTGTAGCATAACGGCATATACGGCATGTAATAAAATGTTACAGGTGCAGATACAAATGCTTGCGTAATCATTTTAGTTAAGTAAATCATTCATGTACAGATCACATCCTTGCATTAGGATGAATTTAGATAATTAAAAAGTGAATAAGAACATCCTTTTCAAACGGAGGAGAACGAGAGGTCTTTCATGGAACAGGAGCATGGTTTCATTGTTCAAGGTCTCTTCGAACTGTAGATACAGAGAGAAGCAGATGTTCTGTCTAAACAAAAGGCATGTGAAAAACGTTTCTAAATTAAATGAGTACAGTGCCCATTCAGGGTGTGACCGCTTTTGGGACGTTCAGAATGCATAGGCTACCTATTCCGAGTGGGCTACTTGTGTAGAAGCACCGTTCCTCTGATCCAACAAAGGTATTGAGACAGGCGTTGTTTACTTTCATTCTGTTTCGCTGTTTGTCTTGAGCGGCGATGCCACTTTCTTTTGTCATGCTTTGGGTTTCTAGGTTTTTCCAGATTGTATAGACATTATAGTCATTACAACACAGACATAACAAATGCATCTTACATTCACCATCAGGTGCAGTTTCATAATTACGACATGATAAAAGGAAAAGGGCATCATAAAAATACAATTGTGTGGAACTCGGGATACAAATGAGAACGGTGTGGCTCCGATGTGAATCTCTGACTTCTTGTGGCAAGCCTGTGACATCAACCAGAAATGACGTCAGTTTTCTATATGACTACAAATTGGGCAATGTTTCACCCATCCAAGAATCCATCGACTGTAAGCAGCTAAGCCCAGTCTGTCTCAAATATAGTCAGGCGCAAACAAAACAGTCAACTCCTTGACGGTAATAATCGTGCACCCCTAGTAGCAATCAACATACATTATGTGGCCATAAACGGGACAAGGACTCACAGATACAGAGATCCCAGAACCACAGATCCGACAAGCATTAGTCTGACACCCCAAACCCTAACATAACCCTAACCTCACAGGGAAGCCACGGGTGAGTCTTAACCGGCCACGCATGTGTCTTAACCTGCAACGCATGTTGGGGGCCACGGGTGAGTCTTAACCAGCCATGCATGTGTCATACTGTTGCATGTCCGACTTTTAGTACGTAGGTGTGTGGGCAGCGTATCAGTGACTCTAGTAGTACTTTAAATTAGAGTAGGCACTGGCAGGCATGGTGAAGCATGTAGGTATATTAAATGCATCAAGGTCGATCAGCTACAGGTATTCCAATGACTTTCACTCTGAAAGCAATCAGCAAAGAACCTCATCTAAGGAATGAGATTAGGTACAGTACAGTGTTGCAGGAGTTTGACAAAGTTTGATGGATGACTGCATTCAAATCAATCAACTCTCCCCCAGACATACCCATCCAATGCCTCACGGCCATGTACACAGCAATCGAGCCATGCACCCCCATACGACATAAAGCCATCTCGGCCATTATGTCGATGCCATTTTCTCTCATTCATTTATTGCTAAGAATGTGTCTTCTCAGATCTGTGTCATATTACCGGGTAATTTGCACAGGCAAACCCTTCAAGGATGAGCTTCGAACACCAAGAGCTTCAGCACGCCATCTTGACATGTGGTGTGTTACTAAGTATTCTTTTACAATTTACATGATATCTACTGGGTTTTTGTACGATTGTTTGTATTATGTTATCTCAAAAGAAAATATAGCAATCAGTCAATGCCCATACCACCAGCCATCAAACAGCAACTCCCTATATCCTCATTCAAAACCACCATTAAAGAGCACCTGTCTGCAATTTACAACAACAGGACCTCAGACTTCTATAGCTTGCCACAGAGAGTATTCAATTAAAAGTGTGCATAGCGGTGGGAGGGAAAACTTTTCTCAGCCGGAGACACTTGTATAAAACATTTGTGGAAACGTACGTTTGAATGTCACTTCTTGAGTAAATGAGCTGCAAAGACAAGAGGAGCTTGTTTGTTTCTGCGTCAGCTAATTAAGACTTAAGAGAGCAGGGGAGAGAGTGTACGAGAGAGAGAGAAAGGGGATGTCTATTTTCATTCTGAATTTATCTGCGGGAGAGAAATTACAGCTGACTCCTCTACTCTAGTGGGAAAGTAAACCAATGTGGAGTGTGTATAATGTGTGTGTGTGTGTGTGTGTGTGTGTGTGTGTGTGTGTATTGGGGAGGGGGCAGCAACAGCAGTAGAAAACGCTTTGAGACTCTGCTGCAATTCTCTTCGTTAAACGTGTATGGCAAGTTAACTATTGGTTTTCCCTTTGAGCCCTCTGCATCTTTGAGCTTTCTCTCATACACTTTTACCAGCCAGATGGCAGATTACAGCTGACGGTTTTATCCACAGCTTGCTATTATAATGTTCACTATCAATGGTCCATATAACGGCGTATGTTGTATGACTTTAATTTCTTGTTTACCAGCCTTTTTTACCTTGCACGCCATTGGAAGTCCTTGGGTTTTGACGGCCGCTGCGTGCAGACGGATCTTATGTGCCTTTGTGCAGTCCATCTCGAGCACGAGGCAAAGGGTTGATCGATGCAAGCGAATAGCGGGCTGAATAGATCCCCTCACCTTGGCAGCTACTTGTCCATCTTAGTTGAAGACCATTCTGTTGAGGAGAATAAAAGAGCGGAAGGAAGTGAGCTTGGTACACAGCGTGATGACACAAGGTCATTAAACGGCCCTTCCAGCTCTACAAAGGTGTCTGAAAGCCAAAAGGACCATATATTAAACACCGAGTCCAACACCGAAATGAAATGAAACACACAATCCAATCACTTTCTTTTCATTCCAAACAATGGTTTATTTTGTTTTGCTGATTTTTCGCTTCTTCTACTTGTTTGAGCTACTGTATCTTTATAGCCATTATTATGCTGGAATATAAATTATCTGTGCTATCTTTAATCTCCCTGGCGGATATTGGGGAGTAGAAGTCACTGTCATATTTGCATATTTGTCAAAATGTGTCTTTTTTAATATCCTGCTAATGAGGATACATGTAAAACCTATTGGTTAATAAGACAAGATATCAGGTTATTCTCGCCTGGGGGGAAAAGTACCTCTAAAACTCTGAAGCTAGCAATGACTATGTCGTAGAAAATGTGTGTGTGTGTGTGTGTGTGTGTGTGTGTGTGTGTGTGTGTGTGTGTGTGTGCATATGCGTGGGGAGATGTAGACAGAGAGAAAAGGGAGGAAAATGATCGGAATGGAGGAAGAGAGGAGCGGGAGGGAAGGGAGACGTGGTGGTGTCAAAGCAGAATTACTCCTCATTATAGTGCAGGGAGAAGCCAGTAAATCAAATGCCACCGCAGCCTTTATGCAACTTTCTCCCCCGTCATCAGTCAAAAGCCCTCCCCCTACACATGCTTTGTGTTCCGCTGCATGACTGCCTCCAGACCTGTAATAATAGAAACCGTGTCCCAGTGCACCTTGTACGACAAGGTCGACTCTTGTCTCTCCCATCAGGGCTGTATTGTCCTGTAGGTGTGTGGCCAAAGACTGCAGGGAAAGGGGTATGCAGCGGGGTCTCTCTTGCGGTCAACAGCAGGTCGATTGACGGAATTGATCGCCGATTTCCTGAAGGCACGTCCCAGTTTTATTGTCGGGACGGGTGGACGCCTTGGCTGTCCACGCTCAGCCCCAGCTCAGCAGGTGACGTCCTGCCACTGTCGTTTCACAAATGGCATGTTGCAGCACCTTGACATTGTCATGGTCGCCGGGGGTGAAAAACGATGTCGCACTTCATTAGGTCCCTGCTGGCGGAGGGCTGCTCGTCCCATTACGCGCCACATCGCGTCGCGCCATGTTACTGCAAGCCCCATTGCCATTTATTTCACAATCGGCCAGATGAAACGGCTGATATTAACAATCTGTTCCTTGATGTGTCCGTCTCTTTCTCACGCACTCCCCGTCTCACTCTGACACACTCAATCTCTCTCTCTCTCTCTCTTACACACTCTCTGTCCATATCTCTCTCTCTCTCTCTCTCTCTCTCTCAGTACTCAAACTACCAGCTTTACCCGAGATGGAGTTTTCAAAAAAGTCATTTGTTATGTTGGGTCACGTTTCAGGAGGCATTTAATGGGTTGAATCGTGTGGACAGGTAATCGGAGTCATCAGCTCCATTTGTTATTTACAGTTGTCAATTATAATACGGCCCCAGACAGCCCTTGTGTCTTCTCTCCCCCTGCCAGTTGCCAATTACTCTTCAGCCCACCTTGCTGACCTCCTGGCTGGGAGTGGGGAGGGGGATGAGGCAAACACAATCCCTCCGAGACATGAGCCATCCCAGCCATCTGCCATCCACATTCATGCCTCCCGACCAGAAGAGACAGAGAGTACACATGACTGAAGGACTCTGGGATAGCGAAAACGATTAGAAGAGAGACAAGAATAGAAAGACAAAGGGAGAGTCTGTGTTGTGACATTCTTGCATCGTGACGTGGCGATAGCAGATCTCTCGTGAACTTGAACTTCCTGAGGGGGTTCAATCCCCATTCTCCCATTCTACTGGGCTGTCCTCCTTATTGGGGATCATTTTCCTCTCGGGGAAACCGAAGTAAGGAGGAAGTAAGAGGGTTGACCTTACGGGATGTGGAAATGCAATTTCCTAAGTCAGGTACCCAGACACATACAAATGACTCTGGGAACTAGAATTCCAATTCCCTAGAGTCCCCTAGCTGGAGGGTATTGAATAGTAAGAGGAACATGATGTAATCAGCCTTGCAAATGTGTCTGATGTCTTTGTTATCTGTGGCCTGAAACACTAGTACAGACAAGCTATTTGGCTATCGTTGAACCCAAAGGTTTTCAGTTTTCATGATGCCTCTGATGTTACAACCAATAATGTCATTGAACTCAGCATAGTTCCTGGTAGTTCCAAATATTGAATTAAGGAATATGAAAAGTGCTTCAGGACACAGACAGCATATTAGCCCCACTAGCAGCGGGGTTCAAAGGATCATTGGCCTGTCAGTCCATCCGTCCAACACTGATATATCAGAAACTACTGGTCATGTAATCTGCCGTGCACCGTCAATGATGCATGCTCGTACTGACTTTGGTGGCCCCATGGGCTGTCATTTAGCTCCACTCTTAGGCCAGATATATAATAATAATAATAATAATAATAATAATAATAATAATATATATATATATATATATATATATATATATAATATTAAAAAATGTAAAGGTCACATTGTTATGAAATGTCTCAAAAATGATGTGAGAGTTTGGGTTCAGTTTTATTGGCTGCACCACAACAGGGCTGCAGGGCCAACCCTATGAACGCAAAACTCTATAAAAGACTGACTGACTGTTGGAGTTTAGCCGTTGTTGGTCATTGCTCTCTTTCAAATTTATTCTGTACGAAAAGTTTCCTATTGTGGCTCCACGGTTATCAATTATTCGACTAAGTTCATTCCAAATTAGCACAAGCTAAGCTCTTTGATACTATAATATCCTGCATAGATAACTTAATTCGGCCAAATGTCAATTCCTGTAGCCTATCCGCCGTTTCAAATGTCAACCTCTCTAGCATTTCATAATATGGCCGGCCACCGCTCTTGTTTCCTGTCGGCTATAGATATTCACAAACACTACGTAAAGTAAATAAACTTGGACCCGTTTAGAATTTGTCCAGGCTGAAAAAAGTATGAATTATGAAATGATGAAGTACCATACAATTGTAATAATTTGTTAATAAAGTTGTTGAGAATGCAAGCATTTCTTTTTTTAAGAAATATTTCTTCATAAACAGACAAATGGCCAAAGTATCCTAATATAAAACTGAATTATGTATACAGTATCTGTGGAAAACACATATCTAAAATACATTTCAGAATCTGTTTTATCCATCACAGGTTTACATCACAGGTTTACAGTTGTACAAATCATTGTGTGAAATGTGTTGCAAGCTCCACCATTTCATTGTTTTCCAGGAAACAAATAAAAAAGAGGGCAGAGAGAGGAAGGAGGGAGGGAGAAAAACTCATATCATAAATAAGCAGCAGGTACCATTATGCATTGTACATGAGGTTAGACATACTGTACGGTGCTAAAGGTAGCAACACAACAGCATGGGGCCACATAAGAAGGTAAACCTTCACAGGGAACAATCCACATTCAGATCCACAAAGGAAGAGTACTAGAGTAGTCCTTATAGGACTACACAGGACTACTAATTACTAACTTAAACTTGTACTGTACCATATTCTTAACAGTCAAATTGACTTAATTATACACAGCCATTTAAAAAAAAATATATATATATATATATAATACCTACCCAAGCTACACTTATTGATGGAACAGTAACATTGTAATTGTTGGACCTTCTATTAAAATTAGGGTTGTCCCGATCCGATCACGTAATCGGAAATCAGAGCCGATCACGTCATTTTCAAATGATTGCAATCGGATCGGGAGCATAAAAAGCGATCGGGACATCCTTAGTATCAATACTATATCCATATCATGAAGTTAGACTAGATATTGTCTGTGATTTCAGATATTGTACTATTCTGATATGGCATAAGTGTTCAATAAAAATATCGGATCAGGAAAAATTGGTATTGGCACATACTCAAAATCAAATGATCAGAAGCGGATCGGGAGCCAACTTGAGCAGGACATCCCTAATTAAAATGTTGGAATTACTGCTGATTAGATATTTTCAGGTTTACCAATGCATGTTTTTAGATTATTTATATTTACATCACTCACTTTTCCTCTCTCTGTCTCTCTCTCACGCGCGCACAAATGAGCGCACGCGCACGCGCGCACACACACACACACACACACACACACACACACACACACACACACACACACACACACACACACACACACACACACACACACACACACACACACACACACACACACACACACACACACACATCTGAAGGATCAGACCCTTCCTCAGCAAGGAGTGCGCCCCGCTCCTTATCCAAGCCTCAGTCATCCCCAGGCTTGACTATTGCAACTCCCTCCATGCTGGTCTCCCAGCATGCTCACCCAAACCCCTTCAACTGATCCAGAATGGCATGCCTGCTCTTACAAGATGTACACATCCCCTCCCCCCCCCTTTCGCATGCTGTGCTCTGCACACCAGCCTGTGGTGGAAAAAGTACAAGTTTTAGGTAAGTAACAGTATCAATTCTGCAAGGCAGAAACATTGAAGTTAAGTGCAAGTCCGGTATTCAAAATGTATTGAGTAAAAGTAGTTGCAGAATGTCCCATTTCACAAGTTTTCAAATGAATATATAAGCAGAGGTATCCTTTTCTACAAGCTCACAATGTGTCAATGTAGGCTGTTTTGTAATGATAATCAAAATGACAAAAGTTACAAAATCTAATCAAAGTAACTAAAGTTTTTAAATAATTGTAGTGGAGTAAAAGTATAATATTTGCCTCTGAGATGTAGTGGAGTAGAACTAAAAGTAGGCCTATTGAAAATTGTAAATACTCCAGTAAAGTACAGTACTGTGTACTTATTTACTTTCCACCAGGGCACCCATTACAATGATGATGATGGCCGACAAGGCATTCAAGGGCATGCATGGCACACACACCACCCCGTTACCTTACGGTCCCGTCCCACACACCTTTCTGCTCACTTAGATAAGCTCACATCAGGAAGTCTGTTTGGCCATTCCCTAAAACACCTTGGTCGACAACACTACACACGTCCTAGACCTATAGACTCTCCCTACTGGCTCCCAATCTGTGGAATAAACTCCCCCTCGCAATCAGAACTGCAGCAGACTCACTCCCAATTTTCCACTGCAGTCTGAAAACTCACCTCTTCAAACTCCACCCTACCCCCTAGCACTCCTCTCTCCTTGTATCCGTTCTTCTTGTCACTTTTGTTTTGATGCTAGGCCTATGCAGATATATTGGTTGTTTATATTATGCGATTTTGATTATTATTGGAGGGTTTTCTTCTTCTTTTGCTTGACCACAAATGCATGTCATTTGGGTTTATATTTATCTGGTATACCTTAGTTTCTTTGAAAACATAATTTTCTTTGTACTCCAAGTTATACTCCTATTTAAAATAATTACATTAGAAATTGGGGTGGCAACACCATATGTCACCCTGGCCTGTAGCCATGAACATTCACGGGTGACCTCTCTACCCAGGCCAGGCGGCCTCTCTGTGTGTGGTGAAGCAGATTTTTCCAATTCTCTAATTCATTTTCAGTTAGTCTGAGGGGATCTGAACTTGGCCATTCGCAAGAGTAGACTCTGGGAAGTAGGACTTGTATGGAGCCATGGACGAAGCACATGAGTGACTTTAACACAACGGTCCCAAACTGTGTCGAGGTACACTGGTGTGCCATGAGACAAGTCAAGTTATGACAACCACAGATTATTATTATTATATAATATAATATAATATATACAACTACAGAATAATTTGAATATTATCATTATTTCCCAATAAAAAGGAAAATTATATATCCTAAGAAATATATTGTAACCACTTTCAACATGGTGTCACTATTTTGGGCACATCATAAGAAGCCATCATGACACCACAATAGGTTGTGAGCTTGTAGATCGAATATGATTACAGGTGTGCCTTATAATTTGACTTGCTGGTTGGTGTGCCTTGGTCACAGACGGGGGACTATTGGCGCGGGCGACTACAATCCAGTTCCTGCTGCCCGTGGGCACATGCGTGAAACGAGCATGCACGTGAGAATTTCACAGGACCGTGCCCGCTTGCTTCTCCACCCCTCAACGTCTCCGCACGTCCCAAATAATTGCCTGAAAATGAATTACTCAGAGTAATTACTGGAGCAATTCAAGCCTCCAAGCGAGCTGAAAATTACGGGCAACACTAAAGAAAAGGTTTAAGCAGCAATAGGCATACTGTAGTTGGGGCTGGGGGCCTTGGGGCTCACCCAACCCCAGGTAGGCCTATTAACTAATAGATAAAACCACAGCCTTCATTATAACCGTTTTATGGCTTTTATTTTATTTGAAAAGAAAATTGGTGAGAAAACTTAGTGGAGTGGAGTATTCAAGGGCCTTGGTCTGTAGACATGTGGATATTTGACCTCAGGGTTTTAATTGCACAGGTGTTGGTTATACCACTTGAACAACTCAAGTGGCCTCCCGTCCTTGTTTCTTTGTAAAGGCCTTTGTACAGAGACCTTTTGTGCGGCTCTAACCACTCCAACATTTGTGTGTTTGGGTGTCTATATCAGCACTTGTGGGTATCTATTTCAGCACGGCAACTGTGGTTACTGTGTATATTAGTCAATTTCAGAGACGTCACGTAACGATTACGTTACGTTAAGGCACCACTCACTTCACATAGGTGTGATTATTTCACTACAGGGTCATAAGTATTGTAGCTGAACGTACAGAGAACGTACTGTACAACCTGACGGATGACAAATTCAA
Source organism: Protomyctophum bolini (assembly GCF_963924005.1). Taxonomy (NCBI): domain Eukaryota; kingdom Metazoa; phylum Chordata; class Actinopteri; order Myctophiformes; family Myctophidae; genus Protomyctophum; species Protomyctophum bolini. The sequence goes on along the minus strand of NC_137871.1, from coordinate 15,022,951 downwards.
CAGACAAATCCCCCCCACCCTCTTTTTGTCTCCATCTCCGTTATACTTACTGTACGATATGTATTAGTAGGAATGTCAGAGTAAGCAGACGTTGGGCGGAGCTAAAGCACAATTCGAGCACATGTCCGGCTTGAGCCTCTTACATTAATAACCATAGTAGTCTAATAGTGTGTTGCGCAAAATCCAGTTAGTCTAACTCACAGTGAGCCTACATGACAATAATGCCAGTCATTTTCAGAATCAGAATCCTTTTTATGGCTGGGTGTAGCGCTATGTTATTACTACATGTCATGTGGCATTTGCCTTGGTCAGGTTGATACACTGCAGTGATAATTGAAAACCCCATGGTTTGGTCGATTGTCAAAGAAGCTGCTGGGTTATGTTCATTTCAGCGAGGTAAGATCAACTGGGTTATGTTCATTTCAGCGAGGTAAGATCAACTGGGTTATGTTCATTTCAGCGAGGTAAGATCAACTTGCGAACTTACAATACAGTACCTGTGCTTGTGAGTCTGAAATCAACTGTAATGAATTTGACATGGCCTACTTTAGTCTCTGGTCATGGTGCAGTGGGGAGAGGAGAGCGGCTTAATGACCCATTGGCCGTGGGGCTTAGTGTCCCAGCAGAAGGGTGAAATCAGCTGTCAAGGGCTTCTGCCAGAAATATCCCATTGGCCGTATAGAGCATCGCAGTCCTGCCCCCTTTCATGATGACGAGCGGCCCGGAAAAATATTTACTATGCATGTTTCCCATAGACGTTTCAAAAAGTATTTATTTAAAGATCTGTAAGCCTCAGACAAAGCCAACTCGGATCGTGACAAATCACGACAATAAGCACAATATTTTGGGTAGAACAAAAAATTACAAAGAAAAACAACAAAAGAAGTGGACTAAACAAACCATTGGACTATATTTCACCAGATTTTTGTCGATCTAAGCGGCAAATACTTCGGCGTATGCTCCTACGGTAATAAAACAATCTAGGCAGCGTAGAATATTGGATTAAATAGCAGGGAACGCGGGTTATGCAGTAGTCCTGTTAAACAAACATCACCACGCGCTCGTCACTTCAATTGAGTGTGAATTTGGAAATAATTATGTTTGAATCCAATTAAGATGTGGATTGATTTAAGTCATAAAAGGGGGCATGCCTTTGGCAATTGGCATATTATGATAATACAGTTAGAGTATATCAAAAGCTGTGAATAGACAATGATTTGACGGTATGGTTTAAGTGAATACGTTGGTTGTTGATGGCTATTAGTAAATGACCAATGAGCATGATATATTTTTAGTGGTCTGTCCTTCATTTCTCCAAAAGACCTTCATTTGAAGTATCTGGTGTTTGCCGAAACATTGTGAATGCCTCTGATAGAGTGGCTTACTGCACCCACCTCTGTGCAGGACACTTTTTAATCAAAGACACATTATTAAAGGTTTCTTTGAATCTCTTCAGCCAAACGTGTCTTGTTTACAGAGCACAGATAGATACAGATTAAATATAGCCAGTTTCCCAACACGAAGATCATAGGACATACTGTAGGTCATGAGGTTTTCAGTAGTGTGTGACTGAAGAACCATCTTGTGAACGATCAATGAGTTTGTATTCCTTTCGATGGACATTTGTTTACTAGATGTCATAAATGTTTTCCTACTTGTCTGGAGAGCACAATAACAAGCACTGGGCTTACTTTGATTCTTTTGACAACCCACCATGGCCGGGCATTACAGTGTCTAACCTGTCAATGACACGCCACTGATTGCTATTGATTGACACTGTTATTACTGCCGGCTAAATTCATTACAGGATCGACCAAGGTTGCCCTAGACTGGGCACAAAGGTTGAAGCTGCTCAAAGCCCCTGAAAGGTCAGATATACCGATGAAGAGAAAAACACAAACAACTTTCAAGGCTTAAAAGTAGTGAAGGTAGAGAACCACTGGAAATATTTTAGAAGATATTTTCTTACTAAGTAAGATCTACATCCTTTCCTGCATGTCAGGGGAATCGTTTGTGTTTGCTGACTTCTCAAGTAGTTTTTGCTCCTGGCTATTTGAAACATAGATAAATAAAAAAGAACACACACACACACACACACACACACACACATTTTTTAAATAAAGAAGACAAAGAAAAGAGAAAAACACACGCGCGCACACACCCATTATATGAACTTTCATTTCCTTAGTGGCTTCACAAAATATCTGTTGGACTGCCCCCCTGGTCTGTCTGTAGCCTACACTTCCTTATATTAACCTGACTCCGCCAGATGGGGCAGTAGAGAGTACTCTCTACTGCCCAACATCATCGGCCAACATCATTTGCTGTTCATATATTCAGAACGGGTAAGGACTAGTATTATAATATTAAAGACAATAATGTATAATGTATACCAGTTATAATATTCATAGAACACATAAATAATGTAATGGCAGTGTAATGCAGATAATGTAGGTAAACATAGATAGGTTACGTGTTGTGTTGTGCTGTACTGTATGCTGGTTGACGTTTATGGTATTACACAACTAATTGCCCATAATACAATTATGTTATAGATTTAGGAACAGTAGAAAAGGTGTAGCAGCTGAAATAAAGATTGCACAGATCCTCAGACCTCTCTCTTACTCGTCCACACATTCCACAAGCCACAAAACAATGCAGCAACACAACAAGTAACCTAATGAATAGCAAAGAGTGAAAACCTTGGTCTTGAAAACCTGGAGTTTATTTTTTTAGATGCAGAGCAGGCAGTGTTCTCCTCTCGCTGCAGCCATTGATCCTATTCTAATTTCACCATGCTATGTTGATTCTATCAATGGCGTAATGCAGCCAAACAGTTTGACAAATGAAAATAGAGACACAGCCGTCTCAGGGCCTAATCTGCTACTTTGTATTGATATAGTATATAAACCCTCTCCTGGACTTCATTTGTTCCTCTGCCCATTAATCCACAGCCAGGCATTCTCCATCCAGGGGCTTAGCAGTCCCTCTATTCTCTCCTTCCTGGTTGGAGATTGGGAATGGGAACACCGCAGGGGGCCGGAAGATCCAGCAGAATACCAATTGGCCGCACCAAAGAGGGAGGGATCTCGATTATAGATTTCACTTGAAATGTGCGTACTGTATGTGTGTGTGTGTGTGTGTGTGTGTGTGTGTGTGTGTGTGTGTGTGTGTGTGTGTGTGTGAATTGGTGTTTACTGAACCTAACTAGAAGTCTGCAGGAACGTTTGGTCTGTGTGCTTCACAAATTACTGCTCCAATCAGTGCAGGTATAGGTGATAGAAGTAGCCAGTTATTTTCCAAAATGAGTTCTACTGTGTTCAACACCTCTGTTGAGGTACAACATGTCATCAGACATGGGAGGACTACTGTATATGGAGTAAGAAAGAGGAAGAGAGGAGGGATTGGGTTCCCTGAGATTTCTCCCACCCCTGTAATTCCAAATGATCAGGGAGGCTTTGATATGAAGCCCACTGTGAGAATGCTACACAATATATTTGATTGCTACAGTGCACACACGCGCGCACACACACACACACACACACACACACACACTTTTGCAGCTACTGTAGGCAGACATCGAACACACACCTTGCCCAAACATAACTAAAAATCTGCAAATGACTGTTCACATCCTCAGGTATACATAGATAGATAGATAGATAGATAGATAGATAGATAGATAGATAGATAGATAGATAGATAGATAGATACTTCATGACCATCAGGTGAGAGCTTTGCCTTCTGACTCAGCTCTCCTTTCATCACAACAGTGCGGACTGTGCGGTACAGCGACTGCAATACCGACTGCTCCAATAGCCCCTCCCCAAACTGCTATGGTCCAATCACAGCTAAGCATAACATGGGTAAGACAAACCTCTCCACCAATAGTTTTCCTATATGATAAAACATTGTTTTAAAAAATAAATGTCACACATATTTTTTCCAGTGCATATGGCAGGCCTTGTTGACAGATTTGGAAGAAATTTTGAAGGTCTGGTTCCAAGAATGAACCAGTATTTAATTGCTAAAGGTGAATTCCCCGGCTGATCTCCTGCTCCGTACTCCCCTCACGTTTTTTTCACAGTGCTAATTATCTAATGTAATCCTGGGCGCTACACTTCCTCTGCCAACCTGGGGGGGCAGCGGACTGACTTCATGGTTCCTCCTATGCATGAGGAGTCAGAGCTTCTTCTTTTCACCTGACAGGGGAGAGTTTCCCCAGCCGGACATAGCGCGTGGAAGGAACATCCTCACTCTTGAACAAGAACCTGAGATACTTGAACACCTTCACGTGGGGCAAAGTCTCGTTCCCTACCCAGAGTGCCCAGAGTTCTCCTGCTGAGAACCATGGCCTCAGATTTGGAGATGCTAATCCTCATACCAGCCGCTGCACACTTGACCGCGAACCGATCCAGTGAGTTGAAGGTCTCGGTCCGATGGTGCTATCAGGACCGCAAATGATGTGATTAATTCATGGCTATGGATACATTTGTTCATCCCGGCGCAAAAGAACCAAAACGCACAAAACAGTGACTCATCGGTTCACAGAAAGGCTTTGTAGTTTGTACTGTACCAACAAAGGCGAGGTGTGCTGAGCCAACACTATTCCCACACTATCTGGGAATCCCAGTGAAACTATACCATTTTGTTAACAATTCCTTGTTGACAGTTAAGGTGATGGCCCCGTCTAGATGACAACAGTCTCTAGAGAGAACGGCAAAAAACAATATCAGTTGTGCGTGCCTTCCGTTTAGACGACAACGGTGTTATCGGGGGTTGAAAATGAAACAAGGTCAAACCCACTTCCAGAATGGAAAGCTCATGAAAACGCTCTGCATCGCGTCTCATTGTAAATGGGCAACACAGGGGAATCCGCAAAACGGGTGATGTCATGGCTCAGTTGTGCGTGGCCTTAGTTGTGCACCAGTGTGATGCACCGATAATAGCAGATCTACAAGCACACAACATGTGACGTGAGGTGAGCTTGTAAAGTGTCTGACACCGATGGACAACCAAGTATACATCAAGCTTTAATGTCTATTAACTAACTAAGTGTTGATCAAATGATTTTTTTTTTGTTCCCTCACTGTGTTTGTGAATAAATAAGTCTATGGGTTTGTGGTATAAATGATCAGCCAGGCATTTGTCATTGCCATTATAATATACAACCTCGCAGGCAGCTGCGAGGTTGATAAGCCTGCCCTCGGGCAATGGGTGATAATCTATGTACTGTACTGTATACTGTACTGTATTCAGAGTCTCTCAGAAACTGTTATCTACAAATGAAACCCATATGTTTGTATTCTATTCCAACTTTTCAGTTTTCTTGCTTGTAGACAATGAGATGTAACACAAAAGGAGATATTCAGACTATTTCAATGCAAATAAGTCTCAGTCTAACACACCATCTGTTTCTCTGAATTTCACCATGCCCTAAAATAGAGGCCCAAGGCATGTCTTACCTTAAATTGGACTGCATGAGGTTACAGTATGCAAGTCTTATAAATTGCTTTTTAAATGTTGGCCTCTATATCTGAACATTTCCATTTGATGTCGCTCTGAACAATATACTCCCTTAGGTATAACTTCATCAGCAACATCTCTTTCAATGTTTTCAACTCCAAAAACGTAATAAAATTGTATATTTTCCGGTGCTGCGAGAATATTTCCAGACCTCATTTTAAATGCATACAATACGTGGCTCCCACAATGAAGTATGGACCTGGATTCTGAAATATTTCCCAAGACGATTGATCCCGACTTTCTCTTAATCTTTCCAGTCAGTGTAAATTGTTCAAATATAGCATGATTGCTGCAAAAAACGGATGCTTTGTGTAATATCAGAGATAAATATTTGCCAAGAGATGAAATCATGCTGCCACATAATGCTGTGCCCTATGGCAGGCTGAGGAGGGACCAGTGGACCAAGAGGTCTGCACTGCAGGATCAATGTTGAATACTGTAGCTTCCCCTGTCAGTCAGTGAACATGTTATCTCCTTCAGCCCTTCACTCAATCACTCACTCACCGGTGCTCACTCACTCACTCACTCACTGACTCACTCACTCACTCACTCACTGCAGCAGGCTGGCCGGCAGCCCCGTGCATCTCCCTTTGTTTAAAATAACAACACTGCCCCCTGTTGGTGACAGGGCATCTGGCACTTGGACAAGATGATGTCCCCCCCCCTTGAAAAACGACCGGTCCCAACGATTTCTGGCTCTCATCCTTTTCCCATTGATTTATAGATCTGCTTTGGGAGAAAAGAGAGTCGTTTTTTTTATCAGTCGACAGAAGCAGGGGTTGAAGTTTGACTTACTTTGGTTGCCGTGATGGGCGGGATATCTCTGACTAAATCACTGCCACTCAGGGCTTGTTACTCACACACAGCCATTTCACAAGTGCTGCTGGATTCAGAGTGAAATAGTGCTTGTGGGAGAGATGGGGCCAGACTGGTGGTGTCCCGGGGGGAGGGTAATTATCCGTTATGATCACCAGGAGATGACATGAGCCTATCTGACAGCTTTTGTTATTTTGAACGACTAGAAGAGAAGCAGAAGCGAGCGAGGGATGATTAACAGAGTGTCTGCCCTCCTTGTGTCTTTGTAGGAAGGAGGACGGAGAAGCACGGTGACACTCGGGTGGTTTCTAAGGATGTGTCTTGACAGCGAAGTGGGAGAGAGCGATGGACATGGGAGTAGAGTGTCCTGAGGGGTTGCTTCCCTGAAGCCCCTCCTGCCTCGGTTTGTTGCTTGGAGACATTCGTAGAAAATGCAAATCAGTGGAAAGCAGGGACTGCATGATTGTATAAACAATTATACAAACACAGCAGCCACAACAGCCACACAGAGCCGCATGGTTAAATGGCTGATTATGATAGCAACTGATCATTTAATGGATGCATTAATCAAATTTATACACAGCATGCAATGCCTTTTTTTACAATTTGAATAATTAAAGTTGAGAGGGAAAATGGATAATATGAATAATGATACATCAAAGAGGGTCCCGATTCTCCACACCCTTGTTTTTGCTTCACAATTTCGTTGTCAAAGAAACATGGACAGAGCTATAGCCAGCTAACGGGGTTATGTCCCTGTTGGAGCATCCCATGCCAGTTGTTAATTATTGTTAACCATTTAGCAATTCATTGTGGGAACATTTTAATTATAGGCTACTACAAAATGTCAGCTTTTCACGTGCAACGCCTTAATAGGATTTGGGGTGTTTTTCGGGCTCATCCAAGTTTTACTGACACTCTTCTAGTACTAAGAACAAGTCACGGATTAGGCCAAGATTGAGGGTTTATTCGGTCGCTTTGCACTTTATGGCCAGTTGTTTTCATCTCAGCCCTTAAAGCCTCTCTCTTGTTTATGCCCCCTAAAAATAAACATGAAACATTGGTTTTGAAGCATGAAGCAAAGATGAGACGCGATACAAGTCAGAGAGAGAGAGAGAGAGAGAGAGAGAGAGAGAGAGAGGGAGAGGGAGTGAGGGAGGGAGGGAGAGAAAGAAAGAGAGAGATTCGCTGTACAGAACTGTACAGAATGTCTTTTCTTTTTTTCCCCATTGTGATGAATTAGAAATGCGTGGGTGTTTCAATGCACTGGCCATACAATCCCCATGCTAATAGCCTTTGGAGCAGAGGGAGAGAAGAGCTGAGGCCATATCATATCTTATCATTTCATCTGCAATGTTTTTATATCTCCATTTCTATCTAGGCCATAAACTTCTATAATGAATATACACCAATGAAAACGTCTTATTCAAAACAATAATCACAGCAACACCATAAAGGAATACAAAAAAAAGAGATGGTGAGTGGGTGGAATGCAGATGCACATAGTCATACACGGGTTACTGTACTATTATGCGGTTAAGTATTACGTCTAATATATTTATATTTTTTGTGGTTAATATATATATTTTTTCTGTATTTGCCTCTGTATTGGGAAATGAGTGTGCACAAAGTACTAATACAGTACATTTAAAGACAATTAATTACTTTTGTTTACAACCACAAGTACAGGGATTATTACAATGTGTGGTTGTCACAGAATCCCAAGTCATGCACCCGGTCTGGTCTCACAGTACACCATGATTCATTGTGCCTCGGCACCACATTTGGGTAGCCTACCACTGACTGCACTGTACCACAATTGTATGTCACCATCGTGTCTTATGACACTGTTGTCGGCGACCCTGATTCAAAGGACAGAGGCTGGGAGGCAGACAGACAGTGAGAAAGAAACACCATGGTCTCCCATGGTTTGGCTTCTGCGCTGCAGTGTTGAGGCTATAATCAGGCCATGGCAGTAGGGGTGATGAAGAAGCCTCTGTAATAGTTTTTATGGGTTCACTACTGCCCTGTCTCTGCACCTGGCATTTATCTCCCCCTGGAGGTGCTGCAAATGATTCTAAATTAATAAGCAGGTAGGGGGGTTGGGCAGGACCGGCTGTGACGGGATAGGATGGGCCGCTGAACCGAGTGAGGGAGAGAGAGCAGAATAAAGTCAGAGAAACAGAGATGAGACTAGAGAGAGAGAGAGAGAGAGAGAGAGAGAGAGAGAGAGAGAGAGAGAGAGAGAGAGAGAGAGAGAGAGAGAGAGAGAGAGAGAGAGAGAGAGAGAGAGAGAGAGAGAGAGAGAGAGAGAGAGATTAGATCACATTGGTCTGACTCAATGTACAATAGGTGTATGGGACTACAATAGGTGTATGGGTTTTATTTTACCAGTATTTAGTTATCAATGTAAGCTACTCACTGTATGTTTCCATCACTGTGAATGGAAACAATGTGTGCCTTGGTTAGCATTTACATCTATATAGACATGTCAACCACATGAAATAATGTATGTACTATGTAGGCTACTATAAGCAATTTGACAAGCATGGGTTTCTAAATAGAAAATAATTACAGTAGCCTTCAAATAATCCAGGCTGGTTTACAATGGGGTAAAGATCTCTGGAATCTCGGGATTCTGGAAAGCCAAGATCTGATACAGCCAAGTCAGTACTCTTTAATCCTCACAGGCTTGGTTTCTCAAAAGAGTTGCATGGCTAAGATGTTTTATTTATTTAATTTTTATTTATTCACTTGGTACAGTACCATGCCTGGCAGCAGCAGTGACCTTATGCTCTATTTTTGTTTACATCTGATCTTCATCATCATCCTACCATTGCAAATGTGTCGAATTGGTTGTACCGAGAGGCTTATGGAAATCTAGATGTAAAGGCAGAGAAAAAGCAGTGTGCAACTACAGTCACCACCCACTGCCGTCTGGGAGCTGCTTCCAGCTGCTCACAGACGCAATTAATATACTGTACCACTTTTGCATTATTGTCGGTTAGTTGTAATTAGGCAGACATTCTCAATAGGTGGGCATTCTCTCCATTTGAGAGGTGTGCCAGCTTATCCCTCTTAGCCGTGCAAGTGCTGCCCACTCATGCCCAGGGCACTGCCACGCATTGTTTTTATACAAGAAGTCACAGCAGAAGAAAGGGTGGTTGGAGTAAACAGCATGTGGAGTTCATTTTTCATAGAACGCCTTCAGCCCTGCTGGACTATGGTTGGTAAGCTTCCTCAATGCCACCCACACACATGGGGTCTCCACGGACAGTAAATTAAAGATGACACAAAGGCATTATAATAATATTATGTGCAGATTATGTTTGAGAAGGCCAAACTTCTGATGACATCAAGACAAAGCAGGGTCATACATATGTATGTTCAACAGTGTACTGTATATAAGTGCCTGTATACTAACGCACGTTACATACTTGCATGTATAAACACCCACTTCTTCAACTTCCAGAAGTTATTTTAGATGTAATTTAGATGCAGTGCAGATATCTAGTGTCCAAGTTTAACTATTTTATCTGTGTTGGTATGATTCTTGATTCTTACCTGTAGCTCTTCTGTGTTTCATTCTTACTGCTGTTGCTGCTATATTTCCCCACAGGATACAGTATAAAGGTTTATCTTATCTTATCTAATCTTATCTTACATGATCTTATCAACCTGTTTCCCAAGGACCTTACTGGGGGAAAACACACAAAGTGAATGTGTGCTTCACTTCCTCCACACTTCCTATTCAGTTGTCACAGCCAGTGTTGCCATGTCTGCTTAGTATAAGCGACGTTTGGCTTGTTTTTCTATAAAGTCACTTGAAATTATTGGTAGTAGCTGGTTGTGTTTTTTGGGCCTGTTTTTTGGGCTTGTTTCCAAGTGTAGTTGCTTATTTAGGCTTCCTAATGTTGTTTAAACCAGTGCTTCGGTTCCCACATTTTTTTCACGTCAAGCACTCCCACTCTCCCAGATTAATATTTTATAATAACAACATATTTTGTTCTCAATATTTTTTATTTAAATAACAGATGTAAAACCTCAATGTGGACATGCGCTGCTCCTGTGCTTGCGGTTATTCATTCATTCACGTTTTGTTTATTCTCGAAATTATACTGAGTAATCAAACAGATTTTCAGTATTACAATATCATATAGAAAAAATATTGGCTGGCGGAGGGTGTGTAGAGGCCAGGTTCACATTAGATAATTGACACAGGGGTGAAAAATTGGTTTGTGGGATAAAAATTATATATAAAAAAAAGACACATTTCAAAACGATCTAAAAACAGTTACATATTGTGGGGGTCTGTATGCATTGCTCACCAAGGTTTAGGGCCACTAAAAGCAGATCTACCAAGTTCACAGTTAACTTTTGGTACCTTAAATTTGGGGAAATTACGTGAGCGGGTGTGGTAGGGTTCAGAGTCCCATTTCAGAAAAGATGAGATGTATTTAAATCCTAATTGTTACGAAGGCTTTCACCTAGAGCTCCAGGAGACAACCTATAGCTCCATGTATGGAGACAACAGCAATATCCAGCGCAGCTGGCTCTAACGAGACAACCAGCACTGGTTCAAGCTATTCAATATGGTCCATTCGAGTACGGATTAGGGCGTACTGCAGTAACACAGGATGTAGGAAGCTTCTAGGGATGGTGGTGGAGCGGCTTCTCAAGGATCCAGGAGGTTACAGCAGCATGTGGAAGGACTTGTGGAGCAGATTCACGTTAACAATCCTTCATTGCCTCCAGAGCTCGTAGACTCTGGAGGTTCTGGGCATCAGGTTGTCGGATACCAGGGACATGAAGTGTTGGGACTTGGGACCCACATGGCAGGCGGAGATCGAAGGACCTGGCAGAGGGCAGGAGAATCCATCCTTAAGACGGCATGAGACCCAGTCCCTGGGACAGCAGGACAGGCCAGGATTCCAAGGCTATGATAGATATAACATTGGCGGCGGAACAGACAGGAGTCGGTGAAGGTCTGGCGATACGCTTTCAATGAGGTGGCCCAAAGGGCCAGGTACGCTCTTGACGGGGTGGCCCGAAGGGCCAGGTATGCTCTCCATGGTGTGGCCCCATGGGCCAGGTATGCTTCTAATGGGGTGGCCCGAAGTGCCGACGTAATCTGGTTAAGCCTTCTTGATATGGTACAGATTCCTATGGGAGATCTGGGGGTGGCTGTTACGAAGGCTTTCACCTAGAGCTCCATATATGGAGACAACCTATAGCTCCATTTATGAACAGCAATATCCAGCACTGACATCATATATCGATATACACGCCTGGCATCGTCATGGTGATACGTACTCAGTTGGCTGGCATCGTCATCACGACGATGCCAGCAAGCTAGCAGCATTTGCTACGCTCCATGCAAGAGACTCTCTTGCTTTCCGTACGAGACAGGATGTTTGGCCTTACAACCCAAAAGTCCTCAGCGATCCCAGAAGTTTATGCATCCTGGTTAAGTTCGGATCAGACACCACTACAGCGGGCTCTAACGAGACAAACAGCACTCCAAATATTCAATATTTTTCAGAATTCATGGTAGCAGTTATGCACAAACCTTTTCATGTCAAGGATGTCAAGGACCCCCAAAAGTATTTTGCTGTCGACATCCATGTAAAAAAATTATTTCATGGACTCCCAGAAGCAAAGATTGTGGTTAAAAATGCTTGTGGCACGAAGCTTGCTGCTATTTTTGATTAGCCAAAGTATATAATCTAAGGCTTTTAGCTATAATCTAAGATGACACAGATATGCTTTCCCGGTTTTAATAGGTTAATTAGCTGTAAACTGACGATCCAATCTGGCATCATCACAATACAATACTTTCCCAGACGAAGTTCTCACTGATTTACAGGCACACATTCCAAATTAATGAATTAATTCAAATCTAATCCTCTGCTGGTCTTTAAATCAAACTACAAAAAATGCTCATATCCAAAAAGCACTAGATAAATGTACATATACTGTATGCATTTGGTTATGTGGGTGTGTAGGTTTGTACTGTAGGGGGGGGGTATTGGTTATTCTGTTTGTAATATATGCATACAGTGTACTTATGTATGCATATCTCTTGAATGTACTGTATTACTGGTATTTCTAAATAATGTACGTTTGATTATACAAAATAGGCAAAGTTCTCTATAAGCCTCTAGGCTTCTAAACCTCTCCTGCCCAATATGGTTATATGTATTTGAACTCTTTGTGCTAATAAATAAAGAAATCTTAAACTAAATTACATATGTACATATCTTCATCTCCCACAACTCCACGTGTCTTACGTATGGACTGTATGCACTAACCGTGGAAATTTATTTCCTCCTTGAGGACAGATAAACCATCCATCTACAGATGTGTTTAAAGCATTTCTCCCGCAAGAAACGGGTCACAGTGAACTGTGATCCCTCTCCGGGGCCTGTCAACATGCCTGTGTTTGATATGTGACATTCACACTGTGCTCCAGCGCGCCAGATTAAGGGGGCCCAGGCTGGTATATCTCAGTGCCCAACGTACCGATCTGACATGAACCCGAGTGCACACACCTGCACAGCGGCAAGATATCATGTGGCAGGACGCTCACTCGCACATCTGCTGAGGAAGAGATGGAATGATTTATTTATTAGCATCCAATTAAAACTTCAGGAACAAGAACACTTCAATGGGAATATAAATATCAAATAGAGAAAGCTCTACATGGGTATTTAGGCATGCAATCTGGATCCTTGTGCTACAATGTGCCGGAGAGAGGAAGTGGAGACTGGAGATCAGGAAGAGGAATTGCAACACACTCACATCTTTTGTGCAGAAAAAGGATCCTTTGTTTCACTCTCTCCAATGTTACAACCTCCTCTCCTATAGCATCTTCTTTCTGTACCATGAATGTGATTACTTTTTCAAGTGTCCTCATTCTTTCCTTTTTTTCAGCATTTTATTTTGACGGTGGCTCTGACCACACTTGTGTGTAGTCGAATCGATTGGCCTCACTTCAGTGCTGGAGTAATGTTGTGGGCATACCACGGGTTTAGCAGAGAACTGATTGTGGGGCAATTGTTCACCAAGCTCACCAGGGAATGAAAATGCTTGTTAGGGTAAATATGGTTCTTACGGAGCAGAGTATTATGCCATTGGGATATAAGGTGAAAGTGTCATAACTGTAGGAAAAGAAAAGATAGAACTGTATGCCACCACATGTCCCATCTGTCAATGTTTTCTCATGCCATCTTATGTTAAATCAGTGACAGCGTCAGCGCTATAGATATCTCTACACATAATGCCCCATTATGCCTCTAGTTAACAGGAGTGACAAAGCAATGGAGAGACACTTAATGTATGAGACACATGACCCACTTCCTCAAGAGTTAATCCATCAAGCCCAAGATACTTTTAAGGGTAAGTATCTTCCCTCACACATGATCGGAGATTCATTTGAAAAGCATTAGTTAATTAAAAACATTGGCATCGTGAGGTAAAAAAAGAAAAGAACGAACATCTCAGGGGAGAATGACTCATTTCTGCTGACGTACGTCAATTATATACTTTTAAAACCAATGTTGCCTAGCTCCATTGACTGCATGCACTCAGAAAGAAAGGAAGGAGAGAGAGAGGGTGAGAGAGGAAGAGACACTGTAGAGTTATGGGGAGTGAGAGAGGGTAGAGGCAGGGAGAGAGGAAGTGGAGGTCTCACTAAAGAGTAGCTAAATCACTCACCGAACAGCAGCACATCTGTAAAATTAATAGAAAAGGCTTTCATAGTGGGGTGCCTTGCCTGACATATTGGCAGTCTGCCACCCATCACTGGAGTGTCCTTATTACCTCTGACATATGAGATGTGATGTGTTCTCTGGCTGTGGTAATAAACTAGAACCCACTCTGCTCCCACACTCCCCAACTGTCACAGAATCCACTGACACGTCCACGTCATCAGCATGTTCCATTTGATTGTCCAGTACCCCATCCCTCTCTCCTCTCCTATCATCCGCCATAGACAGGCCAGACGGACGGATAAGGGAAGAGGAGATTGAAAAGGAGAGGTCCTGATGTTTGTTAATGACGTCGCACATGTCTTCTTCGTCACAATGATGATGACATGTCTTGTCAATGCATGTGTCAGCCGTGAATGTCAGCCGTGAGGATGTGTGTGCACATTTCTCTTTCACACCTGTGCGAGTGGACACTTGACATCCCTGAGCTTCACTGTAAAGCTGTCTCTTTGCTATTGGTCTCTTTTGCCTGAACCCCAGAGGCATGGCGAAGCGGAGCGGGGAAGGGACCCGGGTAAAGATTTGTCATACCAGCCCCGGCAACACAAAACCTGCACACAAGCCAAGCTTAAGATGATTTATAGGGCTTATTTCTGAGAATGGTAAAGTGAAATTAATCACGTTCCCACCTGACGCCGCTGCTCAGCAGTGATAGATGACAAGCTGCCAGGGACAGACAGTGAGCCATCTATGAAGCACCCACTGATGTGCTCCCTCTTCAGATAGCCTGACCTGGGGTGCAGCCTTGCCAGATGCCCCCCTCCGGATGGCCAGTACCGAGGGATCTGGGGCTAGGCCTATCCTCTCCTGCTCCTCCTCCCAACCCCCAACCCCCCAGCTGGGTACCCAGTAAGGGGGTCTAATGAGTATGGGACAGCCTGCCAGGCAGATAGAGATTGGGGAACATGCAGGCTTATCCACCATCGGCTAGCGATGATGGGCCTTTGCAGGGCAGGGTCTGCGTTGTAGAGAGCACGGTTAAAGGGGATGAAGCAGTGGCCCGAGTAGTAGTTGTGGGGCCGGGGTTATAACTAGGTCCGATATTGCAGCCGAACAGAATTTAGCATACCGCGGTAGCCTAGAGTTAGACTTGGCATCTGGGGATAAAGATAGGAGCTGAGTTGAGGATAAGGCTGGAGCTAATTAAGACAAGGACTTTAGAATCAGGTTTCAGACCTGGGGTTAGAGAGTTGAAGTTGAATTAGATTGACTTAATTTTTTTGAATTGAATTAATTTACAAATTCTGGAATTAGCCTGCAGTTATAATTGGAGATGAGTTTAAGGCCAGGATTTAAATACAATATTGAAAGTCTTTGAAAGAAAGGAAACTAATATATTGAAAGAAAATATTAAACCATTTATCTTTTTGTGGGAGGGAATGGGGACAAATATTAACGCAATGCAAAATATGAAACTTGTGTGTTGTTGTTGTTTTTTACAATAAGTCACTATTATGTTTGGCCTCCTTTAGAGCAGAAAACGGCAGTGATTCACTTTGGTAGTATTAGAAGTAGTCTAGAATTTCACATAATTCTTGTTTACACGTCAGGCTGCACTTACTTCAAGTAAATACTGAGATCAAGGCAGTTGGTTGGCCCCTCTAATACTGTGAATGTTCCCACTGCAGACTTCCACTATTAATACTGTAGGCCTAAAGAATATTTGAGTAGGAGGGTTACGTTACAGTATATACCTGTACAGTACTGTATGTTTATCGTCATTATCGCACAAACAGCCACAGTCATCTAGCAGTCCCCTATTACCCCTGACACTCAGGTTGAATGACTGACTGACTGACTGACTGACTGACTGACTGACTGACTGACTGACTGACTGACTGATTGATTGATTGATAATTGTTTTAACAGTTTGCCGAATGGGCACAGTTCAAGGAAAATAGAGGTCAATACAAAAAGAGGATAAAACCAGAAAAAGCAATAAGACTTGTTTACATAAGGGTCCTACATTTTCAATTAATCAAAACCTTTAAAGACATACACATAAATGAGTACCGAGTAATGGTACTGAGTATCAGTACGCTCACAAAGTAGGTGTTTATGCTTTCACTGCTCCCACATGGTTTTTCCAGTCAGGAATACTGTCTCTGACCTATTTAGTATTTGACCTCAAACTGGACATATAGTAAACAATAGGTTTTTGTGTCAAATTAAATATTTAAAATGTAAACGTTCAAATTGGATTCAAATGCAGTATTTGAATACTTACTGCTGGAGAAATGTCAGTGTGATGTGATGTCAGAACTGATTTTTATTTTGACGATCACTACTTTTTCTTTGGCTGTCCAAGTATGGAAAACAATGCCTCGCTCATTAATGTCTGCAATGACTTTTGGGTTCCACTGGTTATTAATCCACATAATGTCAAGTTAAGCCATTCATTGCCCTGACAATAATGGAGACATTAGTGGCCGTTGATTGAATGTCCATGTTTCCCTTTGGCTCCTTTTAAGAATGCATGTGTGTGGTGCACATGAAAAATGTCTCCCTCCAAAAAAGAGAACCCAAAGCAGTCACCTATACGACATGATTTCACTCTCCACACGGAAATAAATAATATTTGTTCTTGACAGCGACATAATTAATAGTGATGTTTAGCAGGCCCATTTCAACGGACCCACTTAATCTAATTTTGTTTCCACTACGCGATTTGTAAATTACTGCAAAATGACGCACCATTTACCACTGTCTCTGCCTGCGACAATGGCAATTTTTCTTCCTGCGTAATACCACTCCCCTCCCCCTTCTGGCTCCCTTACCCACGAAATCAACACACAAAACATCTCTCCCTCTCCCTCTCCCTCTCCCTCTCCCACTCACACTCACACACACACACACACAGGCTTTCCCCTCAAATCTAACACTGAAACATTGAGAGTCTCCAACACACTGTGTTTTACATCTTCCCAGAAAACATTATGGTCACTGATCTGAAATGTCAGCACTGCACAATACCTTGACCACAGCCTACAAAATGTTAAGCGTTTATATTTGCGCAGTGTACATTGACATTTGAGAGCAGGAAGTTCAAGTCTGGGTGATTCGTGCCATTATATCACCCAGCTGTTGAAAGACTTTTAGCTCAGCGTTCAAGCCAGGGAATTGAGTCAGAGAGAGATGCTGCTTGATAATTATAATTATCTATTGATAAGTGAGATATGAGGGCTGGCTAAAGTACTGACAAGGAAAAGGTTACACCAGCACACTGAAGACCTTCTGTTCCACTACTCCTATAGCATGGGAGAATGTAACACTGCTGTAATGACTGTGTCTTTATATGATATGTACAGTATGTACAGTATTTTCACTAAATTAAGTTCCTCAGTGTCTGAGATACATTGTGCTACATTCTGCTTCAACGCGCACATTCTTTAACGTGCAACAATTCAGTCGTCATTTCAGAAAATGAAAAAGGTGTAGGATTTTGAGATGATATTCTATTATAGTAGTTTCTATCACCCTTCATGTATTGTAAACCCATTTACCCAAGGGCTAAATTGGGAGAACAGACATCTTCTTCGTCCCTCTACACAAAGGTAGGGCGACCAGCCAAACATAATGGAGGACTAAGTCTTGCCTTCCCTTTTTCAGGAAGAATTAATGAGGCAAGGCAAAATGTTTGAACAAACCTCTTGGCCCTGAGGAGAAGAGGGCCCTGACCGAACTACCATTTACAATGTCAACTAGGTGGACTGTCATTTTACACATGCCATACAAGACTGATGGAGCTTGTCAAAAGCCACCAAGTAAGAGAAAATACAATTAGCGGGCTCGTTGGACAGGGCAAGAGGCAACCATTCATTTAAACGGCAGAGTGACAGCCACTGGGTGTTGGCTGTTCTGTTCTGTTCTGTCAGTTTGCGTGTGTGTGTGTGCGAGAGAGAGAGCGAGACAGATAGTCCATAGGCCAGACCAGATATCGGTACCATTTGAGTGGGTAAAACCTTACCTATATTAAATTACTTATATGGTCAATAAAAGTACATTATGATAGGCTATCCACAGGAGAAGCTTAAAGGGCCTTTAACGGGGAGCGATAAAACACGCCTATAGTTCATTTTCAATGAGACCTGCGTTTTTGCTCAGAGAAGTCGCGGTGCGACAACGCAAGCGTATTTATGTGAGCACGGTCCCGTGATTTTTTTGGCACACGCCCATGACTCACCAGACCTGGATTCGGTTTAGGTTTTTTTTACGCTTGCGTTGTCGTGCCCCTCTTGAGCAGACCTGTCGTTGATCCTGGCAACAACGTGTGCGTTCCTCGCTCCCTGATTGCAAGGCCCTTTACACTAATAAGCTACTAGTCAGCAAGGTCCATCATACAATCTAGGCCATATAAAAAAAAAACTAATCACAACTAGAATTTTCCCACCCAGATGGTAGCAATTTGTTAGAGAGGAGAGCTGGTGAATGCAACCCGATTTTCACTGTACCTTCATCATTGTTAACGCTTTCTTTCATCCAACTACTCTAGCCGTCACTGTCCAATACAATTGTACATTAAGTTCCATAATAAACAAGAATGTAAGTGGGACATGGACGGGGTTAGTGACTTCTGGGAGAGTTAACTCCAATCGAAGAGAGCATTGATTGATTGACTTTCTTGCAGCCGATTCCTCTGTGCTTTTCCTATTACCCAATGACAGCGGACAGCCGCGGAAAATCAGTTTATTTGAAAAAGCTGTCCCCCGAGAGAGTGATGGAGAAACGGAGGAGGGATGAGAGAGAACAAAAAGGAGGGAGGAGCGGAACAGAGAAGACAGAGCAAATGAAGGAGGTTGTTTGAAAAGAGATGGGATGAGAACGATGGAGAGGCAAATTGAAAGGGCGGAAACACGTTCCAGCGAGAGGGAGCACGGTGATGGTGAGGTGCAGTGGTAGGAAAAACTCGCATTTTTCACTTAAAGGGAGATTTCACCACTGGAAGAAACTGCAGTCACTCAGTGTTAATAGTATTTGTAGGTGATAACAGTCAGTGTTGGGAAAGTATAATTCTTTTATGAGCTAGTTCAGTTCACAGTTCAATTCCTACAATGCCCATAATGCTTTAATGCACTTCCCCTCCTTGTGGAGAGGGTGGAGGCTGCATGGAGGTGTGACTTTGTAGTCCACGAAGGAAGTGATACCACATTTTCATGACTAAAATATCTATAAAAAAACATATTAAATACACACATAAAAACCCTAGCCAACTGTTTCTTGTGTCCTAAACAACATTTAAATAAGCTCTGGTTGCAAAAGGGGTGAAGTGGCCCTTTAAGTAAAACTATCAATAGAAATACTCTGTTACAAGTAAAAGTCCGGAATTCAACATTGAGTACGAACGACCACAAATGGAAACAAGCCATAGGCTTTCTTGGGTTTAAATCCTCTTAGCAGACCTCGTATTGAAATGTACTTCTCTGTGCTCTGTTAATAGTATTCAATCAATCAATCAATTTGAGTAGAAGTACAAAAGTATTGGCAATCAAAATGTACTTACTACATACGTACTACAAGTAAAGTATAGAAAGTATACTCATTATGCAGAATGTAGCCTACCATTTTCATACGGTTTCAAATTTTGAAAATATCAGATCTATATAGATTGCAGCGCATTGTGGACTGTGAACGGCTATTTTCAAATGGCTGAAGTGGTCAATGTATGTTTTGTAATAATATCTACTAGTGAAGTTTTCAAATCATTTTAGTGGAGTAAAAGCACAATATCTGCCTCTGAGAGTACTGAAAATTAGAAATACTCCAGTAAAGTCAAAATACCTCAAAATTGTAGTACTGTAGTTGAGTAAATGCACTTGGTTTCTTTACTCTACTGGAGAGACGCGTATTGATTGTTTGGAGCAAGCTGTAAAACAAGGTCCTGTCGAGCTGTGTGGCTATTGTAAATGACTGCTTGGGGAATGTTTGGGTGTTATTTTGTTTTCAATGATTCTATTTCGGGGTCAGAGAAAGTGGCCAGAGCGCCCCACTTTACAGCAAAAGCATCTCAATGAGAGTGCTGGCACAGACAGGCCTGAGAGGCGGATGCAAGCATGCGCGCGCGTGTTTGCGTGCGTGCGTGCGTACATCCATGGTAGACACTAGACAGGGAATCCGGCAACGTCTCTCTGGGACTGTGATGTGGCCAAATGAGAGTCTGCTGGGCACAGAGCTTGAAAGAAAAGGCAGATTTGTGCCTTTACGTAAATGAGAGAAGAAAGAATGGCACACTCATATAACTCCCCCACTTCCACACACACCCACAGGGAAGAAAACATGGAGGGAATCGAAAGGTCCATCTAGATATTTTTCAGCATTGTTATTTCCATACTGAGTAAAGTATGTCTCAGATAATGAATGAGCCAACAGGTCAAAAAAGCAGAGAACCAATATTGTGATTTATAGTGACATTATGTAATGTAATTCTTCCCAAAGTAATAGAAATGGCTTACATTCCTACTATCTTGGACATTTAATTGCACAATTCACTTAATTCCTTCACCAATGGTACTTTTAACTGAAACCTTTATTCTTTCAAGGGATTTTCGAAATAACTATATTATTCATGCAAAACCAAATTCCAAAGTCTCACAGAATACACACAGCAGAATCAGCCTTTGACTGCAAATGTGTAATTGGATGGTCTGATAGAATGACTTTGAGACTTTACTTTTAACATCGAAATTGTCAGTTGTGGTTACGTGGTTAATTTGCTTATTTTGTTTTGCTGTAAGACAGAGAAAAGAGATATAAATTGTTTAGTACATAATCATAATCACCATTCTGCCAAAATTATTATTTGCCATTATTTACTGTTAAATATCCAATGGGCTCAGGTGTTAGAAATGACACATGACCGAGTTCTGTTTTAGTGGAGGTCATTATTCGGTCGAGTATGCTTCCAATGACTAATTCTCACTTCCACTCTCAAATCACAACAATTAAATCAGTGTCAATTTTCCACTGGAGAATCTCAAATGGGCTCATATGAAGGTGCATGCTGCCTGGGATTGGAAAGTGGGCTCACGTGTGAGCTGTCAGGCCATGGTTTAATTAACCAATACTCATTTAAGCAGCCTGAGCCATGGCCTATTCTTAAAAATAAAATAAATAAATAAATAAAAAACATCATGCAAGATGATTGATTAGCAGCAGAGATCAAAGTAATATTAACAGGCTGTTTTACATGTCCCAGGATGCTTCTCTCACTGTGGAGCTTTTAATCCAAGCCCTTTAGGTGTCTACTTATGTGCTTTTATGGATGATGGAGGCAACAGGGAGCCCACGCCTGTGGCACCTTACACCCCATGCCTTTCCATTTACACCTTTCTCCTTGGGTACAGCCATGCACAATCTTCACACAAAAGCCTTATGTAATGACAGCGAGAGAGGTCTCCATTATTTATCCAGGTGAGGTGGTTATATGCAGTATATGAAAGCACCCGATTCCTTCCCCTTTTTGGTCTCTGCAGTTGTTATCTATCTATCCTTTTATTCCATTCCACTCTCCCTATCTTTGCCAGCTGATTAACCAAGGCCTTTTTTGCGAGATGTGTCGGGGGTTACATTGCATGTATTCATGCACATTTCCCTGACAGCGCCCCTAATGTAAAGCATGCATTTCAAGTAGGCCGGGTCCCTCTGTCGCCACACACCCGTCTCCTTAAATGAATGTTTGCGCAGTATTGATTAGCATTAAACCCGCTGCTCTGTCTTGCATTTGCATGTGGCAGCTGGGGATCATCAGAGAGAGGAAAATAAAAGAGGAGGGGCGGGGGAGGGGGGGGGGGTGGAAGGAAGGAAAGAGACTGAGTGCGGGTTGGGAGAAGTGGGCGGGTGGGTGGTGGCACTGGCATGAAAAACATATTTTCTCTCAATAGGGGCTCCCCTTAATAATCCACCCATTATCTCATGTTGCTCTGTTCGCCATTGCTCCTCAGACTGCCCTGTCGTACAATACGGCTCTCATCAGTGCAGACAGCCAGATAGAAGCAGTGAGGCTGGCAGATATGTAGTGGGGTTGCTGGTGAATGGTTGGCTGGGCACCTCGTGGTAGGATACCAGAGAGATAATAATGGGTTGAAGCAAGCATGAGCCATGTATGCTGCGGGAAAAAAAATAATTGCTCCCCTTTCAAGAGTTTCCTTTTAATTGGCCCGGCTGTTGTCGAGGGGGAACTTAGAGAGAGGAAGAGTGTGTGTGTATGGGAGAAGGAGAGAGAGAGAGAGAGCATGAGAAAAAGACTGGCATGAGAGAGAGAGAGACAGAGATCGCGAGAGACAGACTCTGCTCTCTATGTGTGTCTGTTGCCCTGAGAGCAGTAGCCATGGAAGTGGTTCTCAACCAGGAGATATTTTGCACACGCACGCACACACACACACACACACTGTGAGACACAACAAATATGCGCAAAAAAGACCTATTCAGACCTAGACATGCATAGCTATACTGCAGGCACAGTGGTGTCGGTAGAGACAGACACGCGCACACACATAATTTATACACTCAAGCCCGATGCACTTGGCCCAGGTTGCATCATTAACTGCAACTGCCTTTTGACAGAACCTCCAAATTTATACCAAGCATTATCTACCCTTATGACTCAACACATTGCTATAAAGCTAGGAGTTGCATATAGCATACTCTATTGAGGGCTATTCTCTGGACAATGGTGATGTCGGGAATATGTTTCAAGAGCAGCCCTACATTTGTTACTAGAGTTCTCAATCTCTGCCCGAACCCGACCCTACCTGACCCGGCCCAACATTTTCGGGTAGGGTCGGGCCCAAAAAGCACGATAATTAGTCGGGCCGGGCCGAGCCTCGGGCTCTGTGATTTTCTGTGATTTTTCTTTTTTATTATTATTATTTTATTTGTATTTGTTTTTCTTTTATTATAATAAAAAAAACAATTATGTTGTTTGTGTAATGTATTTATGAAGAGGGCTGAGCTAGTGAATGTTGGCGTTTAACTTTTACAGTTTAGGCTACTACACTACTGTATGTGACCGGACTGCATGGTGGAGGAGGCGGCAGCAGCAGCGCACCAGAGAAGTGACAGAATAGAACGGTGGTTGTTGAACTTGCTATACTGCTGCCTGGCCTCTGGTTTGCGAACCAAATCAGTTGCTTAGTGCTCACTGCTCAGCATCAAAGTATATAACTTAAGTTAACTTGCCATATGTTTAAATGTTCTATACGACCATCGATTCATCCGCAATAGCTTGTTTTGGAAACGTCGGGGCTTAACGAGACACTGCTGTCTCGTTGAACCCAGCTGGGTGAATAAGCTAAATTAGGCTACCTAATCAACGTCAACACTCACCACGGTAAATGCTCCATATAACTATGAAAGCGCTAATGTTAATGTTCACTGCATACACGTAATATAGTTACATGATGACCAAGCAATGCTACAGTTCACTGTAGGCTACAGCCATTTGGTTTCCAAATCGTAGCGCTGTACAGTACAGCAATTACATTTCCCCATCGTAGCGCAGCAAGCTGTCGACACGCAATCGAGCGGCATGTTGATTGTTTGTATGTCTGTTATTTTGGTTAGGCAACGCACATTACGTGTGGTATGTGGGTTTGAGAGGCAATGATTAATGTAAACTATATAAGCCTACAGTAGCCTAGTAGATTATAGCCACGTTGACAGTTTTCATAATATTGTATAGCTCTGTTCGGGACTGTTGCACAACGTTAGCCAACGGTGAATGATGAAAAAGTCGACCCAGTTAGGGTAGGGCCGGGCCTTCATTTTCAGGCCCGATGAGAACTCAAATTGGTACTGTAGACATTAAAGACCTCCGCTGACTGACGTAGGCCTACATATTTATACATGATGAACCAGTACCACAGTGGCCCCTGCAGATAACTATATTCTTTACAAACTTGAAAAATAGGGCTTAAGTGGTTAATGTATGTTTTGTAATAATAATCTAAAGGCCTTTCGCTAAACCCCATAGAGATTGTGCTATGCTATCTTAGCAACCACACTTTGGTAATGAAGAAAGCCATGATGCACCTTGGGGTCACATTGGGACCACCAGGCCCATCCAGCGAACTTGAGAGACCCCCATCTGGCAAACACAGCCATGCACCACATGGTAGTTCTGGAACACACACCTGCCTGTGATAACTCATCCTAAACTGCTAGCTACCGGCCTCAGTCTGAATTAATCATAAATTCATCATTAATGCTTAATAATGTGCATTAATTTGGTGGCTATGGTAAGTTGTGACCAAATTATCTAATCTAAAACGGTCCGTGTAAAAAAGCAAAAAAAGCCAAAAAGCCATTAAACGGTGTTACAATTTCCCAAATGGGTTTTCTAAAGAACTTGCTGCATTGGTCTTATTTTAGTCACATCTCTTGAGTCACATCTCTCCATATCAGTTGCATCCCAGGCACACCATTTTGAGCAGTTCACACCAGCGATGCAACTCTGCCCTCAGTAGTACCCGCATACCTGACTAATTACCTCAAAACAGTGAGCGACACCCATAGCCACAATGCTAGAGGGAGCGAGAACAATGACCTGGTTAAACCCACTTAAACAAACATGGATAAATTGTCCTTCTACAGCACTGCCACACAAGTGCGGAATGCCCTGACCCCTTCCATTCAAAAAAGGCAGATCACCGACATCCTTTAAAACAGGCCTGAAAATCCACCATTCAGCAGGCCTAAGGGAGAGGACATGATCACCCCCCACCCCCCTCTTTACAACCACCTTCTTTTTTCACTCTGTACATACAGTAGTTATATATTTTAATATTGAAATTTGTTATTTTTCATGTCAAGTTTATGAATTGAATACATAGGACCCGAATGGAAACAAGACCGCAATCTTTTGGTGCTATCCTTTTTTGGTGCCAAGTGTCTGACTGTATTCTGTACAGTTTACATTTCTGTCTAATAAAGTATTCAATCAATCAAAGCTCTATATCATGCTTGTGTCTCAGCAATAGGTTTGCTGGCTGCCTGAGAAAATATGTAAAGTACTTGTTTTGCAGGTTTGACTGAGCACTTCATGTACACTTCCACACCTGCATCGCGATTCGCGAATAACCCTTTTACAAAAGCTCAGCATCTCAGCGGTCAATCGGGTTTTATATTGCAAGTCTTTCTAGCATGCAAGCAGCTGAAAACCACAGTGAAATCAACCCCCACAGATCCCTCCAGTTACAATGTCAAACCTTTTAACCACTTTCAACCTGGCTGGAAGCATATCATTATAGGCAAAAATATATAAATACATAAAAATAAAAATATAAAAAGCAGAGCTACAATCTTTCAAGGCATGATGTGGCGATAGTTAATGTGACATTAACCATAGGTTAACCATTAACCTAGAAGAAGAACGAAAATACATTGCATGGATGAAACTGGGACGTATCCTCAGTCATGTATCCCAAGGTCATCAGGGTTTCGGGTCTCGCAAACATCACACCCCTCACTCAGGTGAACATCATACCCCTCACTCAGGTGAACATCACACCCCTCGCTCAGGTGAACATCACACCCCTCGCTCAGGTGAACATCATACCCCTCACTCAGGTGAACATCACACCCCTCACTCAGGTGAACATCACACCCCTCACTCAGGTGAACATCATACCCCTCGCTCAGGTGAACATCATACCCCTCGCTCAGGTGAACATCATACCCCTCACTCAGGTGAACATCACACCCCTCACTCAGGTGAACATCATACCCCTCACTCAGGTGAACATCATACCCCTCACTCAGGTGAACATCATACCCCTCGCTCAGGTGAACATCATACCCCTCACTCAGGTGAACATCATACCCCTCGCTCAGGTGAACATCATACCCCTCACTCAGGTGAACATCACACCCCTCACTCAGGTGAACATCATACCCCTCACTCAGGTGAACATCACACCCCTCACTCAGGTGAACATCACACCCCTCACTCAGGTGAACATCATACCCCTCACTCGGGTGAACATCATACCCCTCACTCAGGTGAACATCATACCCCTCGCTCAGGTGAACATCATACCCCTCACTCAGGTGAACATCACACCCCTCACTCAGGTGAACATCATACCCCTCACTCAGGTGAACATCACACCCCTCACTCAGGTGAACATCACACCCCTCACTCAGGTGAACATCATACCCCTCACTCAGGTGAACATCATACCCCTCACTCAGGTGAACATCATACCCCTCACTCAGGTGAACATCACACCCCTCACTCAGGTGAACATCATACCCCTCACTCAGGTGAACATCACACCCCTCACTCAGGTGAACATCATACCCCTCACTCAGGTGAACATCACACCCCTCACTCAGGTGAACATCACACCCCTCACTCAGGTGAACATCACACCCCTCACTCAGGTGAACATCATACCCCTCACTCAGGTGAACATCATACCCCTCACTCAGGTGAACATCATACCCCTCACTCAGGTGAACATCACACCCCTCACTCGGGTGAACATCATACCCCTCACTCAGGTGAACATCATACCCCTCACTCAGGTGAACATCACACCCCTCACTCAGGTGAACATCACACCCCTCACTCAGGTGAACATCACACCCCTCACTCAGGTGAACATCATACCCCTCACTCAGGTGAACATCATACCCCTCACTCAGGTGAACATCACACCCCTCACTCAGGTGAACATCACACCCCTCACTCAGGTGAACATCACACCCCTCACTCAGGTGAACATCATACCCCTCACTCAGGTGAACATCATACCCCTCACTCAGGTGAACATCATACCCCTCACTCAGGTGAACATCATACCCCTCACTCAGGTGAACATCATACCCCTCACTCAGGTGAACATCACACCCCTCACTCAGGTGAACATCATACCCCTCACTCGGGTGACCCAGCCGGGGTGATGAAGTCCCGACTTACGTCCCAGTAGCTACCCTCGATCAGACCCACTAGGGAAAGACCAGGGCCACACAATCCGTTAGAACCACTCCGGAACTACTATGCCGGGACTGAGAGGTACCTGTACAATTCTGGCATGTGGAGGGACTAGGCTCTGTGGGTTGCCTCCTGTCAGGGCCCCTCCTACGTCTCACCAGGTCTACTCCTGCTCTCACCAGGAGTACAGCGAGGACCTGTGTGTAGGACCTACCCTCCAGGTAGGATTTACAGTATCATGTTGCTGCATGTAACTCCCTAATTTCAGTTGATCTTGCATGTTCGTTTGCATGAATTAAATTATACATTTTAAAAGCACTGCCCTATTCTTTATTGGCAAACTGTTCCAGTGTAAGGGGTGAGTGTAGGAATAGAACTGTTCCACGCTGGTGGCATAACGCGGACACAGGCATCCCTGGGTATGATGATAATCATTTTGGCATCTCCAAGGCAACCGATTAAAAATGTGTCCAAATGATCTCTGTAAATAGAAATAATTATTACATTGCCTTGGCTTCAAAATTAATTTAGTGTGAAGTAACTGTAAATTAAAACATATTTCACACGTCTATCTTCAAAATTGGAAATTGCAAATTCACCTGCGAATTTACCCATTTCCCATAGAGGTGGGGATTTATTTATTTTCTCTTTTTAAGCAAATGAGCATGCTGGCACACACCAGAGAAAGAGATCCGTCATAATTAGACATTTGTGTATTGCAGTGGGCGGATCCAGGCAGTGAAAAATGTACATTCTGATGAATAGCGGATCGGTTGTGTTGTGGGTGGGTTAAATACATAATTAATGAGGAATATATTAAATTGGGTGTCTATTCTTCCCATGTAAATTCCAAGCCCACCTGCTTCTTTGCTCATACAACGTCATCACTGTCCATCTTCAACAGCAGAGGTTCATCAACACACTGCATAATGTGCACGAGGTACGTACAGAAGTCTAATTTTAGTCTCAGCTGACAGGATCATTTTTGGTCTGAGAAAGCAGCCATCCTCCTAATGAGCTCCATCACACCTTTTCCCGCTGCTGATTGATAAATAAATACTTACTGTACTGGTTGTTCAAATCAAATCAAATTTACATCAGATTTATCATCATTCGCCCTTGTTAGACACGGACGGCATTTGTCCCCATGAGATTTGTGCAAGTTTGCCAAGTGTGATCCGTGCATCTCTAGCCAGAATGCCATGAGGTGGTTAGTGCCAGATTGGATGGGCCAGAGAAAGGGGGAGTGCACATTATGCGCCGAGCCTTGCATGTGGACAAGAGCCAACGTCCAAGATGGTAAACCATGGTGGATTGAATAGGTTAGTAGTCGTTTCAATTGCTCTGGGTTAGAGCTAGATTTACTGGGCCAGAGGGAATGAGTACAGTTTGTTTTGTTTCAATCTCAACCTAATGTAGAATGGTTTTACAGTACGTGCATGACTTTTATCACTTTTTCAAAAATTGGCAGGTGGTCAAACAGCATGGCTTGAAGCTAGTGACGTTGCAAATTCCCCATTTTCCCAATCCAACATTATAACACAGTCCACATCTACAGTTGTATACTACATTGTAATTCATATGTACTGCTCACACATACAATGCAGTTGGCATCACTGCAGATCATTTTTCCAAAGTATTTTGTGTGTTTTTCTTTTATTATTATTATTTCTGAGGACGTGACTGGATTCCATTCATTTGAGTATATTAAAATAAAGGTAGGCTACTTCTTGAAACTAGCTTAGAGGCCATTTGGTACGTCACCTCCCGTGCCAGTCCATACGCCATGAAGTGTCCCTGAGCATTCAAGAGATGGCATCTCCGGAACGTATTAGGGAGTCATGGTGTAACGATAATGGGACTTGGCAAATGGCTATTAAAATAATTCATTCTTCTTCTGTCTGAGTCAGACATGGGCTACTTCAGTTCAAAGTGCTTCATAGGTTACACTTCTCCAAGAGCAGACTTGCTGACATTTATCCAGATGTAGATCCGACTTGCTCCAGATGCCACCAGGCTCCAGCCACTCTCTGTCATAATATGACAGAGATAATGATGGGCACAATGGGCAGAGATAATGATGGGCATGACCTCCATGGTCGTGCCCATCATTATCACAATTCTGGCTTTCTGTTCTCTTACATCTGTGACAAAGAGATCAGTCCTGACCCCTTCATTGCTGTGTTTGGGGTGGTCCATGGTGAAATGACGGCATCGGTCATCCAATCCGACGCTATAGCCTTCTCCTCCCTATTCGCCTTATTCTTTTATTTTTTTGTTTTTTTTATCCCACGATTTTGTAACCCATTTTTCACCCCTGTGTCAATTATCTAATGTGATCCTGGGCTCTACACACCCTTCGTCAAACTAGTACCCATATATGCAGGACATGGGGAGAGCAACGGACTTGAAGCTTCCTTCATGCCTGAGTGTCCAAGTTGCTCCTTTACACCTGACAGGGGGGAGTTTCCCTGGTTGGACGTAGCGCGTGGAAGGAACACGTTATTCCAACCAGTTCCTTTCCCCTCCATCAGGCGCCCCGGCAGTCCAGGGGGAGGCAGTTTAGAGACCAGGATTACGTTTATTATGTTTTTTGTGAGGGTACCTACCCTAGCGGGAATCAAACCCAGGACGTTCTAGCTGTGAGGCGACAGCACTACCAACCGTGCCCCTCGCCTTATCCATTTCAATTGGAAATCAGCTATTCCCCCGACGCTGGGTCAGAGATGTGATGGCACACCAAAACACACACACACACACACACACACACACACACACACACACACACACACACACACACACACACACACACACACACACACACACACACACACACACACACACACACACACACACACACACACACACACACACACACACACACACACACACACACACACACACACACACACACACACACACACACACACACTTATATTCATATATTGCTCCTAAACATTTTGCCAAACATCACACACACACACACTCCTATCCTCCTGGTGGAGACCTGTTCCCAGAAGGGCACTTTTTCTAGTTTTGAATGTTAACTTATGCTATCTATGCCACTGCATTGTTGTAAGGAAGCCAAACAAAAATAAGTTTGACTCTTACAGTACAGTATGTACCTGTACACAAGATCTTACATTAAAGTACAACCTTGACCCTTGAGTCGTCTCCCACTTCTGGGTTCCCTCCACTGGCGTCCAGTTGCCGCCTGCATGCAATTCAAAACAGTGGTGATGACCTACGAGGCAATCAAGGGCATGGCACGCCATACCTCCAGGACATGATCCATGGTCTACAGCCCTTGCCTCCCACACACTTAGATCAGCTAACAAAGGATGTCTGTCGCTCCCCTTGTCAACACTCCAAGCATCCTAGACTTTTCTCCCTCCTGCATGGCTGTTGAATGACCTCCACCTCTTAGTCAGGACTACAACCTCTCTCCATAACATATTAATATGTGTAAATACACGCAAAATCTAATAAAATTAAGCCTTTAATGGGAAAATGTTATATAGTTTATGTACGATATATGACTGAAGCTGTGAATGACGCAGACACTGGTATGGCACTTTAACATGCACTATTCAAGTGAGGTGAAATACAACGTGTCTCAGTATTATATTAAGGATCAGTGATAAATTAAAACCACCCTTTAAGAGGAATAAAGTGATGAAAAGGAGCAGGAAAAAGATTTCAGAGATTTTTCTCCATGGCCTGAAATTGTGCAATTTCTCTTGCGCTTCCACATCGCTAAAATGTGTGGCAATAGGCAAGAATACCCACGATGAAGGGCTGCACGAGTACAGTGTGCGGCCAAAATAATAACCATGATTTATTTTGTAACCTCCACCACTGGAGCTGAACAGAGGTTATGTTTTTGCCACATTCCATTGTCTGTTCATCTGCTTGTTAGCTAAATACATTGAGGACGGATGGCCGGATTCTCATAGAACTTGCAGCAGGCTGCCCCAGACAGAGAGATTACTAAAGCAATAGGACACTTTAGTAGATGTTTGAGTTGTGTTGCTTCCTTCCTTCCTTGTCAATGATGTAATAGTCCAATTGGTGACATATTGTACACAGTATATCGCCCTGGTTTGCAGTTGATTAGAAACGAATAGCCTAAGTCACAGACTTTAATGAAATGTGTTGGTAATGAAGACTATAGGCTGCCCCAAACAGATTTAACTTTTGGGGTAAAATTATCTGGAAACAAAAATTCTCATGTAATGGTCCCTGTAATTCTATTGTTCCTCTGTGACTCTGATGGTTGGGGAGATGGATTGTACAATGTTCTGGTTATTAACTCTTGTGTAATGGTGAGGAGACAAGGGCAAGAACAGCTGACTAAATAAGATGGTTAAATTAATTGTCAAGCTTCATAATTACGTTATGTGTGGGGAAAGAAATCATTAATCGTGCAGGCCTATAATGCCAGGTGCCAAAAAAGAAAAGAAAAGTGATGATAGATATATACAAAGATGAACTTTAAGAATTTAAGAGCTAATATTTTTTATCACAATCCAAGATATGGTTTCTGCAAGAGAATATTTCCAAACAAATTACATTAGAATCTCACGCAACTAAAGTACTGTACATGTGATTGAAAGGATATCTTCTTTTGAATATTTTCTCTGGGTAGCGTAAATGTTACAATTAATTTAAATGTAGCTTTCTAATATATAAATTGGGGGTAAGACCTTGACGCCACACATTAATACTTCTGTTGAGCCATACATGCATATGAATATTGTAGAGGCTAATTCGCCAAACGTCACCGGCTTCTTTTGGAATGGATCATGGTCTTTGTGCTTCAACTCAGTGGTTGCCAAACTGGGGTCCGGAGTCCCCTGGGGTTCTTGGGTGGTGTGTGACGTGTGTGTGTGTGTGTGTGTGTGTGTGTGGGTGGCCCAGACTGGTCCACCACCACCAGAGAGTAGATACTCTACTGACTTTTCGGGTCGAGGCCCATACAAATACTTGAAATACAAGCCCTTAACACCACCATATTTACAGTACAACATAAATGATACACAACCAACAGACATCTAATTTAACATTTGGCCCAGACCGGCCCACCAGAGGGTCGGACCACCGGTGTGTGTGTGTGTGTGTGTGTGTGTGTGTCTGTCTGTCTGTCTGTCTGTGTGTGTGTGTGTGTGTGTGTGTGTGTGTGTGTGTGTCTTTGTCTGTGTGTGTGTGTGTGTGTGTGTGTGTGTGTGTGTGTGTGTGTGTGTGTGTGTGTGTGTCTTTGTCTGTGTGTGCGCACATGCGCATGGTGGTGGGAGTTGCATGTATTAGCGATGTAATATATAGGGAGAAGACACCCCTGGTAGGCATGTGTTCTAATAGCCTACTACTATTCAGCTGTATCCTGCTTAATTTATACTCAGTCGTACAATGTTGTCACGTCACGTGCCGTAATATAAATCAGGCTGCATCCCATATACCGTGTGTAGCTTAGCTTGCTAAGCATGCAGCGAGGGTAGGGGGGGTGGCTTGGACAAGCTTTATCACCCAGAGAGAGAAGGAGAGAGGCAGCAAGGTTTTGATTGAGTGCCCACTGAGGTCCCATCAGATGTGGCTTAGAGGAATAAAGGATTCATTTGAAGGAGGGTGGGAAAGATTACGTATGGTCCTCACATCTATCCAAATCCCTTCCAAATCCCTCTACATCACACTTATCAAGCCGCGTGCAGTGCAGTATACTAACTCTCATTGGTCTTATCACAAGGCTCCCAGTATCATACTTGTCTGGTTGAGGTGTAACTTACTCTGCAATACACATAGGATCATGAACATGAAGCTTACTGCAAGCACAAACTGGGCATACATCACTCGTGCAATATGAGTGTTGTGTAGATTAGAGTCACAGACTCAAGCTAAATTATGTGTTGGTCTTTATTAATGTGCTTTTGTGCAATTAGTGGCTTACTCTTAATCTAATTTGTGAAATGTGTTAGTCCTAAAACATACTGTAGTGCTATGCTTTAATAATAGAATGCTATGCTATATTAATACTGGGCTGAAAGTTGCTATGGTAACAATTAATTACTGCTCATAACTCTTGGGACATGTTGGAGCTGAGGTTTAGTGTGCCATAGTGCTATGGAATGGAAATTGATCTATTGAATTGTTTTCATATTACACATTTTCTGATAATAATATAACCAGTCATGGACAAAGTAAAATTCCAGTACTTGAGTAAACGTTTCCTGGTCAAATATTATTCGACTACATGAAAGTTGCTCTGTCAAATTTGTAGGCCTACTTGCTTTTAAAAATACTTAAGCATTCAAAATTACAGTGGGCATTTTATTTTTCTCAGTGCATTGCTGTTCTAAAGATTTGACAGTTTCCCAAAGAATTGAAAGATTTTCCAGAAATGTCACTATATTTGAAACAGAGCTTAAGTTGCTCATTCATGATGGACTTTTTAGCTTTCTACACAGGTAAAGTAAATATAGGCTACTATCAACCACTGGTATTAACATGTATCACATACTGGTCAATCCAGGCACAGCCAATTGTAAAATAAAGTATTGCAGTCCATTTCTCCATTGCTCCATTGTCTTATAAAGTTACCAGGTGTGTCCAAAATGTTAGCGGGCAAAGGAAGCAATAAAAGGGGGTGTTAAAAATATAGATTACCACCTGGGCGTTCGTTCGTCTTTGCCCGAGGTTATTAACATTGTTATTAGGCTACTCTTGATACTGACAGCCACATGCAGAGTTCCTTCTGCAGCAAGGTCACTCATGGTGACAGTTCAGTGTGCAGTGGCGCTTTAGCTTGTACTGATGGGTCAGCTACTGCTGTATTATGTGCCCTGGGGTGATAACAGTTATCAGACCTATTGCTGATATGGCTTATCACCATCTCAATCCTTTTATCACTCCCCTCACCCAAGTGAAGTTGGTATGTGATAACCAAAAAAGAATTAGCTCCATATCTTGATGTAGCTACTGTACCAATAGAGCAGTCGTAGCCACCGCCGCCCACATGTGAACACCATTATGATTCATATAGAATAATTATTCTACTATAAGTAAAAGGATAATTCTATTGAAATAGACACGCTTTTAAGTCATTTACGTCTTCCCTCCCACATCACCTAACCTCATTAACACGTTTATTGAAAATATACATTATAATCTATTGTATCTATACACTTCTAAACTCTGCAAAGTACCACTTTTAACATTATAAAATGAATATTCATTCATTTCCTCAGTGTGCTTTGGAGTTTTGCTCAAAGCTCACCTGCTGTTGGCAAAGGATTCAGAATCGAAAACGATTGACCAACAGATGCACAGAGTAATGGGTGAAAGAGTTTAAAGGCACATCAATATGCTGCGGTCAGCAGATTAGCCTTTTCTCTTGAGCCATTCCAAAGATCAGATAAGATATGACTATGGCAAATAAGAGATAATGCCCCAAGTAGTACACATTCATAGTGTGTTTCTTTAGTGCTTGTAGCAATTGGTGGCACATTATTAAAATAAAATGATCACCAGCTGCACACAGTTTCTCTGCTGTAACGGGGATGTTTTTTTGTTTTGTTATTTTAATCTAAAGATTTAACACTTAGCTACAGTATAATTCAAAAACTAAGTCAGAGTTTATATAAACAACTTAAGCATAATACTGTGAATACGGTGAATAAGAAACCATGAGGCGAAAGGCTCAGCCTCAGAAGCTCCAATACAAGACAAACATGATCATAAAAACATGCTACAAACCTAAAAACACTCAGACAAAAACACAGGGCAATGTCAAGTCCATAGTGCAGAATACTCAAAAGTGCATAGTGTAGAGTACGGAAGGTTAAGGATGAGTTGTTGAAAAATATTTTTTTATTTTTCAACAACTACCGCCGTGTCATACATTACAGCATACATACTTATTACTCGGCTACTTTATTAATACATTCATAAATTGACCCAAAAGTATCAACAAAACAAGGCATTTCCTTGCTGAGGGTAATAATGTGAAGCTCTGAGGCTTTGATTAGAGTACTGTGATCTGTTATAGAGCATTATCAAGAAATAACACACAGCTGAATTCACCAATCAGAATCAAGCATTCAACTAAGCCACGTGATAAAACCATTTAACTCACATGTAGTGCTCAAATGTGTTCTAAATGTATATGACGGGAGTAGATTTATCCTACAACTCTATTTCCACAGTTAAAAAATATTTTTAATAGCTACTACAATTTGCATTCCCCCCCCCCCCCCCCCCTCACGATTTAGTCATTGTGACAATTAATTATTCCCCACACATTTCTGTTGTCACTGCCGTTGTACTGACTCAACTGCCAGTGAGGAGCCCCACTGGGAGGATGGAGCAACACCATCCTGCTTCTCCCGACTGACAGACAGCCCCACAGCCAATTACTGAGCACTGCAGGAAGTTACCGTCTATAAGAGGGTTGGTCTCTGTGTGTGTGTGTGTGTGTGTGTGTGTGTGTGTGTGTGTGTGTGTGTGTGTGTGTGTGTGTGTGTGTGTGTGTGTGTGTGTGTGTGTGTGTGTGTGAGTGTGTGTGTGTGTGTGTGTGTGTGTGTGGGAGGGAAGGGAAGGGAAAACCAAAAGGTGGATTGTATCTACACCTGAAGGGAAGTCATGACCCAGCTAAAATGTGTGTGTGTGTTGATTGATTGATTGAAATATGTATTAACAGTTTGCAGAATTACAGTACATTTCATGTACAAACATTCCAGGGTCATTCCATCCATGTTCCAACTCTGTGATAACTCAGATACCTTTACATCTCTAGCAGCTAATACACCAGATATTGTTGTGGTTGATGAAGAGTCCAGAGAAGTGTCTCTATTAGAGATAGCCTGCACCTTTGACCACAGCCTAGAGGAAGCCTTTATGACCAAGGTCATAAAATACCAACCACTTCTACATAACATCTCAGAGCTGGGCTATATAGGTGCAAAGTGCAGCTGCAGACTATTTGTCTTTATATTTGGCAGCCTAGGGCATACAGTACACACAGACTGGTTGGTAGAGGGTTCCAACAACTTGGGATGCCCAAAAAGGAGGCAAAAAGGCTGGCAAAGTATTGTGGTGTCTCTGCTATAATTGGCAGTGTGTGTGTGTGTGTGTGTGTGTGTGTGTGTGTGTGTGTGTGTGTGTGTGGTGCAACTATGCATTTATAGTTACTGTACTGTGCTCTGTACTGTAGGCTATTGTAGTGTACTGTACTGTGCTCTGTACTGTACTGTAAAAATCTTAAGTTACCGTGTGGCGGGCCCGGTTCCGCCGAGCCTTATTATGTCTGAAACGGTCCCCGGACCATCCAGACTAGCAGGAACATCCCCAGGGGGCATGCCCCGAGTTACTGTGTTGCAGCTTTCCGTGCTCAGACAGACAGAGACACAGGGACACGCATACATACATAGCTGCGTAATGGAGTGAAGAAGACACCGCTCAAAAAGTGTTTCGCACACTGCCACATTTTTCACATAAATATGTTTTAAACTTTAATTTTATAATGGAAGCTATCAAATCTAAACGATATAGACTGAAAACATGAAGACGTTGATAAATGTGTCACCGTTGAAATCTCATCCTCTGTAAAAGTGACAATGAACATGCTGTTGCCATGGCAAAGAACTAAAGTAGCATGTGTGCTATGACTGTTTCGTACCTCCATTTATGTTTTAACCCACATAAATGAGTATTCTCGTCCTCATATAATCAATACTTCTCACTCTCAAGGCTGCCTTATTATTGTCGTTGTGCGTTTCCTACCATATTCCCTTGCCACAGCAGTGCGCTACACCGTGTTACAACTATATAATTTACCCACTCCTTCAACAGCCTGTTTGCTCTTTACCTTACAAACCCTCTGCCTTATTCTCTTTGAAGCACTTCTTTCTTGGCAACACATCTTTTGCAAAGCACATGCACAAAGTGGATTAAGTGTGATTTACTAAAGGAATGCTAAACAATGGAACCCAACCCCAAAATATTGCTGTTTGACAGACAGAAAGAGAAAAATAGATAGATAGCACTATGAAGATATTATATCCACTTGTTTCTCATGTTTACAAGTTTGTAATGGTCTTGACACAAAATGTTAAGAATGTTATTTAGAGCATGTTTTTGACAGATACATTCATTGTTTACCTGGTATTCTAGTGTCTATGAAGCACAATACTATTAACACTGTTGTTTACTGACTAGAATTCATGATTACAATGCTATTCTGATCTTGCACTTGTACAGTAAGTCGCTCTGCATAGTGACTGCTGAATGCCACAATTGTAATTGTAGTTGTAATGCTGAGGTGGTGCAGAGTAAAGGGGGGAGCGGGTAACGCATCAACACCTTGATCAACAACAGGTCTGCTCATGAGGGGGTGGTACACGTAGCGTGAGAAAATAAAGCTCACTACAATCTAGTCGCCTGAGGGCGTGTGCACGAAACGAGCACACACGCGACAATTTCACAGGACCGCGCCCACGAAAATAACTTGCGTATAATCGCCCCTCAACTTCTCCGCATGTCCAGAATAAACGCGCGCCTCTCATTGAAAATGAATTACGAGTCGCTCCCCGTCTGGAAGGACCTTTAGGCATGGCACCACCCTCTACCTGCTCCTCAGCATAGAGCTGAGAAACATGAGCATGTCACCCTAATAACATTACAGACCAATGGTAGGCCTGGAGTGTGCATTTTAGAAGACTCTTTCTACGATGTACGCATGCCGTGAACCTAACCTGTGATGTTAGGGACCAATCCACAAGAGAACACTCAATGAAAATGATCAATGCAGTTCCATGATCAGTGAATTTCTTTAGTTGCATTTTGTTTTTCACATGACAATTTTTGCGTGTGTGTGTGTGTGTGTGTGTGTGTGTGTGTGTGTGTGTGTGTTTGAGTTCAAAATATCAGCCAACAGAAGTTAGGTAATACTGTACCTTTGTGTGGGGTACATAAGAGCATACACGTTATGGCAAGAGCGTACACATTATAGCTAAAATGAAAGAAGTTTTGAGACGGCAAGACCGAGGCAGGGTGCATTTTTTTAAAGGTCTGTAAAATTTACTGTTGTTTGAAAGGTCACTGGCTGGTGCTGGCATGCAGCTGGGAGTTGTAAACGACCCTTCTTATCAAATGTTAATGCTGGCAGACCCTACGTTGCACATGCCGGCAGCAGGGATATGTCTTTGAGGTCCCGGCAGGTCCCATGGAAACAAGTCATTTCATTTACGTGAGGAAATGCAAGCGGCTAATTGCATTTTGAAGGACATCAAATAGCGGGCTGCCTTTTGTGTTGGGGGTCCCGGATGGAGGACTCAAGGGAGGGAAGGAAATGTAAGACCCCTGAGGGCCTGCGGGGATCGGTATACGTGTTTGTCACCGTAACATGCCAGTATGTTGGGCGGTCGGCTCAAGGTTGGGTGCAGGAGTGGTTCACAGTTCCCGAAGGGATGTTTGTTTGGAGAGATCTCTCTGATGGCTGTGGTTTTATTGCGCCATGTTCCCCATAGATGCCATGGTTTTCCTGAAGAGAATTC
Organism: Protomyctophum bolini; assembly: GCF_963924005.1. Taxonomy (NCBI): domain Eukaryota; kingdom Metazoa; phylum Chordata; class Actinopteri; order Myctophiformes; family Myctophidae; genus Protomyctophum; species Protomyctophum bolini. The sequence goes on along the minus strand of NC_137871.1, from coordinate 14,984,366 downwards.
CATTCATTAGGAAAGTATGACAGAATGAGTGTCTGCCTGAAGTTTGTGAAAGGTGCAGTGAGTGCACAAAGAGGAGCAATTCAATTTATTTCAATAGGGTTTACTCATCACGCTCGCTGTGCAACATTATTTTGGGGGACCCATCATTCCTAGCAAACAGCACATCATATTGAGCTTGCAAAGAATAAAACACTTCTGTGCTCATTACATTTGTTTGACTCAACTTTGATCCAAGGTTCCTTCAGCAGGAGCAGTATAATGCTTTGTGGAAATGATCCAACGGTATAGAAAGGCAAATCCATGCAGGCTGCCCTGGGCGCAATTGCGGTGTCACATTAAGCGCAGCTTGATACCCGCAGCATTCATTGCCTACAGCTGGCCTACAGTGAACCGCTGTGCGGATTTGTCTATAGAATCACAGGCACATTGATTTCCAGCAAAACTACTTTTAAATATTTTTTGCACTTGGAAATGAACTAACGTGAACAAAACAAGACCGTTTCTATTAACAGCAAGGATTCCCTGAGCAATCTGTATTAAATTATGGGTATAGCAAGTCACTGTATTGTGTGTGCAGTTTGCGAATGAAGCAACAGTGATGTGCCAACGCTATGTGGATTGTGTGATTAGCATAGCAGCGTCAGCTGACCAGTGTAGTTTTTTGCCTACTTTTTTGGGGGTCAGAAAGAGATGGACTAACCCTGCTCTAGAGGTGCTGGCCCCTTCAGCACATACATTTATATGATCTTTGCTCACAGATATGAAATTAGCCCCTTCCTGAAAGAGCATGGTCAAGTTAAAAATAAACATGCAAAAACATAATTTGCTGTCATAAGATGATCTTTTAATCACACTCAGCTGGCAGCAACTAACTGCCCTCCCCCCCTGTTAGGATGTGTGCCCACATTGACTCCTCAATAAATTCAAGCAAACATGAATATTGATGTACGACATCTCTCTGTGGGAAACATTATCACGTAGAAGGGCCCATTATGCTGTGTGTTAGGTTGCCTCTGGACCAGGAAGACGGTGGCACTTACTGTCTGTTTACAATCTCAGGGCTGATAACGCAACGTGATGGAAGCAGAGAAATTGATTTAGTCTTTAACTGTGTGGCGATGAATTTTAATTTTCCCTGAAGATGCAATCTCTGCCATCAATGGGCGCTGCTGTAGACAAATCCTTCCATTGGAGGTATTATCAGCATTATCCTTTCCCTATATTGTCCCAGCTGAATTTGGTGATCAAATGATATGTAATTAGTCGTGTTGTTCGCAATCCCCCCAAGAAAATGCCGGAACCAGGAAATGTAGATGGCAGATCCCTGGAATTATTCATAACTCTAATGACATGCTCTCCAATTTCAAGTGATTTCAAGACAGACAAAATGAGACTTGCATACAAATTGCCTTCGTCCTTGAGGGCTATTAATAACAGTGAGTTCACATTAATGGGGACAGTGAGAAAAATTGAAACAAAGCAAATATATGGCGAACGCACTGAGAGCCCTTGGTTTTTGTATTTACGGGTGCCCCCGAGACACAAAGCATACTAATCACCCGAGAAAGGCCTGAACTTGTGTCTGGAAAAAGTAACGGTGTCAGTGGTAATTACACATGTAGAGTGCGGCTTGTCCAAACACAATTGAGATGTAAAACAAGGGGAGAAAGCTAAAAACGTAAATCCACCGGCTTCCTCTTATTCTCCCCTTGATACACTGGTCTGTTGTGCAATGCAGTAGTTCGTTCTCTCTCTCTCTCTCTCTCTCTCTCTCTCTCTCTCTCTCTCTCTCTCTCTCTCTCTCTCTCTCTCTCTCTCTCTCTCTCTCTCTCTCTCTCTCTCTCTCTGAGACATGTCTCCTCTCCACCACCAATTTCAGGAGAGGACACAAAGTGGCTTCTGAACGAGATACCTCGTGTAACACTGCCCCCTGCTGTCTGGTAGTGGTAACAGCAGGCAGGGCAGAAGCGGAACTGCAGCTTAGCCCAAGGCAGGCACCAGACACCAACTTATTCATGAAACGTTTCATGAATAGCCTACATACATGACTTTAAAAGGCCACTTATTTCACATGAAAAATATAGCTGCTCTAAGTGTGACTTTTTTCACCCTATTACAGTTTTTCCACCATCAATGATACTAATTTCAGAACGTAGAGGTAATTGTTCAAAACCCTTCATGATGCATAATCATATATTCTATATTAAAATACTCTTTATTTGCAGTTGCTTGGATACAATAAGCAGAAACCAGAGATCATCTGTTCACTGAATCAAATAACTAAGCCTTTGAACTTTAATAAGACAGATTACACAACGTGTGTAATGTATAATTTAATTAAATGCCAATGAGTACATAACTGTTCAATAGGACAATTGTAACATTATGCTTATATTTATGGAAACTGATGGAAACTGATGTTGCAGGCCATTTTACAATGACAATTGACAACTCATTACTGGTGATTAAAGTAAGGATCTAAAAGGGTCTACTCTGTATCCACTTGCAACAACATGTAACAGTAGCAGATACTCAAGCAGTGAGACGAAGATGAAGATGAACAGGAGGATGAGCAGGAGGTCATCAGTAGAATGGCAGAGGATGTGCCTCTGAGGTGGCCATGGGTCTCAGCTTACGCCTGATGTATGCTCAGTTGCATGGGCGCTGAAAATAGCCAATCTACCAGCTCCCAACGTGACCCACGTTGTGGGCTTGTAGATTGGCTATTTTTGGTATGCAACGCCCATTCAAAACTAAGTGTAGCTCAGGCTGGGGGTACTATCCCTGGTCGAGGCCACAGAGACCAACACAGCGACAAGTCAATAAAATCCAATGAAATCGACGCAGTAATTGTGGATTTTGCGATCAATCATGGAATGACCATGACTGGGCCTGCTACGATAGTTCAGCCATAAGGCGACCAAAATGAGCCCTAATCATTAGGACGTTATGCAGTAAGAACCCGAAGTCTAAGCATAACTATGAATTGTCAAATGACAGTTGTGCTACTGGATAGCACCCAGTAACAAATCACTAGGACTTGAAAAGGTACAGTAAATTTCCAGGAACTGGAGAATGTACTCACAATATTAGTATTGTTGCTGTGGGGCAGAAACCTTCTGTCTCCACAAGTCCTCGTTTCATGTATTACTATTTTTTATAAATTACCTATTTGGTTTGCCATAATATGAAAGTATACAATATGAAAGTAGCAAAAGTATCAAGTGAGCTTGTAGATCTGCTCTTTCCCCTCATTTTGGGTTTTAACCAATGAAAAGTATTAATATGAGCTTGTGACTATCTACAGTGCACTACACCCATTGGAACGCAGTTTTGTTTTGTCTATTTCCTGAAAAGTGTTTTGGTCATACCAGTTGTACAAGGTCCACCCAACACCAACAACTCATTATATAACAAATGTGTTTTCCCTGTAGTAGCGAGTAGGAAGCCAAATACCAGTGGCAGGGGCCTTAGTGCGGAACAATTAAGAGCTGTGGCCAATTTAGACCAGACACGCATCCGTTTGACGCAAGTCCTCTAACCATACTTTTGAAGGTCTCTATGAAACATATTTACTTGTTTTATTTTTAAAGAAATATCAAACAAAAGCAATAAGTATGTAAGTTTTCAAGATTCCTGTTGTTAAAGATTCAAGTTTGATGTGTAAATGTATTTTTAGAGGGTGGTAGAGAACCACCTTACTTCTTTGCAGAATGCGGCAAGCTGACCAAAACAAGGCAGAGGGGAAGAGACTTCATTGGCCTGCGGGCAACCATCCACACAACATAACAATGCGTGCTGCGATTTCAAAGGATCGATGCAAAACTGTGCTGGGATCCTATAATGCAGGTGTTCGCAACCCTTTTCCCCAAATATAAAAAATAAAAAACATCTGACTGAATCCGTTGAACCAGTCTCTCCTTGTATCCCTTCTTGGCATTTTCTTTAGATATAATTATATGTTAGTTTACTATGCAGATATATCTCCACTTGTTGTTCAGGCTTTTGTTAGTTAGACTTGTTTTTGTTTTGACCACAAATGTTAAGAATGTTATTTAGATAGCATGTTGTTTTCACTGCATTCATCAGAAGCAGCGAGTGCTTAATCCGGCAGCGGGTGGAGGACCGGCAGCTGCCGGAGTAGTTGGATTGGATGGATTATGATAGGTCCGTTCCGCTACTCTGTCGGTTCGTTGAGGCAGCCGCGCTCCAGCCGTCGCAACTGCCGGTAAACTGCCGGTAACAGCCGCGGCGCTCCCGGGGGGAGAGGCGGCATGTGCTGGGGGATTATGTCACTCGACTGAAATTCCCAATGGTATTTCATACTCGTAATTACTCATTACTCTCTATATTGACTTATATTTATCATTTTTCAACGTATTCTGTAATATTATTTTCATTGCTAAATATGTATTTATGTGTATTATTATATTTACTATGTACTTGAAAAATACCACCTTTACCACCTGTATGGGCTGTCCCCTATCCATGGCAACAGACTGGCGTGTGTCTCTGATTGGTCCTTGCTTTTCTGAGCTCCTCAATATAACCGTTACCTGTTGCTTGTTGTAACCAGATACCTGATGAATGTCGTGAGACCGAAACGTTGTTACTCAGCTGAATAAACTGCTGCCATTTAAGTGAAGAAGTGTGCAGGATCTCCTTTTATCTCATTAGACAAAACAGGACAGGCTTTTTGAGTGCTGTATCCAATGTTTTGAAAATTGAGAACAAAAATCTTAAATTATGTGTCTGATGGGATTGTGAAAAACTGACCATCAAGGCATGAATAAGTCAAACATTTGATTCCTACCTACAAACTACAGTAGATCTCTGAAATGTTTGCCAAGCACAAAACAAAGAACCAGTCCACCCATTCTTCTTTGTCCATGTGGAGCAGGGACAGAAATTGAGAGAGAGAATTGGGGAGAGAGGGATTTAGTCATTTGAAACCTATTATCCCTGCAGTTTTGGGCAAACATTCAGATAAAATAGCAAATATATATATATATATATATATATATATATATATATATTGCGAGAGAGAGAGAGAGAGAGAGAGAGAGAGAGAGTAAGAAAGAAAAGAGAGAAAGAGCACCAGCTAAATCATTCCAGCAGACAAATATAGATTTTCTGTCAGCGTTTCATTGTAATTGTACAGGCTCGGACCATCTTTTCGCCTCACAGGATGTAAATGAGTCTCAGGGAAGCCAGGCAGCATACAGTGCTCGGGCTATTGGATCTCTGCAAGACCATACACACTCTGTCTGCCTCCTTAAACAACCCTTGCAGGATCACTGATAGAATGAGACAAGGTAAGGGAAGGGAGACCAAAACAAGTAAATCCACTGGCACAACACCACGCTGAAATTGGTGCACTCCTCTGTTTACTTGGCCCAAAGCCCGATCCAACATCACCCCCCCGGCAGCCCTACCTTTACCCTCATTCCCCCATTCCCCTCCCCACCACCCCCGTACCCCACCCCCCAATTGGTACCGTCCAGGAAAATAAACGATCCGCAAGTGCAGGCCCAGCACGGTGCCAGAGTTAACTTAGCCCGAGTCAGAGAGATGTTTAAAATTGTATTCTCCAAAGGTCACACTCCCCTTTCTCACAGTCTCTGCCTGTCACCTTAGCTTTGTGTGTGGAATCCTCGCCTATTGATCGGCCCTCCAATGAGCAGCAAGCTGCTCAAATCACAGCGTGATTGGGGAGGCGCCCTGGCACCGGGGAGGCAACCGCTCCAGACCTGGATCACAAAGCGTTTGATAAGAGGGGAGGAAGGGGGTGGCTGGGAAGACTGAGAGGACATTGAGGTGTGTGGGGGCGCATTATCTGCAGTATGAACTGCAAAACCTCAAATATACCCCCTCCCCTATTGGGCCTGTGGCCGAATCACAAGCCCCTGTGTGTGCTCTCTCAACAATGCATCTGGCTGCCCAGCTTGAGTGCTCAATGTTCCCTATATGACATAGTGTCTCAAAGGGAGCCGGGAGGCCTGTGCCTTTATTCAGCTCAAACTTGATAGCAAAGCTGTGCAAACACTGAGGCTTGTCTTCAGTGTAAATACACAGAGAGGGAGGCAGATGTATGGATGGCATACAGAAGAGGGTTTATGTTTGAAATTTCAGTATAATTCCAGTTTTGTTTAGTTTCTTCTTTCCTTCCTTTCCTTCAGACCCTGCTTCCTCCAATCTACCTTTCTTGCCCCCTGGCTGTATGACCTTTGAAGCTGGCCCAGCATTGAGAATGAATTACATTTTCACTTAGCATGACAAATTGTAAGATCGGTTAAAGCAAGCAAATGTCATCTTTATTTGGTGGGGACTATCAATAAAGTTGCTATTGATCCAAGTCTCTTTATCCACAACTCTAGTCGTGTGTGTGCAGGGGACATTAATCACGCTGGTCAGGATCTGTGTGGTCACCGTAGATCTTTACAAACTGCCACATGGGATACAAATAGGCTGAGTGGTTGTTGAATTAGTGCCTTTGAGTCGCTGACTTGACCGAATACTCCTGTCTGCTTGTGTGTGAATTAGCAATTGATCGCTGCATTATGTTGAGCACACAGATAGTGTGTGCCAAAGGATGGAGCTTAGTTCGATTCCTGAATGGAACAGAAAGGGACAGAAAGGCCCTGTTATCTATTGCAAATTAGTAGGTGTGTAACAATACATTTTAACAGCGATACGATACGTACCACGATACATGCAGGTTGACGATACTTATTGGTTCATTCATGGCGATACGATATGATTCAATGATTTAAAATCCATACAGTAACTATTTAACTAAGAAATGAAATGTGTGAAACAAGTACCGGTAGATAGAAGTATTTTAAGGGAAAAGTAATTAAACCCGTCTTTTTCGCTCTTCTTAAAATCTTCTATTGCTAAATACAGTGCAGAAGTAGTATACGATTATTTGCATTGCAAAACGATTCGATATCGATTATTTGCATAATTGCAAAACGATACAGTATACAAAATCAAATGAAACGATATGTTTCCGCTTACATTTCGATATACTTCGATTCTTGGAATTAAAATAGATTTTTCGATTCAGTTACTATATCGTTACACCCCTACAAATTAGCACTCATGTATTAAAAGTACAAGAAAGTTGCCAAGTATCACTCAAAAGTTCAGGGTATATCCAGCTACATACTGTATATGGTGCATTAAACTCCCACATTAAGAGCCGCATACTATATCCTTAACGATCTGCATTTGTCCTTTTTTCACCCTTGCACTTAATGCTCTAACAAGAGCCGATGTCTGCTCATCCTTTTCACCTGTATCTTGCTTTCAGAGCCAGGACAATGATCTATCTCAGGGCCAGGACATCTTAACATCGTCTTCGTGTCAGATGTACATGATGCTTCACTTGAGTGGCAACTCAGCACAATGCCGTACCATTTCCTTTCACCTTCCAGCCCTCTTTCTGTTCTGTGCACACACTGTGAATCGATGGCTTTCACCTTTCCCCCACCCAGCTTGGACTTGAATGCTCAAATTATACAGTAGGCATGAAGAATAACATAGTACTAACAAGTGGTAGGAACTAAGGAAAAAGGACAGTATTGTGGTTTAAATGAGTTCAAATTCAATTAAATATTCATGACAGAATTAAAGTGTGCACCTTAAACTATGGACATACTGACATAGCAAACTTCATTGTATTTTGGCAGATGTAACGTGCAACAATATTCATTGTGTTGTATTGCCTAAGTTTCAATAGGTTCTGCAAGTTGGTTTACTGTACAAAAATGAACGGAATCCAGCTTCCTGGACAATTAAATATACATCCAAAAAACAATAGCCTGTATTTTCCAGTGGTGAGGTGACCACCGAACTACAACATGATGTCACGAGCCGTGGTGAAGAGCAAACCACCGCCACCACCCCAGCCCATTTCTCTGTTTTTACTCACCACCGCTCAACATTATTTCAGCTCCGGTGGTCACCTCACCACCGGAGTGGTGGTCACCTCACCACCGAAAATCCAGACTATGAATGAGCCTTAAGGAACCGAGCTTTGTGATAGTTCAGTCAGGGTCAGACGGTTCTCCGCGCTTACCTCACTCGATCTCCATTTGCTAACAACTTAATAAAGACATAACACCCAGTCAGGCCGCTCGCCCACATTCAGCTCACTAAACTTCCCTCTGCATCCGCTAACAAGCGGACACACATGCCCTCAATAATTGGTTCATTCAAGACAGTCTCTTTAACCAGAACTCAGCATTGGTCATAGGCCTAGCACTGCGTTCTGCAGCCTGTCAGTGATCAAACTCCCTCCATCTGCCATCTATTCTAGGTCTTATCTAAGTTAAATATATGTTTCTGTGGATTGTATGATGTTATTATATGTCTGTGTATATTAACGTATGCCTTAAGGATAAGGATTCATGTTCAAGCAATAACTATATCTTATGCTCTGCTTCAGGGGGGTAGTAGTGATATCAGATTCTGTGTCATGCTTGTGCAGATAATCTGCAGTATCACAGGAGCAGAGTGGAAAGTGACATGTCTAACTGAACCACAGTGGAAATATGCTCTCAGGCTCTTACAGATGTACAAGTATTATGACCATTATGCATTTTGTCAATAAAAATGTCAATCAAGCAAGCAAGCAAGCACAATTCTGCACAAGTGAACATGACCCTAATGATTGACTGGTGAAAAGACAATGTATTCCAGGAGAAGCACTGCTCTCTAGTGCCATCATGTGTCAAAATGCAAGATAGACCCTTGTTTCTACTCACCAGACAATCCATTGTGCACTATATGGTGCAAAGTATGTGAGACTGACCACCCTTTTTTAAAAGCACTTTTCACATTCCATGTCGAAGTTGCTTCGAAACTTTAAAAACTCCCCTTTAAACCAACAACTCTTTTATCTACAACTAACAGCTGACTTTACTAATGCATCATAGGTTCTATCTAGTCAGTAGTCACACCTGGTCAGTTTATCTCATGGAGAGCATGGGGAATTTTGCATGAAATTGTGTATGCTTGCACAAAGCTATATATGTGCACAGTATACAACACATATGTTAACCTTGTGGGAAACCATGGTAAAACCTGGAAATTGAAATGATTCTAATTGCCACAATGCTTCAAATACATGCAAGTAGTATAGTGTATGTTCCCATTGTTCCCAGATAAAATGTAATTCATTAATGCCATTAAACTGAATAGCTATGGGGGAATCTCTAGAGCCAGAAAGCACCATAATCTCAGTAATCTCCATAAGATAGTCTTTTAGACTATTTAACATTAATTAAGTCATGTTCATGCTCAATTGTTTAATAAGCAAATCCTTTGAATCAGACAGAGGTGGCGTTACTCTGAATGTCATTCAGTCTTCATGAAATGAGGGGCGGAATGAGAGATGCATACAAAAGACACATTTCAAGGCTCAATTACACAGATATTACTATTATCCGACTCATTCGTTAACCTCTTTGCTGCACTTTTTTCCATGCTGAGAAAGAAAAGGCAATTTTATGGCGCACGCCTTACAGTCACGCAGTCACACTGCTCCAATAAGCAAAACTATCTCAGTTTATTTTTCAAGCTCAGAAAGCGGAGTGAGCCCAGGCGCTGAGATAATCACTCCCATAATGAGGCCCCGAATTAGAAGTGGAGCAGCATGCCACTATGCCAGATTAGAACGAGAGCAGAGAGAATTAGAAGTGGAGCAGCATGCCACTATGCCAGATTAGAACGAGAGCAGAGAGCCAACAAAAAGGGCTATGGGACTCGACAAGTGTTGGTGCTGGAGAGGGAAGTAGATGGAGGATACAAAGAAAGACAGGTGGGAGCTGGCAGGTAGCTGTGTGGCTTAATTATCCCCCTAGTTAACCCTTCCCAACGAGTCAGAGTGCGGTCTGTTCACAGGTCAGCAGTGCTGCATGTCTGGGGGAGAAGGCCAGGGAGAGTGATATTGTGGTGTCCTTCTCTTTGTCCTATACACTTCAGTACATCCTATCTCCCACCCACACATCATGGGAAAAATCTAGAGCAGAGACACAAAGCAGCAGCCCATGGATTCTTCAACGGAGCCGTGCACGGGTTATTTTTATCTAAGCAGTTTATAGTTTTGGTACACCTGTCTAATTTCCACTGGCAATGCATGCTGCCGTGAATGTCAGGAAGTGTACTCAGGCAAAGCTATGGTGAATAAGACTTGCTTCACCACACACTTTAATTTGGCAGCTTCAGTCAAATATAATATACCGGTACATGCTATTATTAAAATACTCATGTGGTCTGTGTTGTCTTTCACATGGATATACTGTAGTAGCTTTCTCCCTAATGTTTTATTTGATTTTCTTCCCTGGAAGAATGGTACACAGTGTCCTGGGGCTTTTGTGATGAAGGGTGTGATTGTAGATAACGCTGTTATCAGTCACGCGGCTAAGGTAACATTGAGGTAGTTGCGTTGTACCTGCCTTCCCCTGTTGTAGGACAATGTTTCCAGACAAATCTACTGTAGCTGAAGTTACACCTAGATGTGCTCTTGTCCTTAGTTTTAATGGATTGTTTTGATAGTACTGCAAATCACAACAGAAAGCATCTTGTTACCATGGAAGAAAGAAAAACCGGGGAAAAATATATTTGTGAAATATATTAGGCATAGCAATATATTTATTCTGCAAGAATACATTTTGTTTGAAGTCACTCAAGTATGATGTCTGTTTCATCACATCCATGACTGACACTAGCTCAACCAGAACTACAAAACTCTGCATCAGTGCAAGTTTTCCATATGCAGCACTTACTTATTAATCTTTCTTTATTATTGCCATGTGCTGTTTGCTCATTGTACAGAACCTTGTAAATATGATTTTGAAAGGTGCTTTTAAAAAAAAGATTACCGACTTACTTAAGACTGATAATATAAATGAGCTCAACCATAGCAAGCTGAATTAAATGCACTGCCGCGGCTTAACACAAGATAAGGTCAGGTAATTTTATTTATTGCACATTTTGCGAGGACAGGCAGGCAGCACAATGTGCTTCACAGCAAATGAAGCTAGCGTGATAGCAGCACGATAAAAACCAAAAGGAGGAACCAAAAAATATGATTATTTATTATAATAGCAGTAGTAATAAAGTGCAGACAGAAAAGGTGCATAATGTGTACACAAAGTAATGTCTTCAGTGTTCATTTAAAGCTGCAATCCAGGCCAATTTGGTCTCTCTTGCGCACCGGCATTCCGAAGCCCGACATGCTGAATACTAAGCCTGTCCCTAACCCAAACCCTAACCACACACGGAAGCCACGTAGTCAGAATGAAAGTGGCCACGTGTCTCAAGAGTTAAAATGACACTTAGGATTTCACAGTGCCTATGCTGAGGCCTCCAGTGGTGTCTCAGCTCTCTGAAAGGCCTGCTGCAGAGATCTCTGTCAGAACACAGCAAGAGAAAGAAGGTGCGGAGAATGTGTTCATTGTGTGTCATGTTAGATGCCTACAACAATTTAGTTGTAGGCATGATGTGCATTCCATAAATGCACATAAACGTTTACAGGCCATACTGTATATTTCACGCAAATGTTTGCAGTCCAACATCAGAACACCCTAAAATAGCGACATACTGTACTGTATGCATTAAAGGTAGAGTAAGTGATTTCACTCAAAAAACCTTAGGTTTCGTTTTTGGCTGTGGGACCTAAGCCTTCGTCCAATCAGGATAGAGAGTCAAAAACGAAACCTAAGGTTTTTTGACCCCCAGGGGTTAACTGGGGACAGGGAGGAACTCCTTATATGGTCAGCACACTCTATAGTAGAGAGGATTATTACAACAAAACAAAAAAATAAGTGATATTACACTTACTCTACCTTTAACCCAATTACAGATGCTCTTTGTCTAAAAAAGGCCTGCAAATCCTTTATAAATGTGGCCCCAAGGCAAATAAGAAAGCTGCTTTCAACTCAGCACTATATCCTTTTGAAAATGACCTAAACCTCAATTGGGCTCTGTCCAAAATGCAATTAACAGCCACCTACAGTACAGATAGCGACCAGCAGGAGGAAGCACATGCATTCCCTCCCTACTTCCTGACCTACTTTCAGCTGTGTGTCTGGGACATTATGTTCTAGAAGTCTGAACCCTTTCTTTTCTCACATGAGGTCAGCCACGCCAAAGCAGGTTTGAAGTCAGCAACTCAGGCGACTGCATGAAGAAAGTGAACATATTTTGCATAGCTGGTGACGTGCCAGGCGTGTGAAAATACTGTGCTCCATGTAAACACTAGCGTCCCTTCATTCCGTGAAGTGGTTCTAGGGATTATGAGTGCATGGAGTGGAAGTTTGAGAGTTCATTTTGTGAGATGTAAGAAAGAGATCACGTTTTGATCCCTGTGACGTACAACACCTATGACTAAAAGACAGCAAGTTTAACAAAGATCTGAATGTGTGTGACATGCTCACAAGCATGAATCAAATGACGTCCTGGTCAATCCTAACACATTTAGACAGCTTGTTTTCTCTTGATTTACAAGATTAGAGGTCCTTCAAGCATCCTCTGGTATGTGATTATTTAGGAAAACCTGTGTGTGTGTGTGTGTGTGTGTGTGTGTGTGTGTGTGTGTGTGTGTGTGTGTGTGTGTGTGTGTGTGTGTGCGTGCATGCGCATACTGGTGTACCTCTATCTGTGTGAGGATACAAATAGAGGTACCCCGGTATGCGTGCGGTATGCACGCACATACCGATGTCATTTTGAGGACATTTAATGTCCTCAAAAGGATAGGGAGATGAGAAGAGTCCTGGAATAAAGTGAGTATTTTCTGTTGTCCTGGTTTTTTGGTGTGTGTGTGTGTGATATGATATGTGATAGAATCAGCTGTGGCAAAACTGCTTGTGTATATTTGTATCATGTGCACAATAGCATCAGTTTGGGTGAGTTTGCGTGCGTGCGTGCGTGCGTGCGTGCGTGCGTGCGTGCGACCACAGGGTAGGAAACGGATACACCAACTCTATCGCTGTGCAGCTGGGTAATGCAGTGAAGCTGTACAGTGCAAGATTTGGTAAAAGTTCAGCACTAAGAAAGTTCAAGTGATGTAAAAGCCTGATGTTGTGTGTCTGTGAGCTACATGCATCAGCACCAGTTTTGATTTCCCAGTGATAACAGAGTGTGACAATGCTGGTGCCTACGTGATAAGCTGCTGCTTCTGTGGGATTTAGCACTGACATACAGTACAAGGGAATTGGCTGTGCGTGGCTTGCCTGTGTTCCCATGCAAGTCCCATGGAACTACACTGTAAAATCCTGTGTTGAGTGTACAAATGTTGGGTCGATCTTTACACCCTCAGAGGTAAATTTGGGGGATTGAGTATAATGTATATACTTTTACCAAAAAGGGAATATGGCTGGCAAATAGCCCTGGGGTGCCCAGTGTCCCTTTTTCAATTGCCAAAGAATCTTGGAAACTAATTTACTGTTGCCGACGGAAATTCAAACTCAGTAATGACAAGTTGGCTTTGTTCTAATTGGAGAAATTGTTATGACCAGAACAATCCCAGAACAATCGTGTCTATTGATCAGGCTGTGTCATTTCGCCTCACAAACTGGACTCCCATTGGCAACTGTTTGAATTCCAAATAATTTCCAACACATTAACTGCAAAGGTTAACGTTTCAACAGAATCCCATTTAGCGACATGACTTATTAATTCCCCCTTTCTGTAAATTGCTAGAGCACTCAGACAGGACTATACTATAATACTCTTGTTTCTGATCTCCCCCCCAAGAGCAAAGCTGTCTCAGTTTGGATGCTGCAGAGCAGACATCTCCACTGAATTCAGCTAGGGGACCAGGCCCCTTCTAGCCATGAGTCATTTCTATTTACAAGGCGTGAGGTGAGGCTGCACCTAACCGTTTTATTGAGTCCCAATTCTGTATGACATCAGTTGGCAGTTATCGTTGCTGTCCGGAGGAAACCTCATAACTCCAAAATGTAATTTTTTCAGGAAATGGAAAATAAAAATTTAAGGAAATTCATAAAACCTTTTTTAAATGATGCAATACTGCCTCATCAAAGTTGGTGTTGTGACTTTAGATATTGTCAATTACTTAGGTGGTGGAGTTAGCTGTTTTAGCAGACAGTTTGAGGGTCCGATGGAGTTAAGAGGTTTTGTCCAATGCGTTTTTTAATACTTTCCATTGGTTCAATATTTTCGAAACAAAACACAGACGTAAAGGGTGTTCAATAGCACTGATTTATGAAGAATTAAAAATCAAAAACCTCAGAAATTGAGTTATGAGTAATGACTATAAATGGTAAATGGTGCATTTACGCCTTTATCCAAGGTGCTTTACATAGATTGTGCATTACATTCACCCATTCACGCACACATTCATACACCGATGGCGGCGGAAACCATGCAAGGCACCAACCAGCACATCAGGAGCTGTACAATTGGGATGAAAAAGTATCCTAAGCATCTACCTGCGTGCGTGTGTACATTTATGCACGTGTGTGTTGTCCTGTATCTGTCTATACAGTGCACATTTCCACATTTCCAAGTACCATCCCCCCCCCTTCTCTCTCATGCCTTCTGTTTCTCCTCTATGATATTATTTGTGAATTTATCGCTCTTGGGCTGTTAGTTTACATGTGCATAAATACACTATGGGCCCTTAAATCTGAGTATGCGTGTCCGTGTTTGCACGTGTTCTTGGCACGCCTCACAAGGCCACAAACCAATACAATAAATCCTGGCTGAAACGAGCGTCAGGTCACTGTGATATTTTCTTTAGTGACCTCGAAGCGTGTTGTTGTTCGTTGCTATACAATGTGCACCTCAGATTCACACACATGTTTCTCATGCCACTGTTCTGTGTATGGCCACTCAAATGGAAGAAATGCAAAATGGAAGCTAAATTGTTATGAACAAACTGTCCTTGGTTGGTTTTCAACAAAGGGAAGTGGCTGAAAACCACCTACACAGACAGAGAGAGAGAGAGAGAGAGAGAGAGAGAGAAAAAGAGAAAGAGAGAGAGACTGTGTGACTGCGCGTGGTGCACACTCACACGTGACGTGTCACAGTGCTGTATCCATCCACAGTCTGTTGACGGTCACAGGAATTATGTCTATTTCTTTTTTTTAAACCAAAGAAAGACAATGCATTCACAAGCGGTCACACCAATAACACATTCCCAGATACATCATAAACAACACCACACTGCAAAGAGTCATGGATGTCACTTTCCAGGGAAAGTGATCCAAGTGTGAATCTATTTATTTGTGCGAGCAGGGTTTGCTGTTATGATCAAATGTATGTAGTCTCAGCCTGTCAGGATATGTCTTGACTCTTGTTATCACATCATTGTATGTTACTGGGATCTAAAGAGATCTGTTGTTATTCTGGTGGTGGTTGTTGGCATGGCTGTGTTTTTTCTTTTTTTTTTAACTATGAAAATAACTGTCTGTTACCATTTTAACCCCTTGCATCACTATGGGAACATTCTCCAAAAATAGCAGATGTACAAGTACATTTGTAACTTGTGGTTAAACTTTACAGTGACTGACTTGACCAAAATCGTGCAAATATTAGTGCACCACATGGATTTGAGAAATTCAATCATTTCAAAAGCTTAGCATTTACGTAAAGCAGCAAGTACCAAGCATTCCTGTGTCATGGACTTCTCATAAGATTAACGTCAATCTATCAGTCTATCAGTCTATCAGTCTGTCAGTGTGTCAGTGTGTGTGTGCGTGCGTGTGTGCGTGCGTGCGTGCGTGTGTGTGTGCGTGGTGTGCGTGCGTGCGTGTAATTGGTGAGAACCACATTTCTGACGTACCTACACTGTACTGTACGTACAGTGTTTGTGCTAAGTGATAGTGTGTGTTTGCCATGTGCGTGTTTGCTATGTGCGTGTTTGCTATGTGTGTGCATGCGTGCGTGCGTGCGTGCGTGCGTGCGTGCGTGCGTGCGTGCGTACGTCCAAGCCCATCTGCACTTGTGTGTGTATGTGTTTCGTGGTGGTGTGGTATTTGATTACACACTCAAGGTCTGTGACACTGTGACCAGGTTGTGTTGTTTGAGCACACTGAGGCCGCAGCACTGCCAACTTCACCTTAAGGGACCTCACAGAAAGAAATAGATAGCTGATTAAAGTGCAACAATCACATCCCATTTCCCCCCACGCGGTTCATTCTAATGCAAAACAACACATCAGGGATTCGACTCTCTCTCTCTCATATCATCGTGTCATATTATGTGTGTGCTCGGATGTGCATGTGTGAGTGAGTTTGCACGTGTTCGTCTGTCTGTGTGGGTGTCCTGTCTCTGTCTGTAGCCTACAGTGCACATTTCCAAGTCCCCCCCCTCCCTCCCCCAACAACATGCATGAATCAGACTTCAGATTGCTGTCAAGTTGACCTTCCATAGTTTGTTGTTCATCTTAAAACGGCAACAGTGAGTTCAGGTGTTTGGATAAGAGAGGGAGAGAGGGGAGGGGGTAAATAGAGCAAAAGAGATGTAGAGAAATTTGGCAACATGTGTATGATTTAAAATAGGTATAAAAACATTGATGTGAAAATAAAGTCAAAAACGAAAAGACTAAACTGCCCACAGTCCTCCTATGAGACACAGACGGAGTAGAAAAAATCGTGTCATTTTATCATGATTATTAGTGAGGACCTATTATATGAAGATGAAAAGTGGTGAAGTGGTCCTTTAACCCATTAAGACCAGATTCTACAAATGCCTTCTAAATCTGTAGTTCTTACACTTGATTTTTTTTCTCTCTCCAAAATGTTCAAAAATAGCAGATTGCTGCTATTCCGGATTTAATGGCTTAAGTGTGAACACCCAGGGACATTATAAATTCTATGTTAAAAAGTAGATAAAGAATTTGTCTTGGAAACATAACAGGTGCTTAAGTGTGGATGACACCACACCTGTGTATTCATTATTACTACCGGTATCTGCTTTATCTACCGTAATTGAAATAGTTGGGATGACATGTCAGGGTGATCTGGATTGTTTCCTTTCAAGACAAGAATTATGATGATTACAGTACATTACTATCTTTGGAAGAGAGTTTTCAATTAGTCTACATGCCTTGCCTTGACCAAAATAACATATGGTCACAGGATTTACGGAGTAATAGAGAGAACGTGAGAGACAGAGAGTGAACGAAAGATAGGCAATGGAATGAATTGGGGAATTGGAGTACCTACTGTACCCAGTCTGGAGCTGAGCCAAGAACATCACAAAGATGTACTGCCAAATACAACATCTGATAGTGATAACAAACAGCTTGGAGGTGTGCCCGTCACCATGATAAGTAAAACCTCTGTCCGTCACCATAAGTAAAGCCTCTGTGACACAAACAAAAATAAGAAAAACTAACTTTTTAGCGATTCCTGTTGCTTCGTATTCCCATTGTAGAAATAAAGTATATGAATCATTGTTTTTTTGAGACATCAATTACATTGTGCAAGATTGTGAGGTTTATGACCTGAGCGCTTAAAAACAAATTGCACTAATGATTCACTGTAAGAGTGATACAAGATCAGGGGGTGATGACTGTTATGAACCCTAGGGCAAATCTAAATATCATCAAATCAGCATGAGCTTGAGTGCCATGCACCGTGCGCTGAACTGTGTGTGACCTCACTGCTGCAGGAACTCAGCATGTCAACCATGGCCGCCATGGTTTCTGCGTTGATCAAAAGCTGTCTTCTCGTCCCTGTGACTAAATAAGGTTATCGGTATGTAATGAACTTTGCATGGGCATCAACCATGCCCGGCTTCATTATACCACGACACGATTCACTGGAATAAGCTTGACGGTGAATGCATGGATGATAATCTATAGGCTTTCACAATGCGAGAAAATGTACTGCAATATTATACTGTGTCCAACTGTCCGTTACACTAGAGTGAGAAGAGTCGAGATCCCCCGCCCAAAGACAAACACAATCCTGAAGACACAAACAGTGCTCCTTTACTGCGAGATTTATATTCAATACTTGAACTACATGTGATGTATTTCACAAAGACCCTGCATTTTCATTGGCTCTCATGATGAATGGGCACACTTATTTCACCAAGTGCTCAAGGCTTATTACCCAGTGGGCCTTCACATTCTAAAGTGGATGAATTTGTCACGGAAAACCCACCTCTCTGGATCAGCGGGGTGAAAAAAGGCAGGCAGTTTCCACCCAAAACCATTAACGTTTCCTTTTCCTCTCATATTCCTGATATCCACCCTCTTGACATCATCCAAGCCAAGGTCCTTCCCGTGTTCACACTTCATGCTTTATTGTAGGGTGCTAGTTGCCATAATCAGCTATTTCCAATGTTTCCATTTTTCACTTTTTCAGCTGCACCCAAGAGTGATGAGACCATGAATTGTCTCAGAAGCAAAACAGAAGGCATGAGAGAGACAGACTATAGATGGAGACAGGACAACCCCACACACGGACGAACACGTGCACACACACACACACACACACACACACACACACACACACACACACACACACACACACAGTCTGATGAATCATCCCAGTGTGCCCTGAAGCCCAGATGCAAATCTGCCCAAACAGTGGTGGCACGCAAGCAGCAGGCGCCGCCCGGGCACCATGCCAGTCTGTGGAAGGCACAGACAAAGTGTGCCAGCCCAGGGACAGCTGAGGTCACGTAGTGTTTACTCACTCAGCAGGTTCAGAGAAGCAGCAACTAAATAAATGGTGCCCGTTACTGTAAAAAAAAATGGGACGCATAAAAAGACATCGGGTGAAGCGCTGGCAAAATACACATACATAGCAAATATCCCCATGTTCATTTATCTTTGAGAACTACAAATGTGGTTCCATTTTTTTGCACTCTCAGTTACACAAATTTACTGTGTGCACGGACATCCAAACTGCAGGTGAAAGGGCAAATTTGTAATTCAAATTTAAGCTGAGATGCAATGTGCTGCTTTTCATGGTTACGCTGTGCGCTTTGTGCGATGCAGATGAGATGTGCACAATCCAGCAAATTCTAAGGTCATGTTTGAAGTCATGTGAAAGAAAGGCAAAAGATATCTAACCATTGCAATCTAGGAATGCCATGGATCTAGAAAGTGACGTAGGTGAGGTCAGATGCACATTAAGCCAGGAATGAGTACAATTTAATAACAACATACTGTATGTAAAGATGTGTTTGCAAGAGGTGCAATGACTAAGTACAAGTATATTTGTATTTTTGGATACACTCCAGTACTACATTTCAAAGACAAATATTGTACTATTGACTCTTTCTAGGAAGGGAAAAAGTGCAATATGAACCACTTAACCTATTTACAGTATAGTGGAAAATAGTAAATATATGCGTTGTGAGCTTGTGGATCTGTTATTTTCACTATTATTGACATTTTTGGAAAATAGCTTGAAACTCTTTTAATACATCAATGCGTTGATATTAAAAAAGGCAATGTACTTGTAATATGTACTTGAATACTATTTTTTTAAAGCATGCATTTAGAATACTTAAAATTCCCGGTACTTTAATTCAAGTACAAATTTGACAGAGCAAGTTTCAATTGCAGTTGAGTAATATTTGACCATGCACGAGTATCTATACTTTGTCTCAAGCATTGGGGTTGAGTACTTTGTCCACAACTACATGTGTCACGTGTTCAGGTGCAGGTAGAGCAGGAATGGAGGTTGATTTGATAATACCAGGGCTTTCTTTTTGCCAGCTCAGGTATGTTGGTTCACACTCCACAGGTGACAGCTGGCGCTCAGCCACAATGCAGTTACAGCTGTCGTCCTGTAGGGGTCTCACTGGTCCAAGATTCAATCATAAACAACTATGTTAGCTACCTGGACAGCCTGGAGGCCTCAGCTATGACAAGTGTTGTTATAAGTGTCTAATATTCCTTCTGCCAGGTCAATGTGCCTGGCATGTGTCTCAGACATAGGGTTGCCAACTATACCTGTGTCCTTCATTAAAAAAAAGGGACACATAAAACGTTTTTGTATATTTAACTATATATAACTATATTATAGTATACTATGTATATATGAGCTGTTTGAACTTGTAAGTGTGTGTGAGTGTGAGTCATTGATTGATTCCAAAACAAGTGTGTCCCTTATGAGTTCAAACAAAGAGGGACGCGTCTTTTAGTTTCCAAATAAGGGACGATTTTTGTATTTCAAGAGGTGGTTGCCAGCCCTGTTGAGCGGTCAACCTGACCTGCCGGGGTTAGTTGCTCACTATCTGTAGGATGGGAACAAGATGTCCAGGGGTTTGGATGGAGAGAGGGAGGAGTGTACGTGGGAGGTGGTGGGTATGGTAATAGAGCGATACAGGGGAAATGGGGGGGGGGTGGGGGGTGTACATTTATGCTCATTGCTCAGTGTCCTTTTGGCATGTTTGCATTTTCTGCCTACTGTTTAAATGTCTGACCACATACGCGCGCACGTGTGTGTGTGTGTGTGTGTGTGTGTGTGTGTGTGTGTGTGTGTGTGTGTGTGTGTGTGTGTGCGTGTGCGTGTGCGTGTGTGTGTGTGTGTGTGTGTGTGTGCAGCCCAGGTTGATCAATAGTGTTCGGCTCATGTAGCAGCTTGGCAGTCTATTCACAACTGCCAGCAGCACTGGCTGGATGTGATTTCACGGCTCCTACACAAAGCTGGGCTTTTTGTTTGGGATGGTAATCTCACCTGATCTCTTTTAATTTGTTTTGCTTTTGTGTTATATCACTCCCATAGTAGGCTGCTCTCCTTGACAGATACATAAATGCTTTTTTGGCTTATTTATACGGTGTTAAAATACCAAAACAACGTCAGCTAAAGCTTAGCAAAAACATTACAAACAAACAGATGAAGCAATGAAGGAATGTGAAAGACAGCCTGGAAAACCCCATGGATTAAGTTTTACTTTCATTTCATTGGCTTGGTAATGAAACCATGTGATTATTATTATTACATTAGCTAACGCCAACACACACCTCTCCAGTTAGGCTACTGTAAGAAACAGCTGTCTTGATTAAGGTTGCCCTTGACGGAAATGTTTTTCATAATGTAATCATGTAATATGTAAACCATATGGCTAATTATGACCATATCATATGACATGGTGATATATTTGTCATATTTGTCATATATGACAAATGTAATTGTCATTCAACATGTCCTATACATTAGGACGTTTAGTAGTTGATTTCTTCAAACCAGGGTAAATGAGGTTCTGCCCAATAGGCTCTATGCAAGTAGCCATATTGGAAATAAATTGGTCCTCTTCCTTACTTCCTTCACAGGTCAATCAACAACAATTATACTAATAATGAAGGCTCTGTTCCATTTAGTGTAGCACAGTGGTTCTCACACTTCTTTTGCGAAACACCTGTTTTTTCTTTAACGTTTGTTTAGAGCACATTAGATTAAACAGACAAGTCTATGGACTTTAACACACTCACTGCCAGGTATTAATTCATTCTTAATTCTTTGAAGGTCCACTTGTCTAAATACTTCCTTAATGTCAACAAAGTCCACACCCACAACACCAGAGGGGGCTCAACAAACCATGTGCAACCCAGATTTGGCACAAACAAGGGACTAAATTAATTTCGCTCCTACGTATGCCACCAAAATGTGGAACGCCCTACCAACGGTCATTAAGACATGTTAATCCCTTGACTCCTTCAAAACCGCTCTCAAAGGGCACGTAATTATGGATGGCTGCAATTTGAAACTGGCCCCCGTAAAATCTGAATCCCCCAACCCCTCACTGTATGTTTTCTTTCCCCTTTTACCTTCTTTATGATGATGATTTCCATTTTTTCGCTATATATAAGTGTATATTTGTATGTCTCTAAATGTTATGATGAATTGAACAAGGTGTACCCTCTTGTAAACAAGTCTATTGCTTTATTGGTCGTCCACTCACAGTTAACTTTTTTTTTGTATTGAGTTGTGCTTGAAATGTACTGTAATTCTGCAAACTGTTAATAAATACTTCAATCAATCAATCGTGTGTCTGGAAAAAAGATTGATTTATGAAATAAATTAAAATGTCCATGACTGTGACTGGCTGTAAGTCATAGTCAGTGAATCTAACCAGACCACTGTATGGTCTTTTAAATAATTTCATTTACCAAAATTACAACATTGGACTAGATGAGTCATGGGTGCATGGGTTCTTAAACATCTCAACATTGGACACAAATCCAAATGAAATGAAACACTTAACAGCCTCTCCACTGCTTTTCATTCTCACTGAGTGCCATTCTTGCATTTCTCGACAGATGTATGACTTTTCAACAACCTCGTTTCCCTCTCAGGAAGCAGCGCCACCCTGAAAGGTGTGGATATTTCACCACATGTTCTTGATTGTCCTCACAGATAGGGGAAGTCTGTGGTCAGGTCACACAGTAGTGTTGCCTCAATGTCTTCATCGGCTCCCCCATCTACTGTATAGGGCGTGATGGGAAAACTGCTCTAAGATGCGCAGATGTCATGTGATGCACTTCTGCTTTTTGGCTGAGGTATAAAAGAGTGAGTGAGTTATTCTTGTGCAGCACAGAGGGCATGTGCTGCAATAGAGGAGTGGGTAGCATACATGTTTCGTTGATGAGGTGTGGCAATATTGTGCTAAATGTGCAGCCTCCATTACACTGTGGTTTCGTATCTGCTTGCTATTGAAGGTCATAGCAGGAACTGAGAGGAAATGTTTGACAATGACTGTATATTTAAAACTGCTGCTGCCATGAGAAAATATTTTCTTTTCTTTTCAACAATTTGAATGGATTCTGTCTAAATCAATGACATGTGCCATGAACATTTTGTGTAATTTGTGGGAATTTGTTTACTCGTGTATAAGAATTATGAGAAAACATGGCCTCGAAGTGCACTCGCCTATTTGTTTGCATATTGAACAAACACTCACTATATAATAGTAACGATTGTCTGAATATAGAGCCATAGTTCATGGTGCTGTGGATTTTTATAATCCCACAGTTTTACCTGTGGTATTAATTCCTTCCATGAAAATAAATGTTAAAACTCCTTGGAGTGATACAGCCCACACTAGCTCAATGAAAACTGTAATTAAAAAATGATATTGTTTCATGACGTAGCCTACTTAAGTGTAGTTCCGCTACCAGGGTTACTTTTCCTTTGATTAACCTATATTAAATGTGACCGCAATCCCCCCATATGCATATTCCATGGAAAGGGCACATGACCATATGCTGAATTGTGTTTTAACAGCACTTTGCTACAAAAATCTGTGTGCGAGCATAATGTGCACGCACACGTACACACACAGAGAAAATTACAGTATATGAAACTGTTTTCCCATATGGTCCCAGCCCCTGTTCCCCACATAACTCTGTAAAATAGCCAGTTGCCCAAGCCACATAATGTTCCATGGAATTCCATCTGACTTCATTATTACATATACACATATTGCAGCCATACAGTAAGAACATAACGTAAATGTCACTGCCCTAGGATTACCTTGGCTCTACTTTCCTGGCTGGCTCTCACCTGGGGTTAATGATGAAACATACACATGCACACAGAGATGCATACCGTATGCATGATGCTAGCACACACCCTTACGCCAGGGCTCCACCGGGCGCGTTGCGTCTCCGTCGCGTGCGTCAAAAAATGAACCGGTTCAATTTTAATGGTGACGGAGACGCGACGCGGACGCGCCCAGTGGAGCCCTGGCATTACACATTACACCTACTATTAGGTTCCCCTATCAGTGTGCACTTACAAAATTATATACACGACTGAAAAATAATCAATAATTTAATAATAATAATAATTTCTCAAAGGCCCTTAAAACAAAACTCCAGACTTCCCAAAACAAACTGGTCAGGCTACTACTTGGCCTCACTCCCCGAACCCACCTAGCCCCTGCCCACTTTGAGAGGCTGGAATGGCTTAGGGTTGACGACAGAGTACAGCATCTTGGAATTGGTCTAGTGACTCCACAATATTTGCTACTGTACACCACCATAAATACGTTCAACACACGCGTTCCTGGGGGTCTGGATGTTGCGGGGACGGTACAGTTGCTCACTTCACACAGGTGAGATTCTTTATATAGAAGTGTATGTTTGTAGTTTTGTACGTCTCTAAAGGTGACTCCACACCAAGCAAACTGTTCAAACTAGTCAACGACTACTTAAAACTGTCAGATTGCAACAGACTAGCATTTTTTAATCAGCACAAAACCAGTCGCCACATGCAAATTGCAAAAAGCAGCCTGCAGCGCAGCGCAGCTTAATATTCATAGTTGCCCGTTGCTTTAGTTTGGGCTTATTCTGAAGTGTACAGTAGTTGCTTATTTGGGCTTGCTTTCATGATTCTTTTTGAAAATAGTGGATGTAATACGGTAGTGGTGGTGGTCTCAAGTGGTGAAACTGGGCTTGTTTCTATAGACCTGGTCACTTGTTTCACTCACAGAATCTGGCAAGCTAGCTTGACCGCAACAAAACAAAACACACAACATTGTTTTCGCTAGCATTGCTTTGGAGTTGATCATTTGGATTATGAATTGGGAGTTGACATTGAGAATAATTATTGTGTCTAGTTCACACTGCACGAGTAGTAGTAGTAGTAGTAGTAGCAGACGAGTATCTAGAGAACCACTCTACAGTGGAGTATTTACCCCCTTATCACTACAACACGGATAGCGTCGGCTATCGAGGGTCGCCAGCCGACCGAATGGTGGACCCTGTTGTAAACAAGTGTAATGCTTTATCAGTGTCGTCCACTTGTCTTGGTATTGAGTTGTGCGTTCATGTGAAATGTACCCATTCTGCAAACTGTTAATAAATACTTCAGTCAATCAATCTATTTGTTGATATGATATATATATATATTTCTTTAACATTTAAGCACTCAATCTCGACTATTTAATTCATTGAAAATGTAATCGATAGAATAATTGCTAAGAAAATAATCGATAGTTGTGTGGCCCTATGCACAATCATACCTCCTTACAAATGTATGCCCCTACACATAAACTCATACATGCAAAAAGATATTCTGAAATATCCAAAACACAATTACCCAAAAAAAAAAGATGCATCTTGTTCTCGCCTACCATTGCACTCTTCTGGTAGGCTACGAGTCAGTTGGCAATAGTTTCCCCCCCTCTCCAGCTGTTAATGTGTCATTGTTTTTTCACCTTGGAGGATGTTACGCAACCTTTGCCAAACTTGCAAAGAGCCTGCAATATTACACCATGGAATCTAATGCATCTGTTGACTGCAAGGCATTGATAACGATTATGAAACCGTTCCTTTGAAGTGATTAGGTTATACATTAATTTATGTGTGCATCTATGTGGGTGTACAAATGATAACTTGGGAAAATTCTTAAACTGAAATAGAGCGTGCGTGCGTGGCGTGCGTGCGTGGCGTGCATGTGTGCGTGCGTGGCGTGTGTGCGTGGCGTGTGTGCGTGGCATATACATTTTGGTCCTTGGTGTATTTGCAGTCTTTGAGACATATTTTCTCACAAATCAAACTAATCTTAAATGAAAATACGGGGAATTTAATAATTGGATGACTAAACACAAATATATCACACTGGCCATGATTTACAGCGTACTGATATGGAACTTGGAACACTGCCCATATCTGGCTTTCACTTGGTCAACAGTGTTGGAGCATGTAATACATCTCCTGGGTCACATTAATAAAAGTGGGTCATCTAACTGTGTTTTCTTCTATGTCAATCAAGGCTGGTCATTGACCTGTAAGACGTGGCTGGTTCTGTATGAGACTGTGATGGGGAGCCTCTGTGGCCCAGCTGGGGCAGAACTGGACAAAATGGGTGGGGAATTTATTCTCCCGGGAACATTTTGTTCACTGAGCGTGTCTCACATTCATATGTGAAACTGGCCCACTGCTCATGACTCCTAGCTTATAGTGTGGACATGACCCACTTTGACAGAATTCCATATGGATGTCTATTAGTATTGGTAAATTCCAGTGCTGTAACTTTTTGTTTCTTGTTATATCATGTCTGTATTTTCACGGCACATGGTGGTGATTTGAAGCTATGCTGTTCCACGGTGTAATTTCAACGCCAGAAATTGTATCAAAAGTTTAATTCTGGGCCTGGGCCGTGGCTAAGCGGTCCAGGCTCCAGGCTCGACTCCCGATCCCGACAGCCTTTACTGCATGTCTCTCCCCATTTCCTGTCAGCCTACTGTCTGTCCCTCCATAAAAAATATAAAATAAAGGCGAAAGCAAAAAAAAAAAAAATTCTGCTCAACAAATGGACATTTGATCCAATTTTTGTACATAACCTTAACTCCATTTCAAAACAGCTGTAGTGTGTTACACAATGAAAGAGATACAACAATAGAAGTGGTTGTCAGTGATTGTGTAATGAACACCTCTAGTTGCCGAGCTACAAACACCCTCCCAATAGACGGGTAATGTCTACAATTCCTAGGACATGTAGACATAATTTACCATCAGCGATGGGGATAAAAATGCAAATTGGCAATCTGTGGTGGGTTTCAAAATGGCACACTATGCAGGATGTTGGGTGAAACAAAAAGTGTGCTCCCACATCCCCAACACCACCAGATTATTCCCTCTGAAATAATTGTAAAACATTTATTTAAACATTTGGAGAGAAACCTTCAAATTAAATGATTAAAATACTAATACTAACTGTACTTCTCATAAGAAAAAAGTGAAAACACAGTGACCATTAATAATGAAACCTACAGTCGAATAACTAAATCATTTTTTAGAGAATGCAGAATGAAGGGGAGTCACAAGGAGTACTAATTGTGGCTACTAATTGATATTCTTTCCCCCCACATTGTCTATTAATTGTGTTAACTTAATGTTGCCCACCACCCATTATTCTGGGTACATAATATATGAAATGCACCGACCTGAACCGCAGTGACATTCTAGACAGGCCACTCTGCAGGATAGTTTGGTCCATGTAGACTTGCCCATGCACAAATGTATTTGCATGTGAATATTTAAGCATATTACGCCCCAATTCCTCCCCCAATTTCCTGTCATCCTCAACCTCTTCTAACCAAATTCTGTCTACAACTATATACCGTGCACCCCCTCTCATTCCCAATGTATGAATGAATGGACCATTGTAAAGTGCTTTGAGTAAGCACGTAGTGCATAGAAAGGCGCTATAAAAATGCAATACATTATTATTATTATTATTATTATTAAGTTCTACCCTCTGAAATGCACATTTAACCCCCTCTCCTATTTAACCCATTTAACCCCCCCTCTCTATTTCCAACTCCATCATCTCCAGTCTGTCCCCTTCAGTCTGAGCTCTTGTTTTGCAAATGTCCCCCTCAGGGGGTTGGTGGAAGGAGACTGTGGGTTGTACCCAGTCATAAAGCATTGTGAATGGATGAGCAGTTTGTACCAGACACATGTGGGGTTGTTAGCTGTCTGAGCATAGTGGCTTAATCCAGGCACTAGTAGGAGTTTATAAGGGTTTAGCCTCAAAACAGACTGAATGTATGCCTCTGGTATGTGTGATATTACTTTCCTAAACACACACACACACACACACACACACACACACACACGCACACACACACACACACACACACACACACATACACTTTCACTAATATGGTTATAACCACAGTACGGGCAAATATTCAGACATCTTTTTTTTTTTTTGAATAGCAAAACCACATCTACAATGTCGTAATGTGCCGTGACGCGACGCATTGTGAGCTTGTAGTTGTGCTTGAAATGTACTGTAATTCTGCAAACTGTTAATAAATATTTCAATCAATCAAAATTCAAAAAGTAGATTGTCTATGTTCGCATTTCATCGTACGACTAAATAAATAGTGCTTAAGTGGTTATAACCTTCGTAACATTGCCAGCGGGATTACAATACACTATCTGTAACTCCACATGCAGGCCTCCTGTCTGGGATTACAATACACTATCTGTAACTCCCCATGCAGGCCTCCTGTCTGGGATTACAATACACTACCTGTAACTCCCCATGCAGGCCTCCTGTCTGGGATTACAATACACTATCTGTAACTCCCCATGCAGGCCTCCTGTCTGGGATTACAATACACTACCTGTAACTCCCCATGCAGGCCTCCTGTCTGGGATTACAATACACTACCTGTAACTCCCCATGCAGGCCTCCTGTCTGGGATTACAATACACTACCTGTAACTCCCCATGCAGGCCTCCTGTCTGGGATTACAATACACTACCTGTAACTCCCCATGCAGGCCTCCTGTCTGGGATTACAATACACTATCTGTAACTCCCCATGCAGGCCTCCTGTCTGGGATTACAATACACTATCTGTAACTCCCCATGCAGGCCTCCTGTCTGGGATTACAATACACTACCTGTAACTCCCCATGCAGGCCTCCTGTCTGGGATTACAATACACTACCTGTAACTCCCCATGCAGGCCTCCTGTCTGGGATTACAATACACTACCTGTAACTCCCCATGCAGGCCTCCTGTCTGGGATTACAATACACTACCTGTAACTCCCCATGCAGGCCTCCTGTCTGGGATTACAATACACTACCTGTAACTCCCCATGCAGGCGTCCTGTCTGGGATTACAATACACTACCTGTAACTCCCCATGCAGGCGTCCTGTCTGGGATTACAATACACTACCTGTAACTCCCCATGCAGGCCTCCTGTCTGGGATTACAATACACTATCTGTAACTCCCCATGCAGGCCTCCTGTCTGGGATTACAATACACTATCTGTAACTCCCCATGCAGGCCTCCTGTCTGGGATTACAATACACTACCTGTAACTCCCCATGCAGGCCTCCTGTCTGGGATTACAATACACTACCTGTAACTCCCCATGCAGGCCTCCTGTCTGGGATTACAATACACTATCTGTAACTCCCCATGCAGGCCTCCTGTCCTGTCCTGTCCGGGAAATAGAAAGAGTCACGCACAGTGAGGGAGCTCCTTTTACCGTAATGAGGCCCTGTTCTGTACCGTAAACACAGTCAATAATAAATAGTGCCAGTTTGAGCTACTGCATCTCATACACGAGTGCTTTTACAGTATATAGTAATTTCAATATCAACAAACAACTTAGAATGATAGCAATTTAATCCACTTGATATACAGTATATACACAGTACACTACACGTGCATGGAGAAGAGAGAGAGAGTAGGTACCGTAGCTCATTAAAGAGTGTCTGCTTAAATCCCATCGTTTGAATGGGTGGGTGGTAATCTGTTATGTAAGACTGTTGAGCCTCGACATGTCAGCGTGTATCCTGCCTGTCTGATATAAAACATCAATAAAACACTGGCCCATTCCAGGAAGTGGGAGGGCAGGGCCTCTTTGCTAATGTTTCCTGTGAGAAAGGGTAAACACTTTTTCCTTCCGTTTTTTCTTTTTCTTCCTTTTTTTCCTATCATTTAGTATAAAAGTGTATCTGCTTGATGTTGATAAGTACAGTACTTTGTCTGCACCCGTTCTTCTGTCGTAGACAAGTACAAATGTTTGCACATTACAGTATACATAAGATTTATAACTCAGATTTTGCCATGTAATTCATCAGAAATATCACAGATTCTGTACAATACAAGTATCTTTGCACAATGATACAATGGTGCATGATTTGCCATCGATACTGTGTGCATCATGCATGAGATAGATGAGACATGAGATGTTTTACCCTCACTTTAACACAAATGTTGTGCAGTGATCCTATCCGACCACCAGTGGCGCTGTGGTGTGAGATATGCACGTGGGGGATGCAGACGTTAGTATATTGGTTGAACAAAGACCACTGCAGTGAAGACTAGAGGAGGTGGATACCTGATATGTTTTTACCACTGTTATGATATTGTAGATGACGTGCTGTGTTCACAATTTCACAATATTGTTTCAGATCGTGACTTGTGAATGATTGCATATACCGTCGCTGTCTGGCAGAAACATCACGTCTAAATATTTAAACTAGCCTGGATCCAGCCCAAAGACCCCGCCCACTCTCTGAGTGGACGGCATCTCTTGAAGCTACGGGGTCAGGCTATATTTAGTTTTTTATTTTATTTTTCATAAAGTAATGCCCTGGAGAATTCTGAACACTTGCTCTAAAGAGGAAAATATGATTACCATTTCCAGTGATATCAATCGTAAAGCCAGATAAAGGCCATACTAGTGCTAATACTAATTTAAACTATGCATAATACTAATATCACTACTATTATTTTAACTAATAGATGTTGGTGTAGTCTAGGACATACATTTAATAGCCCTCAGGCCATGGACTATTTCAGCCTGCAAGACCTGCATTTGATCATCTTGATCTCCACTTTCAAACATGTAGCTGTGGTCAATGAATTTCCGATACAAGTGGGCAGTTATAATTAGCCTCAATATATGAGACCACTGGCAAATGAGATAAAATTGCAGTGTGAAACGTGGTCAGGAGGAAACAGCCTTCACCTCCCTGTCAGTGATGTCTCTCTCTGCATTCACACTCATTAGTTATCATGCGATGACAGCTGTGTGCCAGTAGTGTAAGGTAACCAAGTACATGACATAAAGTACAGTACTTAACCCATTCTGGGCGGGAATCCCTTTGGGGGTTTTACCCCTTCAGGCCGGGAACCCTTTTTGGGGTTCTGTACAGTATGTACAGATTTTAAAAAATTACAAAAATGTGATGCTGCTATATAAATAGGTACTTTTACTTTACTGGAGTATTTACAATCTTCTACATCTCTGAGGCAAATATTGTACTTGTACTGCACTACAATACAATTATTTGAAAATGTTTAGTTACTAGTCAGTCCTATATACACTTCCGCTATTTAAGGGTTAGGGGTGTGTGTGTGTGTGTGTGTGTGTGTGTGTGTGTGTGTGTGTGTGTGTGTGTGTGTGTGTGTGTGTATGTGTGTGTGTGTGTGTGTGTGTGTGTGAACTTGAACACATTAAACTGACCCCTCAGTATGAGGTTTTGGAAAAGAGCGACTGCTATAATGTACATGATTGTTCCATTCACCTGCGCCACCCACAGTAACACTAGCCCACACTTGCAATGCAGAGAGGACATGTATTGACATTTTCCTTTTTCGTTTGCTTGTGTACATTGGGTTTTCTTTAGTCGCAGTGTCAGGAGGACAAATTTGTAACAGTGAAAGTAAACGGACGAAAATAGTCGATCCAGACATAGTACTGTTGGCTTTGTCTAATTGAAAACCAATAGGGACAAGGCCCTATTTGGATAACAAGCTCCTCTGCTGACATATATGAGTAATTTGATTAGATGGCCTTTTGGTTCCAGGCCAGATGTTAAAGTCAACCAACTGCTGAGCATGCTGCCTTTAAATTGGTTGTTGGACTGTGTCCCGCTCCTCTGGTCCTGGGCCAAAGCTTCTGGGACATGCATTGGATATTGAGATTAAATAAGTGTCCTGTAGTGCTGTGTGGGTGAGCATGTGCGCGCGTGCACGTGTGTGTGTGTGTGTGTGTGTGTGTGTGTGTGTAACCCAGAAGAAGCACCTTCAGTTCAATGACTCACAGAATGTCCTACCCTGTCTACTACTCACTCCTCAGTCATCGTGTAATAGCAGACATGATATATAGAGTGGATTTTGTTCACCAATGTTAATACAATGACTTAATGAACAATAAAAAAAAACATTTAGACTGAATTAATTTGTACTACGTTCTATGTACTGTGTGTGTGTGTGTGTGTGTGTGTGTGTGTGTGTGTGTGTGTGTGTGTGTGTGTGTGTGTGTGTGTGTGTGTGTGTGTGTGTGTGTGTGTGTGTGTGTGAGGGGGGGGGGGGGGGGGGGCATTTAGGCCTGGTTTCAATGTATACGAAATAAGTTAAAACAGGAGTGCTACTTACTGGTATCCCTCAGACCACCGGTAATCAATTAATAAATATATTGCATATGAGCCCTGTGTCCCATGCCCAATCATTAAGATTTACCTAGACATACCACGGGACTATGCAAGGTCGTCTTCCCGGGTTGAACTTGGTTAATAATTCCCACTCTCTTCAGTCTTGTTAAAACAGATAGGTCTGCTGCCAGACACTGATGTGCCACAGTGTGCCCTCAACAGTGCTGCATTGTCTACTCACATGATACCATAGAGAGAAACTTGGAGGAAATTGATGGGGGAAGTGATAGAAAGAAGAGAGGAGCAAGACAAAGAGCAAGAGTGCATAGTAGGGCAAAGTCGATGTCAGATATAGACCATACTCCATTTGACATATATATATACTGTATATATATATATATATATATATATATATATCACAATACTGCCCAGCCCTCTAGACCAGAGCATGGCACCAGTGCCAGCAAAATCTGCGAAATTAGCAGAGAAGACTGGTCACTTCCACCCTAGTGATGTAGTGTTGTATCTGCAGTGTAAGCATAGGGAAGGACGATGGCCCCCAGAGCAGAGATGATGATCAGCGCGGCTATTAATGTTTTAATAGGCTATAAATGAGCATAAATAAAACTAATAATCCCGTGCACGTGTACTGTACTGTTTATCATGTACTGTACGCTGTTCCTACAATGAGAGGCCTATGAATGCTAGCCGCATAAGCTAACCAAGACTAAACAAAAGGTAAATAAATATTTTTAAATAATTCTTAATCAAAAAAATGTTTTTCTTATACTGTCTGTACACTGTTTAGTTTGATATTTTAATGACAAATTTGGTTGAGGAGGCAATTTGTAAAGACTCAATTGTAATATATCTCCTGCCTGGGTCATCTGTGTATAATAAAACAGTAAAAACTGTGTATAATAAATACATTCCTAAAAGAAACTGGGATATAGTTTCCCAATACATTAAATACAGTACAGAATTTCCAGATTACAGAAATGGGGTCTCCACCAGGGCCTACAAACTTTGCTCATAGCCATCTGGATCACATGACCCCAGATTTTACGTGTATACCACTTTGTGTGAGTTTAGTAGCAAAACGTTTTTGTTTTTTCTTTTGTTTTTCTCGGAAACGCATTATGGCAGAAAATGTAATCTGGCACAAATAGGGTCTACAGTGTTGATTTATAGGTGGTCTCTTTATGTTCACCATGAGAAGATTGTAAAATTGTAAAATTGAGATAGAGGTTCTTACGTGGCTTATATTAGTGGGACGTGTCAACAAGGTTTCATTTACAAACACCCAGTGAAATACAGGAAGATAAACTCCCAAAAGAACAAACTCACAATAGATAAACAGGAGGTTACAAATTGGCAAAGAGGAACAAAACAAAGCAAACTCAGGTGAACAGATACTCAATCAACACAAGCTAAGCTAGAACAACAGGGCTAACTAGACACAGGTGAACCAGACAATCCATAATCACAGGGTGGGGTGAGACCATAGAGCATAGACACAGAAAGGTAGACGCCTTCTTCGGCTCTGGGGCGTGCATGTGTATCTCGAGAGGAGGCAACATGGAGGTTTTGCTGGAAGCGAAAGCTTGCCAAGATTGTATGACCGACGTACGGTTCAAGAGTTACAGGCAAAGCGTGAATCTGCCTGTTATAGCGCCACCATGGATGAGGTCAGGTGGCATTTTTTCATTGGCCTAGTGGGATTGTGTGCAAATTTGGGGGAAGATCTTGTAGCAGATGTTCTGCGCTAGCCTCCAGGGAGTGTGCATACACAGTTCCATGTCAATGAGATTACAGTAGCTGTTCACAGACAGACGGATGCACACACACACAATGACAAACAGGCAGACAGAACCGAAAACATAGTCTCCGCCACGCCTTCAGCCTGGTGGAGACAATTACCCGTAATTGTAAACAATTTAATTGATAAAATAAATATAAACTGTTTTGTTGAATATATATTGAATAAGAAATATGATACAGGTCTGTTAGATTGAACATCTAATCTGATATCTAATCCAGAGCAGCTAACTACAAGTGAGTAGGGGTTACGTTTCTTGCTGTTTTTGCATTTATCCTACAATTTTCCAGTTGCATGATTTCTATAACCACTGCCAAGCAAGCCACACTACCACATGAAAGCATGTCAACATAGCAAGTCAATTCAAAGAAATACATGGTGTGTGTGTGAATGCTTAAAGCAATGTTTGATACATTGCATGCACCGTTGTATGCACGCATCATATAAATAAATTACATAACAAATATGGGAAATGTATGCCAACTGACCAGACATGGTCCAGTATTCCCACCGTCCCATGCATGTACAGAATGATAATGTAGACTTTTTTCTCTCTCTTTTTAGATAATGTACAATGTAAAATCTTCATGAATAAATCAAGGAGTGCAGTGTCCCTCTCTTGCCTTAGGAACCATGTACAAGAGTAAATGTCGTGTCCCCAGTCTACGGTCCCCACGCGGCACCAGCGAGGAGTTTGACATCCTGGTGGGGGTGTTGCACGAGGACACGCGCACCCCCCTTCCTCTTCATTACTGGACTATACACTTACAGTAGGCAGTGGATGAGAGCAGGAACCTATACCTTACTATTACACCAAGGAGGTGTAACCCCTGGCCCCCAAACTGGGGGCCAGGGGTCCCTACAATATTTTTTCAGCATGGTTTTTCTTCTAACTCAACAGTAAACAAACCAAAGTGTATACAGGATATCTGCACATTTCTAAAGTTACAATTTAATGACCTTTAAGACCTTTTTACTAAATGCAAAAAAAAGCAGGCACGGGAGCTTTTGAACAGAGTGGAGACAGTGTGCCAAAGTCAAGATTATATTTGTAACCTAATTGTTTTGTTATTTCCTTTCTTGATTGATTGATTATGTTTTGTAACATCAATTCGTAGAAGCTTAGAACAGAACTTCATCCTTTACAGCTGTAAAAATGTGTAATGGGACGATGAAGTTGAAGTTGCACTTTCTAGTGATTTATTAAGTATTGATCTTGGCAACGTGTCCATCAAAGCCCTGTCTCATCCAGAATATTCAAGCATTCTGCTGCAGTCTAAGTAGACATCGGACTTGATTGTCATGGTCTTTGTTCCAAAGACATTCCATTTCCCTTTTCTTTTCCCTCCGTCTGTGAAGTGGCGGTGCTGGTATGTTTCTGCAGCCCTGTGCCTGGTTGTCTGCCAGTGACCGTACTTTGAACCAGCAGCTGGGGCGTGAGCACAGCCAAAGATAGAGGGGTTTGCAGCAGAAGCTCTCGCACGCTCTCTCTCTGTCTCTCTCTCTCTGTCTCACCAAAACACGTCCTTCTGTCTTCCCGTTTCGGTTTCCATGTCATTGATCCAAAGTGTGAGTCAGGATCTAAACTGCCTCCACGGTGTGAACAGGGTTAGCTTCTATGGGGAGAGTTAAACACTATTTCAAGCACTTTGCCACCACCTTTACAAAAAGAAAAGCCTGCATACTGCAGTAAACTGCAAACTACCGCAATATGTTTCAACAGGAGATTTATTTATTTTTATCCCACGATTTGTAACCCATTTTTTCACCCATGCCAATTGCCTAAGGCTGTAAACCTGGACGTGTGTGGAAGGAACACGTTATTCCAACCAGTTCCTTTCCCTTCCATCAGGCGTCCCGAATTCCCGATTGACATGGGGGGGCAGTATAGAAACCAGGATTACTGTATGTTATTCGTGAGGGTACGTACGTACCCCTATAGTGAACATGTGAAGAACATGCAAACTCAACACGGAAAGGCCAATTCGCCACCTAGGGTATGGGTGTTGATGACGTGGAGGAGAGAATATGCCCACAGCCAGCGTCCCCGGCGGGAACTTGGGACCTTCAAGCCCCTTTGTAGACATTAAAGGATTTCCCCTGAGTTCGTCTCTACTCTATGTGTTGACGTCTCTGCAGCACAGGATTTACTACTGGTTCTCCAGGCGCTCAGCTGAGGGACAAGCCCTTTTATTTCCATGGAGCTATTCTTTCCAGGCTACAGGGTGGCCTCTGTGCAAAATGACTGTTTTTGTTCGTATGGGAGAGCTATGCTTATGATCCGCCTCTCCTTTTTTCTCTCTCCCGCCATGGATAAATGTAGCTCCCTCCCCCTCTTTCTCTCTTCCGCGCGCGCACGCACACACGCACACACGCACACACGCACACACACACACACACACACACACACACACTTCCCCATTTTTCATTGCTTCTTACTTTGAATCTTGCATTTAATGTTGTTGGCTTGAGCAAAAACAGGCTGCATTTTCAGAGGTTCAATGAAAAATGCAACGTTACGACCTCTCATTACCGGTGATAAATGCCTTTTTCGTTCAAAAAGAGTCAATATAAAGTTGCGAAGAATAACTCCTAAACAGAGATGAATCATGCAAACTATTTATAGCACACAGATGCATGTTTGTACCGGTTTTGCTTCGTCCTGCAGTTTGCCGTTACTGCCATAGGATGTTGTTGTTCTAATAATAGCAGGCTACAAAGCTTCCCGCTAAGAAAACCTGGTGCTAACGCACTGCAGATTTCCTCTCTCCCCACTCAGTTGCTTCTTAGTCACTGCCAACTTAGTGTTTTATATTGTGAGTCAGACAGGGGGGATGGGGTAGATACACAGTACATGTCCTTAACTGGTCACTGTGGGGTGTGGGCTGCGTTGGCTCAATCAGTTGCACTGACCACATGTTCCTTACCACTTTTGAGGAGCCTAGATTGAATTCAAGTCATGTCTCCCCTACCTCTGCCCTCAGTTTCCTGTCTCCCATCAACTCTCCTATCTAAGTCTAAACTGCCAAAAATTAATCTTGGTTACTTCCATTTACATTTTAGTAGAACTACTAGAGCGATGCCCGTGGGGCCTCTACAGTGGTGCCCGTTGGGCACTGGCCTACTTGGAACGATGCAAGCTGGAAATGCATGCCCCACCCAGATATTATGTTTGTGTCCCTTTTACAGCTCCATATACAGTATGGACCCTGGGCAGGGGCCCTGTCCAGAGCCCGGGCAGAGGACTTTTTGGGGTGGTTCTGGACAACCGTGGGTTACAATACAAGGACACAAATATTACAAGGTGCTGTAAATACTGTACAGTCAGCAAATCTTGGGACATATACCCACACCCCCTTCAGGCGTCTTTGCCATATTTTGCAGCTACCTACAGTATAGTAAAAGGGTCACAGAAATTTGCAAGCTGTTTAGCTCAAGCCTCCAGAATGGATGGGCAACGTTGAATGCAGGGCTGTCGCTCCTCATTTCAGCTAGTGGACTGTAATGAGGTTTAGACGCATGCCTAATGTTTCCCAGTAAGAGGTGAATTCAGGCCAATTGAGTTTATTTTAGGTTTATTTGAGAAATCAATTTAATTTGATTTTGTCTCCTGTTGCCTCTCTGTAACGTTTAAATCATGATGGCTCAACATCAACAGGAATAACTGCTTCAGAGTGTTCCTTGTTGTAGACTTGTGAGTCGTGAGGCTAATTTGGTCACAAACAGCTGGTAAAACGTAAGTAATATTGAAGCCATATGGCTTCCAAGCACTATGCTTACAGTCATCTGCTAGTGTCAACAAACCCTGCTTTAGTAATCCCGACTCTGTTTTGGTCCAGGGCACTAATTTGATGTCAAAAGTGTGGTGCTGCAGTTTTTGGGATGTAGTTTTAGAGTGGAAAAACACCCACCTTTTGCTGTGGGGGAGAGGGTGTGTTCAAGTGCATTTATGTGTCCCACGCCTTAAAATTGAGGGCGTTGCCCGCTGGCAAAGGATATGATTTTATGTGTTTGTTTATGAATTAGAACATTGCCACCTGTGCTTGGGGAAAAGCATCAATTTATATGAAGTAGAACGAGGACCTAGCCCACTCTTGTTTTCGAGCACCAGCTGTCAAGCATTGGGCATTTTACATGCCAATGAATCTTTCCAGACCTAAACATTGACCAGCCGAGAGCTGGCAATGTCAATAGGAGTTTTGAAACTAACACACCCCGTTATGTCTCACCAACTGCATGGAATCCTCAACTCAGCCAAGAGACCCGGTCGTTGAGACGGACACTTTTTGATGCCAAGGACGGGTAGGATCCCATTAAAGCTACCGTACAGTCAGTTCTAATGCTCCCACAAAGGTCAAGCATTATTCAACAGCAATTGAAGTCAAATTTGTACATGAAGCCAGTATTGAAGTATCCACAGTAAATACTTTTAACACTACTTAAGTATTGAAAAGTAAATATTAGAAAGTACATTTACTTTTTAATATGGCACTAGGTGTCTATTATGGACGGACCGCATCAGAAATGTGGACCTCTATGGGGTCCTATACATACCACGGGTCACAGACAAAGTCTGTGGGCAGGCACCCAGAATTTACTCTATGGGAGCCAACCCAGGGCAAAGCCATGAGGGGAAAGAAGCGCATCACCTACAGGTCCTACATACTGACGCACTGCGGCACGACAGCTTAGCTAACAACACTGTAGAGAACCTGATGTTAGATAGGAAAGTGTGGAGGGCAGCGATCCAGGAGTCTCGAGTTGGTGTTGGCTAGACCTCACTCTCGCAGTAACTAACCTTTTAAAATGATTGCATTACTGTATTTAGATACTGTATATTCAAATATTTTCAAGAATTGTGATCTGCAAGCTCACAACACATTTATAAAGATTATAAACCCTTTTTCAAGGCTTGTTTCCATTTGTACACTCTCACAGACCTCAGGGATCCATTTGGAACCCGGGCCCTCACGGAACACTGTTCCTATACTTGTAAAACTGCTGCCATGTAAAAGCTGTATTACCACAGGCCTGACTCATGTGTTTGAGAGCATTATCAATGTGCTGTGGTCCGACACAGTGCTACGCGTATATCTATTCTACGTCCGAGCATAGACATGGTCATCATCATCATTTTTCAACCGCGGTCGAGATCATGGATTTCACAATATTACGCCAGACTTCCCGGTCCTTCATTGCCATCCCCAGTTCCTGCTTACTGATGCCTGTGTCCCTAGCGATGACATCAGGGAACGACAGTTTTCTACCTCTGCTCTGCTTTGAGGCAGGACTCCAGAGAAGAAGGGAAGATATAACCTCATTGTCAGCTCTGTAGCAGTGGCCTGCAAACTGTGTTCTTCTGGATCGGAGTAGTGAAGAAACACGAGGAAGGTTGCCGTATATTAGATTAGTCGACGGGTGGCTCTTCCAAGACAGATTTTGCGCTCTCATTAGAAGGCGGTGTAAGTGCCATTCAACCGTTTCTCTAGTTTCTTTGAAAGTGTCCATGTCTCGGAGCCATAGAGTAGAATCGGCTCAACGGTCGTCCTAAATATTTTTTACTTTGAACCACTTACTTAGCTGGGGTGACCAGATCTTATGCATGCCATTGCAGGCTGACCAGGCCATACCCTTCCTGGTTTGAAAGTCCTTTTGGGAAGAAGATATATATGAACCCAAATACTTAGTAGTCATCAACCTGTTTCAGAGGAGTGTTGTTAAGTGTTTTTATAATGTGGTTATTGTTGGATTTGCATATATTTACGTATTCAGTTTTGGTCTCGTTGAGATAAAGACCAACACAGTTGTAGTCCTGCTCAACAGACTGGAGGAGAGCCTGAGCGTATTCCAATGATTGACTGATAAGCGTGATGTCATAGTCATGTCATAGCTATATGCTGGATAGTCTACCAAGAGGTTACTCCGTGGCGGGAAATAAATAAATAATACAAGTACGATATAATACAAGAGAATGACGGATTATAATGGCTCTTTGGATACAATTTGCATTGGGAATATTAAGAGAATGGGATGAGAGCGCATGATAAGCCAACAAAGACTATATGAGGGGCATCACAATCACTGCTGTGTTGGAATATTAGGACCCATTCAACAGTCACAAGGTCCCTAGCTTAACCTTGGTGACACAACATTGAACCATATCCTAGCTGTGGTTTTGTTTACTACTATCACTCAACAACATCATTATATGAAGAGCAGACATTTCCCTCAAAACAGCAGGGTATTTCCATATTTGACATTGGATTTTTTTTGTTCCACATTAAAATCCACAGCTATGTTTACCTGCTGGTGGAATGATGGAAATGATTGCTTAAAATAGAAGCACTTGCGTGTGAGAATGGACTGAGTCAGATACTATAGGGAAAAAGACAGGGATGAGAGGCTGAACCAGGGCGTCGAGGTGAGGTCATCACTGGAAAAGGGAATTACACGGCCCCTAGCCTCCTTCTTGTGCCAATAATGGGTGCCTCTTCCCTCCCTAAACAAACATTTACTGTGCTGTAGATGGAAATCTACATACTATAGCACCAACTTGAGAAAATGCCCTGTGTGCCAACAGTCATTGTGTTCTGGCAAATGTTTTGGATGTGTATTGTGATTTATAATAAAAACCAAAAAACACCAGTTGATTTCATACGAGCGACTTCTGACTGGCGTCATACATGAGGTAGGAGATATTCTGTTCATTAACTAAATACGACTTCTGACTGGCGTCATACATGAGGTAGGAGATATTCTGTTCATTAACTAAATACGAGGCAGCAGCGTTAACTGAAAACGGAGGTTGGACTGAGTTCAAAGAACCACTTCATGAAGCGAGATCCAGCCAGTGTGTTTAAGTTGGCTCACTCACTATGAAACGGGTCACTTAACTGTGGTTGTGCAAAGGGTTGGGGAGTGGGGGATGTAAAAATGAATGAACCTCTTTTAACACAACCTCTCCCTCAACAGCAGCATTGACATCTAGTGGTGTGACTCCCAACGCCACATATAGATGTACACACAACGTAATGTGCCCACTTTAGAAGTTGCGATGTAAGCGTTCCTCTGTGACGACAGGGGTGGTATGACATCTGCAACAGCCAATCAGTCTATACATGTTGAGTTTTCTACTCCCAGACACAGCTGGCTGAATGTGGGGAGGGGCTGTGAAAACGATGACATCACCGCTACTGTGCTGTGGTGTGTGTGTGTGTGTGTGTGTGTGTGTGTGTGTGTGTGTGTGTGTGTGTGTGTGCTGGGGGGGGGGGGGGGATTTGCTTGCAGAAAATGAAAAGACAAAGTTACTTTTGGGTCTTGGGACATAAGTGTATTTCAGGATGTATTAATGCAACATACATACATTATTAATACATAATTATTAATAAATAATAAATTAATGATGAGCATTGTTTAGACTTCTGTAATGATCTTCCCACGCGTATTGCAACATTCTGTGGCAACTGTGGCAATTGCAGACCATGCATCATTTTGCTTAAGTACTTTCACTTCCCCTTTACAGAGCACTGTTTATAGAGCTGATCTGTGTCGCTATGGGAACGGTGTCCCGACACACAAGGTGGAACAAATACTGATAAGAAATTGTGGTGAAAGAAACACGCTAACTTGCCAACAGGTCTTTGCAAAACCATTCTTGAAATTTTGTAAAACACACAATGGACAGTTTGCACTTGACTTTTTCATTGGCCGTGCTCCCTGTGTGTGTGTGTGTGTGTGTGTGTGTGTGTGTGTGTGTGTGTGTGTGTGTGTGTGTGTGTGTGTGTGTGTGTGTGTGTGTGTGTGTGTGTGCGTGTGCGTGTGCGTACGCATGCGGTGGGGGTGGGTAGGTGAAGAAGGTTTAGGTCGTAACTCGTAACATAGTCTGGCTGTCTTCCTGTCTCG
Source organism: Protomyctophum bolini (assembly GCF_963924005.1). Lineage (NCBI taxonomy): Eukaryota > Metazoa > Chordata > Actinopteri > Myctophiformes > Myctophidae > Protomyctophum > Protomyctophum bolini. The sequence continues at coordinate 14,942,782 of NC_137871.1, read as the reverse complement.
GTGAATTAGGCCTGCAGGCCGGGTAGCGGGTAGGGTGGTGATGGGGGGATTCCCAATCCACCATCCATGACGTTGTTTTTCCCAAGCTGCCTGCTTCTGTAGCTCTCTCATTCTTTCAACGTTCCATTATTGGGCTACTCTTGTCTGGCACTACCCCCCTCCCACCCCTATGATTCTCTCTGCACTCCGCGGAGCCAGTGGTGTGTATTTGTCCTTTTAAGGCCCTCCGAGGGGTCTGGTGACAATAGGCCTGATGTTGTCATACACCACTGTGTGCTTTTGCTTTCCCTCTCAAGGGGTCTTACTGCTGCTGAAGGTGTTTCCCGACTGGCCCGCTGGCGGGCAGCTATCAGGAGGAGGTAAACAGGAAGCTGGACAAAAAAGCTGCTGATGTCGTGGGGTTCATGACATCATCATCTGTTTTCTCTTTGGATAAAAGGTTGGGAGATGGTTTTGTCTTCCCCAGCAGTCAGCAGGAAACGGCTTGTTAAACAAATGTCTTGTTTGGCTTATGGCCTAAAAGAGCCTATGATCTTAAAAGATAATAAGAACTCATTTATCTTTCTCTCTCTCTGCGCGCGCACACGCACACACACACACACACACACACACACACACACACACACACACACACACACACACACACACACACACACACACACACACACACACACACACACACACACACACACACACACACACACACACACACACACACACACACACACACACACACACACACACACACACACACACACACACACACACTTTCTCACTCTCTGCCTTTGAAATATCTACAAAAACATTGACAATTGTTATAATAATAATACTGCCTTTACATCTTTATCGCACTGCTTAACAAAACGCTGTCTTTTTCACTTCATTTGAAATTGTGATCTGATTTAACCTCTGTTGAGGTGAATCTGCCATATGGTCAAACGTGTGTCCACTATCCAGCACACCGGATGCACGTGCCTTGTAATGAATATTCCAAAACCGCTCAGATATTCCAGTAGCTAAATGGCTCTAGGAAATCCTTTGATTCCCTTCTATCATCTTTCATCCGTCCCCTCTAGCTAACACAGTGTACTGACAGGAGAGGATGAAAGGGGGTCCTAAGCTGTCATATTAAACACAACTGTCTCACTAAGGATTTGACCTTCTCAGATGTAAGCAATGACCTCACTGTGTTTGCTAGACCTACGGAGTGACAGCTGATGGAGGTGACCTTGAGTATCAGGCTTATTTTGCCTTTAACCTAAACAGAAAAAGACCTTGGTGTATTAAGCTGTTTGGCAGACAGGGGAGATTAGTGCAGTAATTTGGCTAAACGTGCTGTGGTTTAAGAGAGGGGAGAGGAGAGAGATAAATAAAAGAGTGAGTGGGAGCGAGTGAGAGGCAGTGGGATAAACACAGGGTAAATACTAAATAACATGAAAAGTTGTTGGTTTTTGATCTGAAATGTTGTGATTTAAAAACAAATCCAACTGACTCATGTATTCACTCACGCAGGTGTGCTCTATTCAGTGTACACTGTACATATGTGTGTAAACAGGAGCATAGATTTGGTTGTCTAGACTCTTACAGTTACATTTAATTAAATGAAAGTCCTTCATCATTAGTTCATTGTTGGCATTCACATCGAAACATAGCAGTTAGGATTCATTGTAGAAATACCAGTCCTGCCAACAGAACAGAGATTACAGAGAGAGGTAAGTCATAGTTTTTGTTTTGTGACCGACAATGCTCACTGCCGACTGTATCTAGGCAATGGCTTCTAAACATCCTGAGCTAATATGTTTTTGAGTGTGCAACCACTCCCTTACGGAGCTATGTGTGTGGGTGGGTGGGTGGGTGGGTGTGTCTGAGCACGAAAACAGCATGGTTGTTTTTCACCACCTGTGCGCAACCTAACACACACGCACATATTAACTGTATGTATGGTGATTTCGGGTGTGCCAGTTCAGTACAGTGACAGTAGTACCCTCACACGGTAACTGTCATTTCTCAACCGTTTCGGACACGGGGCGGCCCGGCCCCCTGTGGGTCTGGAACTTCCACAAGGTAATGCTTGTGGGGCAGGGCAGCTCTTTGGTCTAGTAAAGTTGGTCTGCCTGGGAAGGGGAACTAGATAGTGGGAACCTCTCTGAACTGTCTGGTGAAAAGAAGCAGGTGACTCCACCCGGGCCCGGCCAACAGTGGGGCATGGCAGCAGTACATACAATACGGGTATTAGAGATCAGCGGATGAGCTTCTTTGTCATAATTATAATCCGCCCGTTATCCGACCGAAATGTATTCATTAATCCAATTTATTAATCTGCACCACCCGCAATCCGCTGCGCAGGGAAGCGCCCAGCGTATACAGTATAGCCTATCTACAAGCTCACAACGCGTCGCTGCGACGTGTTGTGAGCTTGTAGATCGGCTATTTATACTACTTGTACAAACAATGTCACTCACGACTCTCTCGACAGCTCACCAATGTTACATAGTGGTTGTATATATCCATTTCCATGGGAAAATGATGTAATTAAAAAACTACTAACACACGCACGCCGATATTTTGTGCGTTTTAAAAGCTATAATAAGCATATAGATAGATGCCATTAATTTATTTCCCTCATTATTTGACCCGCGGTTTATCCGATATAAATTTATAATATATTGAATTGACCCAAATCCACCCTAAACTGTGGTTCACCCACGGCTAAATCCGCCACCCGCTGGTCTCTAAGGGGTATAAGACGGAATTGGGAGATAAAAAGTTGCAAATGATGGTTACATTTTCATATACCGTACTATAGGCAAAAGGTGCACAGCACACCAGTCCTTGTGAGATGCCAGCCAACGGGAAAGACACTGAATGAAGAAAATGTGTAGCCGGCTAGCCGCACACTCGTAGCTGCTAATGCCACACGTTTATTGAGGACACAGATAATAAACGTGTGGCATTGGCAGCTACGAGTGTGCAACTATACATTTTTCTTATACATTGTCAGCTAACCAAAAGTCTAATTAAGGGATTGACATAATTAATGGTGAGAGTAAGAAAGCCAATACATGTGAGAGAAATGAGAGAGGTGACGGAGGGTGGAGTGGTCAGCACAGACAGAGAGGGGAACTGAATGGCTGTGATGGAGGGAAATAGTGCAGGGCAGGCAGGGTGGAGTTGTGGGAGAAAGATAAGTGCAAGAGGGAAAGAATAGTGAGAAGAGAGTGGCAGGATGCAGAGCTGATATAAGCACATTCTAGTCTTGTTCCCACAATGACAAAGCTTGAATCTTGGATGAAAAAGAAAATCTTATTGAAATGACAAAAACATAAACAAACCAAAAACGTGTGGTTATGTGTTCATCTTAAATTTGCATAAAGGATGGACACCACCCATGTTGTCATACACACAGTTGCTATGGTGCAGGCTATACTGTCATTGTTGATATAGGCAACAGTCAGAGAATACCTTCCTCTACTACATAGACAATATTACTCATACTGTGACGTACTGCCGCGTTATTCTGCTCTGTGTATAGGCTAGTGCCTAGAAGAGCACATGCGCAGTCATGCGCAGTCATACACACACACACACACACACACACACAGCTGATGCAATGATGTCCAATTTTATGTCACTGGTTATTTTTTCATCAGTCACCTTGGTAACAAACATTACTGTGAGCCCAGCCCACCTGCTGTACCCACCTGCTATGTACAGATACTATTGACACATTATCTGCAGGCTATGCTCCACTCAGTTCTGTATAAATGCAATTATCTCTCTGGTATAAAGGATTCTGTGGCTGGTATTATTTCCATAGCGTAACAACTAGTGTACCAAGTTAACCATACCATACTGTGTACTTCCTCACATGGTGTTTCCCCCCCCCCCCAATACAAAATCGTGCCCCCCTCTTGACAAAGGCTAAAATCGCCCTTGCAAACTTTACTGTTTTGATCACTTTCTTTCTAGTAAACTTAAATAAACAGATTGTTGAAAAAGATTCATAATGCATATCCTATATATAGTATATAGCTGTTTCAGGAAAAAGTTAAATGGAGTTTAATGTAGATTGGATGGTGTAACATGAGATGTGCAACAAGAATGTCAAATTCTTTTCAACTGATTTTGACCCACCAACCTGACTAAAGGTAACCTGGGGACCACCACTATTGTGTCGTGTGGGTCCATCATAGACCTTTCTGCCTTGGTAATCACTAATCACACTATCACAGGCTACATTCTAGCCCCTCTCGGAACCCCATCGGTTGAGCTCTTTTCATCGCCCTACGTTCCTGCCTCTGATCTGCTCTGTCGCAGCAAGCCAGTGTCGGTGCGGGAGGCGGTACAATGGGAAGTCAATAAGGAAGTCAAGAAAGGAAGGAAGAGAGAATTTCAGAGCAGCCAAAACTGGGGAAAAAAGATTACAAATACTTAACGGCATCTGCGCCAAATGAAAGTTCTTCCACGTTTCCGTTGTCTCCTATAGCCACTTTATGCATCTTTGAAACATCTCACCACCACTTAAGCGGAGCGCAGATCGGCCTGAGACGGAGCGTATGTACAGCTGTCTACCATAGAAAGTGGAAGAAATGCAAAGGGACCCTACCCCTTGTTGGCTGTTATGTCAAAGCCAAAAACCTCTAGCTCGAACCAAAAGGAAATAGCAAATTATTGAAGTGATCAAGAGCAACATACATATACAGTATGTTCCCTGTTACAACTCACATACCTTCAACAGCAGATACAACACAACATACAAACTGTAGATTCACAGTTACTGAACATGTTTCATTGCCACCCAGTCATTGGGTCCCAAAATGAAAGTAATAGTACACCAGCTGAATCCACTAGTATACACACAGCATACAACACAAGCAGCAGCAGCAAAGATTAAGGTAAAACAACGTAAGCAAAAAACAAAGTTCCTACCTTTTACTTCATCAGTCGATAAGTGATGCCAGGGCCTCCGGCTCTCTCTAGTTCATGAGCAGCTCTCCAGCAGCGTCTGCAGTCATCTCCATCTTCTATACATCTGGCTAGCTGGCCAGCACTTTCCTCCCAGTATCAATGGCACCGACCAGCCTCATTCTCCTGGCTGCCATCTTCTCACTCAACCTTGGATGTTTAGTACACACTGGTGTAGTGCAGTGGTCATGGATTTAGGCCAGGCTCTAGGGTCCAGCATGCAGCATGTCACAGAAGAATGGACTCAGGGCTGAGAAGAAGCTGAGCTTGGGGGTCTGGGGTCATCACCCTGACTCGTGTACCTGTGGAGCAGGATGAGAGAGACACGGGTAAGTATTAAGGTAGAAAGAAAGTAAGCTTACCAAGAGCAACATACTGTACCCTGTGACCTGTCACAACTCACTAGCAACAACAGACACACATACCGGTGGTACACAACCTGTGTACTGCATCCTTCCGGTTACAACATACAGCTACATAATATAGTACATATAGTGCTGCACAATTAATCCAAAAAATATCAAAATCTAGATTCAGACAGCTATGCGATCTCATTTCTAAATCTGAGAAAGAATCGTGCAGCACTACTTGGATGTCAGTCAGTCAGTCAGTCAGTCAGTCAGTCAGTCAGTTGTTTGGTTACCCCAGTGACATCATGTGACATCAAATATTAAGCCCATATATGGAAATGCCCCCACATATGGAGATCCCTGATGTCATCAATATTGGCCCACAACTCTACATCTATTCATAGTCCAGTTGTCGGTGAAGAGGTGACCACCGGTGGTTAGTGAAAACAAATGTGTTGTGTGAGCGGTGACCACCACAGCGTGACGTCATGTTGTAGTTTTCGGTGGTCACCTCTTCACCGTAAACTGGACTATGAATAGGCCTTTACTCCTGTGGGCAATGCCCAAAGACAGGCAGTGTAGCAAAAATAAAGCATAGATTATAGAATGGTATATTTCCATTCAAATTGTGTGTAATTTGTTTTGCTACACCACCTATCCTAGGGCATAGTAATCACGCTGCAGCAAGTTGTGAGATTGTAGATCTGTTGTTTTTGTCACGTCCGGTACATGGCTGCAATCATATATTACATATTTTGTGTAATGTTATACATATTTTGGAGGAAATTTCTTTTATTAACTAAATCAATCGCCAAAAACATCTACATAGTTTTAGATATAGGTCCAGGACCTTTGATACATTCCTACTAGCCTGGCTCCAGCTGAATTGCTAGCCACACCCATTAAAAATGAAGTTGAATAATGAAGTGAAACGAAATGGAAATTCAGTTAAGCAAAGCAAAGTTACCATGTTTACCCAGGGTAAATGGACTAAACTCAAGAAATTGTTTACAGCCAGGGCCAGGCCCAGCTAGGCTAATCCAGGATTGTTTGAATGACAGTACATTTCAAGCACAAACTCAATACAAAGACTGTTAACTGTGAGTGGACGACCCATTTAAGCATTACACTTGTTTACAAGAGGGTCTACCTTGTTCAATTCATCAAAAGGACCCTTGATTAATTCCAGGACTGGAAAATGCTTTTTCTAATTCTAAAATATTTCCAGGAATTTCATGACTGTGGCTAGCCCCACAAGCAGAACCCAAATGTAGTAAAGTTTCTGACACTTTTATGACTTTAAGCTAGGTCCAATCATAAAAGCTTTCGGAGGGTTCCGAGAGGGGCTAGACTGTGGCCTAAGGTGGGAACCCATGATATAGCACTTTAAGCACCTTTATGTTTGTTAATTTCACCCTCCCTGGCTCCCTCCCGCTCACTCACAGTCACACATGCAAAGGGCTTTATTGGCATGACAAAACACGTTTACATTGCCAAAGCAAAACATATGCATGCACACACACACACACACACACACACACACGCGCACGTTAATGCTTAGCATAGCCTAGGTAGCTAACTCACCTGCAGAATAAAAACAAATCGACAAAGCACTTTCTCTTTGTTATGAAGATGAATTAACTTCTCTTTCAAAAACTGTCACGAGCAGTTTTCACTTCCTAATAACCCAGACTTCCATGATGTTTAAAGATATAAGTTGTTATTTCACAGTCTGTTTGTTTTTTGTTTGCAGAATGTTCAGCTAGCCGCGAACGAAAATAACAGCCTGGTAGTGCATGGGGCAGGGACAGTAATCCAGTAATAGAGTGGCGACACGCTTTGATCTCGCCGCAAAGCGGGATGCTTTGGGTAAACATTGGAACTATACCATTGGGATATAATGAGCACTTCCGCATTCCATTGTTACAATGGCAGTCAACGCTAGTGTCGCCACTCCATTCAATTCAAAGGAGCTTTGTTGGCATGAGAAAACGTACGTTTGGGTTTAATTGCCAAAGCAGAAGTGGAACAAGACAATAAAAATAAAACGATGTATTTACAAATAAATATGGGATATAAATAGGAATTAAATAAAGGTGTAAACAGAGCTGTGTTACATTAACACTTTGGGTAATACTATCTTGTGAAACTATATAAAAAATATTGTGCATTTTTTCTGTCAGAGATAGTATAGGTGATGTTAGCTTTATACTTTTGAAAGTTGACAGCAGTATTTAAATGTTTTTGCATTCACTAGTATAGAAATAAAAAAAACATTTGCGACAATTAAGTAGCAGCAATTTATTCAAATGTAATTGAATTAAAGTTAGTTGCTAGATGTTTATATAACATCATTTATACACGAGATCATTTGCTGTAGGGTATAAACAGTGTACAGTACACACAATGGTTTGTATTCCATGTGACATCCTTCTCCTGTTTCAGCAGCTCACAAATCTCGCTGCTGTGTTTGCACATTGTTGTACTTCACCCAACAGATATGGGAGTTTTTTGTCATTAGTCATGTTTTCAAACTAAGTATATGTCTCTGATGTCTTGGTACATTGGGCAGATGGTTAGGATGTGTAGCTCAGTCTCTACCTCGTTGAAATCTGTCTTCTCTTGGGAACCAGGTCTGCCTATATCGAGTTACCGTAATTTCCGGACTATAAGCTGCTACTTTTTCCCCATGCTTTCAACCCTGCGGCCTATACAACGGTGCGGCTAATCTATGGATTTTTACAGCTAACGGCCACTAGGGGACCCAATAAATCTATCTCTATGGCCGGCTATGGCCTCTATGCGGTTTATAGTCCAGTGCGGCTTGTATATGTACACAATTGGTTTTTTCCCTAAATTTAGCTGGTGCGGCTTATATTCAGGTGCGGCTTATAGTCCGGAAATTACGGTAATGTTTTCCTTAGTTTTGGGTGTCGTGGCTGTCGCCACTCTCTTACTATATTACTATGAGTACCCTATGCCAAGGCTAGTTTGCAGCAGGTGCGTGTGGAGGGGCATGGTATACCAGAGGATTTTAAAGAGCGCGCTTGAAGCCTGCTCAGTGCTCAGGGAATGTCTATTCCAATTCACTGGAGGAGCGTCTACTTTCTAGGGCAGTGGTTTTGGACTCTTTTCATCCTGTCATGTTAAGGTCTATTAATTTTGCTTTTATGCCACAGACCATTTTGATGACATTTAGCCTCTCAGACCCAAAATCTGTCTGAGAATATTTTTTCATTGTCATTGAATAAGATGTCCACAATTCCATGCTAGCTATTGATTGATTGATAGGAGAGATAACAGGCAAACGTTGATCAAAATAACAATTCTTCTACATTCTCTAGTCTATTGTGTATGCTTCTTGTAAATTAAGTAATGCAGATGTTTAACAATAATTTAACTCTTGAGAGCGTCAAATGAAACCAAATGGACCCGTAAGTGTAAGGGTTTAAAGATCTAAAGGGTCCATTTGGTTACCAACTGGCCATCATTTAAGTTAAACTGGGGACCACCTGGAACCCCCTCAAGGACCACTGGTGGTCCCCAGACCACTGGTTGAGAACTACTGCTCTAGCAAACCAAAGGTGATGCAGTCATCCACAACGACAAAGCTGAAATATGAATACACTTCAAAGCATTTGCAAAACACTAAAAAATATCAACACTGCATGTGAAATGAAATTCCCAATCCGGGTATTACCCAAGAGTTAACACCTGTGAGTATCCAACTTCCTTATGACATACACACAACATACTCAAACAAGACTAAGTCGCCTATGCAGAACAGAATAAATAGTGCCAGATGGGATGTACGCTATACATTCCCCAGCACTGACAGCTTACTACAGGGACGGTTGTCCACCACATGAATAATAGTACTTAAAACAAAATGAGACAGGAAACTGGCTCTTTAAACAGATAGGTTAGCATGCCATACTCTATTACTGTTGGAGTGCAGGCCTGAACCCATGTTTAGTGCCGCCATAAAGTACCCATTCTTCCGATGGACCCACGGGAGTGTGCTAGAGTGTACTGTAGCCTATGTGAGTACTTTGGAGTGTTTCCATGTACTGTACCATGTAGGCATGGAGAGTGGCAGTTTAATATAAGGCCATATGGTGTGTAGCCAGGCCTATGACACAGGTGTAATTATACACCGCCTCTGTCAGCTTCTGTTAACCTGGGCCAAGAGAAGAGATTAGAACTATAACCGGCAGGGGAGTCCCATTGCTGGGGCAATTTGTGTTTGTGTGTGCATGCATGTGTGTGTAGTAGGCCTACACATCTTTTTATATAAAATAAATAAATATATAAATACACACACACACACACACACACACACACACACACACACACACACACACACACACACACACACACACACACACACACACACACACACACACACACACACACACACACACACACACACACACACACACACACACACACACACACACACACACACACACTGGGGAGAGAGAGAGAGAGAGAGAGAGAGAGACTTTGGCTGAGGTATTAAGAAAATACATACATTCCTCACGCCTACCAGCCCAGGGAATTAGCTGCCTTTATCTATACACCTGTCTGTGTAGCCATCGTTACCTATAATTACATGTTTTTCTCTCACCTGTAATCTTGTGTGTCTAGTGTGCCAGACATGACCCCTCCTTATTTACACTCCCCTTGCAGACAGACGGACAGAAATGCCACACACCTGCAACAACCTGTGAAAGGCCAACTCTCAGTCAATCATGCCTGTTGCATAACCCATGTTATGTCAGTCATTGAAGGAGTATGCTCTTCTTATTGGAGCAAACAGTCTGCCTTTCTGCTCTGTGGAAGCTGACGTGGTCCATGTGGGTTGTTGTCACCTAGTGACATGCTATCGTGTGATTATGTAAGGTATAGTGTTGTTTTTGTTGTTTGCTTGTGTTGTTTGTTGTGTCATTGTTTCATTCTTATCAGAGAAGTATACTTTACCATGATATCTGACCACAAGAAGGTTACAGTAGTATGTGAGGTAAAATTATAATATATAATTCCAAAGTGCCTCATAGCTTTTCTGTAAATACGCACATGAACATTTATAAGCGACATGCATGCACAGTTTGCGCATGCACACACACACACACACACGCAATTCCACACACACATGCAATTCCACACACACATGTACCGTAATATCTATGTAAACACTCCCTATAGTGTCAGTGACACTGAAGCTTCAGTAGTTGAGTGTGAACTTTGAGACTTCAGGAGGCTTTTGGATGTGGGTCAACAGACCATGTCAGTCGGTCTTTGGGTCATAATTCTAATACAGCTCTCTTTCAAGTGCCAAGGATGGTAAATATTGAATGTTTTAGTTTAGCATGGCTGCCTGTATATCTCTGGAGATAGATTGAATTAAATGCACCATAAATCCTGCTGTAGTAGTAGTGCAATCCGGCCAAATGAACGCTGTCTGTTTCTCTGGCTTTCGCTCTGAGCAGATGCACATGCATGGGCACGCATGCAAGTACAGCACCTTTTAACATTTGTTTTGAAAGGCACTTTATAAATACATTTTCCTTAACTTACCTCAAGGATGCATGCAGGTTTTCAGCAGAGAAAATTGGATCACCTTGGCTCATTTTGGTTCCCTTGGGCCCCCACACTGTCTGGGCCCTGGTGCAGCTGCAGCGGTCGATATTTATGGCGCCATAGTTTTCTCATAATGTTATACTAGTGCACACATTTGTTGACAAACATTATGTGTTACTTTGAATTTATATTGGATTATACATGCAAATGTATTCATAAATGGGTTCAATAAATTGTCATGCACTTATAATGTGATGTAGGTAAATCGGTTGTGCAATGTGGCTTTTTTTTAATAGGAGTTGCCTAGTAATACCGCCCATTACTTTCAATGCTTGTTCTCAAAATCTTTGTTACATCAAGCACTGGAATGGCAGCCTACATTCAGCCTCAACATTGCATCATTGATGAGGGCTTTAAAATAGCCATTCACAACTGAAAGAAGTACTCACATTTTCTCCTTAATTAATACTGCAATGTAAAACAAGTAAGAATTCTAAATTGACTTGAGTAAAAGTACAAATAAAAATGTACTTAAAGTATACCAAAAGTAGAAAGTACTCATTATGCATCATGTTCAATTTCACAAGTTTTCAGTATAAAAATGTAGCCTATAAAAATCTGTCAAAAATAATAGATCTTCAAGCTCACAATGTGTCACATACTCACATCCCATTCCCAATGCATTGTAACCTTGCTATTTTCAGATCAACAAAATAGTGCTGAAGTGGTTAATGTATGTTTTCTAATAATAATAAAAATCTACAACCTAACTAGTACAGTTTCCAAGAGTTAAAGTAAATGAAAGGTAGTGAGTAGAAGTAAAAGTACTGAAAATTATAAATACTTCAGTAAAGTAAAAAATACCTCACAATTGTACATAAGTACAGTACTTAAGTACATTTACTTACTTTGTTACTTTACACCACTATGATATCTGTGTATATGTGCAGTACTGCGTGTGTATGTGTATTTATGTGGTGTGTGTGTACATGGGTGTATGTGTGTGCATGATTGTATAGAAGTAATCCTAAATTTACACATACGGTAAACCACTCAAATGTAATCGTAAACACAAGTTAAAAATAGCTAACTGGTGGGGTTAAAATAGTATATTCTGCTAAATACTATATTTAAGTCCACAACAAAATCTACAATAGGGCCCGGCCTGGCTATGCTATTCTGTGATAAAGGACACTAGATGTTCGGGTATATTTGTAGAAATGGCAACACACAAGCATGTGGCTCAGATTTGAATGGCTTCTATTGTTAAAACCATGTGATGCACATGTTGTCATTAATGTGTGTCATTAACCTTCTCCATTAACAATAGATTAATGGAGGTGATGCTTATTGAGTCATGGACACTTTAAAAGCTAAAGCCCGTAGGATTGTCGTTGTTGTTTTCATTAGTCAGTATATGGCCTATTAAAGCAGTAAATCACATGATACAGCATGCAAATTGTGTGTCTGCTCGCACGAGTGTGCGTGCATGCGTGAGTGTGCCTGTGCGTGTGCGTGCGTTCATGTCGCTTATAAATTTAGTTTTGAGTCCTGCTATGTATTACATAATACAATACAAGTAATAAACGATTCCCATGGTCATAAATTGTTCCTATGTTCACTCATCCAGTATTACTCTATTACAATCTATTAGTTCCCTGACAGGTTCTATTAGTGCCTGTGTGTAGAGTTGTGCTCCAATTGCTGAACTGAATGTCATCCAGTCCCAGACATTCCTTCCGCAATCCACACTTGGTTTACATTTGAGGAACAAGTGAGTTCATTGCTTGTGAGAGCATGCTTCCCTGTCTGCCTACCTCCTATCTGTTAAGTGTATTGCCCCAAGAGAGCAATTCTTGTGAATGTCCCACTTGAGCACATCTGACTGCACTTTTACAGAGAAACCAGTGGAAGACGAGAACCATCCACCGCATACAGAGGAAAGAGTGTTTGGGCGACTAATACTATTGCTTACTTTTCTAGGTGTATGAGTTGAAAACTAGTGTGTCTTTATCCATGCCACACCTAGTTTAAGAATGTGACATATAAGCCATATTGAGGCTATTTTTAGATGAATGAATAACTCAAGGCTCGAGTGCTCATTTCCCTCCATTTCCCATACCCCCCCCCCCCCCCCTCTCTGTTTACATGTAGTGGCCTGACTTCGTCTCCTTGGTAACCGTGGCAGAGGGAAGCCCATAATTAACAGGGAGAACATCTGACTCAGAGACAGAAACCCAGCAAACTGCACACAGCAACTATCCAACAGTGTCTCTGAATAGTTGTCTCTCAACCAGTTCAAGCTGCCTTGATCAAGGAGGGATTGGGGTGTTGACATGTTGTGTTTAGGTTGGCTGGCTGGACACAGTTCAGTCAGCTAGTTTTTCCCATGGAGTTCCTGGTCAGTGGGAGAATCTAAGTGAAATTAAAGACGACTGGTCCCCGGTGTGCCATGGAAATCCAACTTAGCACAGATGTGTGTCACCGGGAGACTTGGCAGGACTTCTTTCAGCAGAATTGCACAACAAAGTTGACACACTCAGTGCCTCGTGGCTTTTGTCCAGTGGTGTATGCGGTTAAGGTCGGTGCCAGTGGCCTGAAACAGAGTAATACAGCTTATTCCGATTAACTTCCCAAGGGATTATATATGTTACATCAACAAACACTGATCCTCAATGATAAATGAACCTTGGGTCAAGTTTCATTATCCTTTCTTATAGGTGTCTGTTACGCAACAACCAAAGGGGATTTGATTTACTTAATCTGTTATAACCCCTAGAGTGTACTTTAGAGCAGGCCTGCATGTCCGCAGCTGTCCAAATAACCAGCGGCAGGGAGGCCCGACTCCCTCTGTGCTCTCCTATAGGACATAGTTCCAATGCAATCTACAGGGGTAGGCTACATGAGATTCACTGTGGCCACTGCATTTGTTTTTTTACAAGGTCACATGGAATTCACAGAATCTGAGTCCTTTGGTGCCTGAGCTTGACACGTGCTCTATTCACGGTGTGACATACATGAGGCAAGCCGATGTCTGACCATAAAGAAGCTCTTACCAGACCTACTTGCCACCATACTTCACACCATTTCAGATCAGTGCTTCAAGCAAATAGTGCTTTAGTGCCATATCACTCCCAGGAGAGAGACCTACTGGCCCCTCTCAGCTGAAGAGCATTATGGGATTTCCCATTTGTACCAAGAGTGCCAAGAACAATGTTACATTAGAGGATTAAGAAGTGCATTGTACCGTCGGTTGGGAGTTTTGTACAGCACTGGCTTGGAATGCTGGTGGACAGCTTATTGTACTACAATATGTGCTTTAGATTAGTCTTGTTTTGAACTGCAAGAACCAACAGCAAATCCCCCCTTGTAAATGAGAACATCAACTGAACCACACAGGTTCAGGGGATTTAGCATTGGGGAAGGGGCGTTCCCGCAATAAAGTGGCTATTATGGTCACCTGTCTAAATCCCTAAAACACCTCCGCTACCCGTTACATTATGCATAGGTGTGGTTTGGCTGTTACAATAATGAAACCAATCGCCGTGCCACATGCCATTGCCTTCCAGGGAGAGATCCCCTTCCAGGGAGAGAAGAGATCCCTTATCCATTGCCTGTTATGCCCAGTGCTCTTGCTTCATCGCCTTACGGTCTATGCTCATAGCCCATGGAAGAGTGATGGGTTGCTGTCTTGACGTCTTGAAAGTTTGGGAAATCGGATAAAACCCCATTTGCTATGGGGTGATGAAACTGAACGAGCAAATGGAATCGCGCACAATGCCTGGCACAAGCCAAATAACTTCTTTGACTAGACATTTATATAAACACAATGGACACAAGGAAGTGACAGGTACTCACTTCTGCTGATTATAGGGAAATTACAAAGAGATGCGTAGGAGAATAAGGAGAGTTGAAGCAGCAGCCTGACTCCACGGACATCTCCATTGCAGGCGCGCGGCACGTTGCTTCATACCAAACTCATTTGGCATTACGGCCTTTAAACTCCACATGTGCCTTCCCTAACAATGAGAGCCCACCCTGACTAACATTTAATTTCATGGAGATTTATTAACATTATTGATTTAATTTGGAGAAAATCTAAATAGACAGGAAATTTGGAAACATTTTCTATATGATATACAGGGTTATGGCCGAACCTTTGAATAGACAGTGACATGTACCAATGATGCTTTCATGGTTAAATAGCCTCTAACTCCTATTTGGATCCAACATACTTCCACCTAAACTTTGGAACACACTGCCCTTAGAGCTCAAGTGCGCTGAATCAATGTCGTCTTTTAAATCCCTGTTGAAAACACACTTTTATAGATTAGCCTTCACTGCCAATATAATATTTTTGTAGTTTTTTCCCCTGCTGCTTATTATATTTTGTTGTCTATTGAAATGTCTTCTGCTGTATATTTTGTTTGTTGTGCATGTCAGTCATTGATTGTTGTACATGCACATTCAGGAGTTTTGTCCACTGAGGCTTTTTCCTCAGCTGAAAACGCCGGGGCGATCGCCTGGGAGCGCTTGCGGGCGCCCGGGTTGAAAATATTTAAGCTTGACGATTGACGATTATAAAAACATTTGGTCTCTGGTGAGGACCCAAAAGCCTGGCAGTACAGCCAGGCAGGTAGTGATCAACATAACACAGAACGTTTCCAAAAACATGCTGCTCCGGAGAAGAAAAAAAAACATCTTGGTGGACACAGAATAAGTTGTTCGATAATAGAAAGAGAGGTTTAACTGAGTCCCTGCAGTGCTCTATGCTAGTGTATTTTCTGTTTTCTGTCATTGTGGTGACAGCTTTTGCTGAAAATAGCTGATCTGCTATTTTCTTTTTGTTTATTTACACAATGTCTGTGTTTTCGGCAGTACCCTTAGTCAACTCGTCACGACTTACGTAACAACCATTTGACATTATCAAACCAAACTATCTTCGCCCTCTCTCCGTGATAATGCAGCCTGAGCCAGTATAGACAAGAGCCACACTGTTACACTATGAAGGCATCCCAACATGAGCAGATTCCATTAGCATGCCCTGACATTCTAAACAACCATGGCTTTCTCTGCACGTGGCATAAGTTGCCACGCTACAGACAAACTGTGCTCATCATCTGCACAGCTAGGCCCTGTGCAGATGATAAGCACAGTTTGTCTGTAGCGTGACAACCTAACAAATCCTATCAGAATTTACTATGTGGGCCATGGGAGTGTTTCGCAACACACATTGAACTAGTTTTCACCATGGACCTGGAAGCACTTGGAGTTGTGTACCTAAATTTGGATTTTGGCAATCACTTATGTGGCGGATGGTAAATAAGCTGTAAAGTTGATGAGGAATTGAACTTTCACTACTGCTTGGGCTTAGAGTGAAGCCATTATTGCACATGTGTTGCAATTTACAGTAGAACGACTAACCCTCCGTTCTGCCAATTCAGCAGCTGCTTTCATTGACTTGCTTTATAGGTGAATAAATGGGAAGCACGTCGGTGCCTTCAGAACTTTTAAACTTTGAGGTCTTTGAGTGATTTCCAACAGGCATGGCGTCATCTTTGACCATCTGTTAAATGTTTCTCCCCGCAAGGCCGCAACGTGAAAAAAATAATTGGGAGGCAGCTATAAAACTCCCCAAGCGTTTTATGCAGAATTAAACACACATTCCCTTTTTCATAGTTGTATTTGTTTGTAAACAAGCCAGTCAAACAAATAAAGTCAATTAGCTGGAACCATTTTCAGTGCATGCCTTTAACATACCAGCTATCTGAGAACAACAACATCTTCACATGCCCAGAATGTTTTATCCTCTTATTTTGAACCCCGGGAAAAAAAATTAAAATAGGAGACTTTGGTCAAGTTATCCCTATTCATCTGTATGTAGTTTACCACTTAAGCCCTATTTTATACATTGTACAACAGTTTCGCATAAAAAAAGCAGATCTACAAGCTCATAAAGCATTGCATAATTTGCACGGCACCGTGTTGTGAGATTGTAAATCTGATATTTCAGGAAGAAAATGGCCATAATAAGAACACACAGGTTGATGTGTTAAGAATGCCTACATGCTTGTATGGGAGTGGGAACGGCTGCATTAAATAGACCTGCTAAACATGTATGTATTAAGTTCTTTACCACTAGCTTTGGCAGAATCCCCGATGCTGTTCGGGATTGATGTTTTAGCTCCGTAGGAATGTATAAAGTGGAAGGTTTATGAATTATTTTTGTGAAAATAGATAATTATCTCGTTCAATCGAGATAATATCTCATTCAATCGAGATAATATCTTGTTCAATCAGCCACTCAGGGGCTCCATGCATATCATTTACATTTTATAAAGTAGAATTATATAAGACGGATCTGTGTGATTTTTTTATATTCTATCGTGGTTGGCTAAGATTACTAACAAAATCTAATGTTTGCCGGTGTGGCCCTTATTGAACAAAATGCCTCAAATTATGAACACATCGCACATTTCCACTACGCTGAGGAACAATTAATGCCACTTTTAACATTGCCCTATTATAGCACAACCAGGAGGCACAAAAAAAACACGTTTATTATTCCTACACATTTTGTCCAAACATCACAAACATTCCTGGCCTGTTGGAGACCTGTGCTCCGATGTGGCTACGAGTTGAGCTGTGCAACTTCTTTCTTCTAACATTGATCTTATATTCATTGTGGTGCAGCGCCTCCACAACACTGGTGTGGGCGTTTGTTTGTACCCCAGTTCAGGGGTCATGGTCATGGTTATAAAACCATGACCTAGATCGATGAATTCTGTCTGGCCTTCATGAATGTGCCTTAGCGCCTTTCACGCGTGATTAAACTAATGATGATCTCTAAGAATGACTCCCATGCACATGACCTGATACGGAGATTACTTTGAAGTGTGGCATTCGTGAACCAAATTAGGTCAGTTGGTCAGCACAAAGTATGTCACATGCCATAATGTTATGGACGTGTTGTCGACCCAGCATGCACCTTCAGCGTGCGTGAGCTCCTGCCTTGTGCAGTACTTTTCCAGGCCTGACTCTTGTGTTTCTTGAGGTGCCATGTTTGCCCACTATACATACAGTATACTTTAGTAATAATTATAAATTAACCGATATAGCTGTCTGTGTCTTGTACATGTCAGCTTCTATCAGGTGACATTTACAGCAGATTCTGTGAAGGAAACTGCTAAAAAGGGAGATGAAACAAGGGAGAAAATGAAACTCATATGTTTTGTAAAGTTGTTTGTGCTAGTTTATGCCATTGCATCACTTAAATTATAGACTCACAGTGACCGCTATCGACCCATGTAGAAGGATAAAGTCCTCATGTACTGGCTATAGGTCTAAAGAAAGCAGCTAGCTCTTGATCGACTGCCAGGCAACCTGCCCTTCAGAGGGGGATCCATGCTTTGACAGCTGAGAGGAAACAATTATGGAAGTAGGCTGATGCTCTTTCCTGTCCGACTCACGGGGCCACGAGTCCCTAAAGAAGAGAGCGAAAGAGAGAATGTTGCTCTTGTCAGTGTGCCAGAATAGCTTTTCCCTCAGGAAACTCCTTGAAAACGCACTGTCAGACCTGAATAGAGTATCACACCGCAGCTGAGGAAGCACAGGCTAAAGCCATGCGGATTTTAAACCTTTCCTCAGTTTATTTTCATCCATGTTACAACATTGATATCTTATTGTTGATCAAATTGTGGGAAATGGCTCGGATTTTGAGCAATTGAAACACAAACCTTCCGGTGTTCGGGTTTTTGATATGTTACATAAACTGTACAAGCACAATCTCCTGGTGGGAAACAGAGCACATTTGATTTACCACAACACCTTCAGTTTCCTCATTAGGTGCCAATTTCCCCAATCAGCATTCACTGCCAACCACATCAAACACACTTATCTGCAATCTAAGAAGTAATTATCTGAACCAATAATTCTGTTTTGTCATGACAAAACCTGTTATTTCATTTATATTAGCTCAATAGTTCATGTTTTTATTCCATTCTACAATCTACAATGATCTACAGTACAATGGGTTGCAGCAAGAAACCTTTGAGCAGGGGACCCCTTTTCTATCTCCATTGAAATGTATGAACACAAGGCTTCCATACTTTATACCTCATACTTTAAATGCATAGTATGAGGTATAAAGTACAGCAGCCTTGTGTTCATAAAACAGAAAGATTGGGTATTGGGTAAGACTGACGTTATGTATCTTTCAGGACATTTCACTGCTTTGTCTCAACCATTACTCAATGGCTCTGGTCTCTGGATATTTTGACATTCCGTTTTATTTTTATTTTTATGTTGCCACTACTGTTGGAGCAGCCATAAACTACACAGGTTCATCTCGATGTTCTAGGCATCTTTGTAATGTTGGTGTTAGTAAAAAGCAGGTAAAAGAGTAACGTTTGAGGCAGACTAACATCAGTCACTTTACCGTTCACTGTAGTAGAAGAGGTGCGCCTGGTGAGGGTTTAAACCCAGCAGCTATGTCGAGTCCGCCTACAGGAAATACGTAAGCTGCGACCATGAGAACCGTTTCTGAATCCGTCTATAGGTTTCTATCCCCTTTTCAAAGCGCTGGACCCCAAAATGGATTGCTGAGGTGGAGTGGAGCACAAGAGTAAGAATAAAAAAGTCTGCACACCAATTTCAGCTCCCAATAATTACTTTAAAGGTGGTAACGTTTCCTCAGACCTTCACATGAGAAGAGTAAACCGTACATATATATATAGTGTGACATACCACACCTGTGGCCAATCAACCATCAGTCCCGTGACATTGACGCGCGCACATTTTGGCCCGCACGTTCTCCGTTCCAAGTATTTTTGCGCATGCGTTCTCAGTTCCAAGTATTTCAGCGCTCGCATTCTCAGTTCCAAGTATTTTGGCGCGCGCATTCTCAGTTCCAGCTTTGCCCCCTCTCGAGAATACACGCCCCAGAGGCGTCTACGTCTACCTTTATGTCTATGAAGAAACTGTTGCACAACAAAAAACAATGTGAGGGTTCCTGTGTTGCGTTACATTGAAATCGATGACCTTCAATGGAAGCAACAGCTGTACCATTTGACATAGTCTCGCACAGAGCCCTGCAGGCTGCAGGCCCAGCTGGCCCATTGAAATCGATGACCTTCAATGGAAGCAACAGCTGTACCATTTGCACAGAGCCCTGCAGGCTGCGGGCCCTCATGGCGCTTAAGCACCACTAAATTCCACTGATAATCCGGGCCCGACTGTAATGTAACTGGTCCAGACTTTATCATAATAATGACACAATGCTCAGACACAATGCTGTTTACCTCAACTCTGGCAGCCTATATAAAGTCAAAACAGTCTCTGCACAAAGAAAGTCCCAGACATGAGTAAGCCAACCTGAAAAACAAATGGGATTGTAATTAACATTTTCCATGACCTTGTTCCCTCCTGCCATGACCAGATCCCATCCCATTGGGGAATATGAATGGCTATTGTGCAGAATCTACCTCATAAACGGTCGCTCTTTGCAGAGCTGATGGCTTCCTTTGTTTCTTATAATATGATAAACACTCTGGCCCTGACATTCCATGATTCTATTTGTTGTTTGGCATTCCACAAACAACACAAGGTAGGAAGTTAGAATGATTTGGATTATTGTGAGAGTGAAATCTTGTAGCCTGGAAGAATGCTTATTCCAATTGGTTAGAGGGCGTTCATTGTTTTTGTGTAAACTTACACCGCCATCTCATCTCTGAGCCAAATGAATGTTTGAGCATTCATTTAAAGACCAATAACGTCATGGTGATTTGGATAAGTGGCTCTCAGAGGTGTTTTCGGAATCATTTAGGGATCAGGTCTTGTGAAAACAGAAAAGAACCAAAATAACATTTTCATTCAGAATGTTAAAGGTAAACCATTAAGCGGCTTTGAGTGTTTTTAGTGTGCAAAGATGCCTAAAGAATGAATTGGAAGCCTGAATTACACAGTTAATCTGAGTTTGAATTAGTTGTTTAGAGTTTACACTAGATGAAGTAGGAATGCTAAAGTTTAAACACAAGGTACCGAAACAATGTAATTCATTAAACTAGCTGACCATTTAATTGCACAAAATAATTTGATCACTTTGGAAATGAACTATAACATCTGTGGGTTTGACATGATGATGACAGCATGTTAGCATAATGATGAAGACATTATAACTTGTTTCTCTCCAGCCATTTCTCCAGTATCCATTTCAGAAACCTGAATTTCAATGGCATGGGTATAGTTTAGCGCTAAATGCCATGCCCATGTCACAGTTCTATTAGAGGAAAACAGCTAAAGTAACCATAGTGTGCAATATGCATGCATACAACTGTACATAGAAATGCACAGTCCTGATTCCACAGTCCACACACGTGTACACAAAATCCACGCAGTATGGAGTGTTGCGTGCAAAGCTTTGCAGTCCTGGCTACTAGCCTGTGATTTTGCTCTTTGTCTCAAATATTATGCAACATACTTGACCACATTCATGCATGCCCGTGTCTGGCCCCGAAAGCTACTGAAACACCTAGTAGTAGGTTAAACAAATGAATACACTTTTCAGTATAATATGTAACAGGGGGGAAAAAGAGCTTACTGGTAGTTTAACCTACTCTACTTATCTCTACTTAACTTAGGCGATAAGTATAGTAGGTTAAACAAATGTTTAGCAGGACCTAGACTGATTCAAAAAGGAAATAAATTGGAGAAAAGGAAATCTAAAGCAACATATTCAGCAAATGTGGCTCTCTGTAGCAGTTATGTAATTTATTCCCTTTTTTATTTCAGGTTTTGGAAGAGACATTGCATAATATATTTTCTTTTCAAGTCCAAAAATAAAAACTAAGCAAAATATTCTAGCCGCCTGGGACTGAGCCCTGAGCCTCACTAAAGCACTTGCCTTTGTTACTATGAACAAGCCATAATCTCAGCTTCAGCACTTGAACAATGTGGACCACCAGAGTTTAGGGAGAAAATGAAAAGAATGTCAAAGAAAGAATGAAGATATCCTCCGCTTCATGCTTCTCATAATATGGTAAGAGGCAAACCTGTCACCCTTAGAGAATGTCAGGATTTGTTCTGCTTTGATAATGCAGAAATATCGGCACCATGTCAGCTTAAAGATTTTCAGTAGTGGTGGGAAGGTTATCTACAACCTTTTTGTTTATACAGCAGCCGTTTCCATGAGTTTGCATTGCTATTGTGTACATTGCTGAATGCATAAGATAACTGATGGGTGCAGCGGCCATTTTTAGGGCAGCTCTTCTGTATTATATTATACCGATAACCGTATAGTCTCTTTACTGCATATTTACCTTATTTTGAGGCACTTCCTCTTGATTTATTTCATGTCAGCTAGGCCAGATGGACGGAGTCTATGTTTTCACCTCTGTTCATCCGTCTGTCCATGTGAGTCCGTGTGTCTGTGAACAGCTAATCCCCGGCATCGTTGGAGCAGCTTGAAACTCTGCACACATACTGCCAGTAGGCCAAGGCCTCAAAGCAGTGTTTGTTTGTTTTTTAAATCAGCCAAATCAAGTCATGGCTGCACTTAAACAGCCCACTTAAGGAGGCCGTCCGGCTGCCAAGCCAGCCAGACAGCGTGCCGCGGGTTCAACTCCCGAGCCCGACGGCCTTTGCCACGTACGTGTTACTCTCCATCTCTCTCCCCCTTTCTAGTCTGACTACTGTTCCCTATCATTTTGGCCTATAACTCTTGAATCCTTGAATCCTCACAATAATAATATTTTCCCCCTGGATTGCTTATATCTTGACTACACTCCCCGTAACTCCATCTGAAAATATTATGGGATAGGCGAGATCAAAACATGTCTGGTTTTATGTATGTGTGCACCGCAAATATGTCCGGGCAGAAACAAACGACTCAGAACACAATAGTTCCGCCTTAGATAATTTTTGTTCCTACCTAAATTACCTTCCTAACTGGTTTCTACCTACCTACTAACTACTGCGCCGAAACTGACACAGAGGCAGTTATAGCGGACCCCCGCAGATAATAATAATGCAGCTGGTAATTAATTGATTGAAATAGCTGCTAAAAGAAAGTAGCAGCTATTTTCACCACAACGCCATTGTACGACAAAGTATAAAATAGGGCTTAAATGTTTATTAACCTGAACTATATTTCATCTATGCTACATTTTCCTCTACGTTTCTTCAGTCGTATCTTTACTGTATTCAGAGCTGTTGAGTACATCCTATGGTCCATGGAGGTCAGAGGGTCTTAAATGAAGCAATCATGAGGAAAAGTGTATGTATTGCACATGGCCTTGAGGCTGCAACGCACAAAGAAGACATCTATCCTCCCAGCACTGTATGTACTGCTGGGCCTGAACTTGAAGTAGTGGTCATACATTCTCAGGCAGTATAAGGTCTACATATCATTTAGAAGTATTTTCACACTCTGCTGACACTTCAGCACCCAGGGCAGAGCAGAGAGGCTGATCTTCTGACGAGGCTAACAGACAAAGTCATCACCTGTCAATCAAAGTGTGTGAAAAAGAGACGGTCAGAGTCTGTGCATGCGTGTGTGCGTGCATTTTTGTCAACATACCTTTCTGTTGCATATGCATATGTATTTATGTGTCCGAGTCATGTGATGTATTACATGAAAAGTCCTATTCTTTCCCTTAGGGATCCAGCTTAAACACAGACACGTGGTTAACTTCTACATGTCATTTTGGATTTGTCCTTAATTTGACATTAAACACAAGGGCAACTACAGGCGCAGTTGGGATTAGGGTCAGTTATTCCCCAAACAGTAGTTATGCTGTACTTGTAAATGTACAGGAATTCATGCACACAAAGCTACAGCAGCAATAAAAGATAGCACTCAATATAGCCATTAGTTAATATTAAAATGAACACAGGGCTTGCTGCTTGCATCATTTGCATTATCATTTTTGTACTTACTTACTTACATACTGGCCTTTTGGCATGCAGGGCATGGCAGGTACTTTTGGCCAAGCTTTTCAATGGTACTCCAGTATGTTTCAGGGCTGTGACCTGACACTACTTTCTCAAGTAAAGGTTAGATGTTAGCAATACTGACGTCAGTTAAATTACGTGTTATGTGAGTTTAAGTCAGAGCTGCGTACTGCGTAGTATCTTTAGATTATCCCATTTTGTAATTAAATAAAATTAATCTAATAAAGTGGATTTACCAACACAGGGACAACTGAGCATTGTGTGAATTCCTGCAAGAGACTATTCATGCAATTGTATACAATTAAATCTTTCTGTAAACTTGTTCTACAAGGTTTGAGATTATACAAGAGCTGCATGAAATGCCAGAAGAATGAATGAAAAGAATAGAAACAAACCCACCATTGAGGGCTAAAACCATTAATAGCTTGTTGACAAGACATGTCAATGACACTGGTTCATTAGCTACAAATAATGCACCTGTCATTTAAAGTGATTGACAATATTGTAATGACAATGTAATACACTTCAACAGACAGTCACCCTCCTTGTCACACCTACTCTTTTTAGTTCAAAACTTGTGAAGAATGCACCACATGGGGGATAGCCTAAAGCTTTTATGTAACATGCTCATACATAAACCAATGTAAACTAGTGCAAACCCATAGGCGACACAGGGAGAACATGCAAACTCCACACAGAAAGGCCCTTTCACAGGTATGGGCACTGATGACGCGGAGGAGAGAACACGCCCCCAGCGGGAATCGAACCCAGGACCTTCTAGCAATCAATATCAACTCTCTAAAGCCCTTGTGCCTTTCCTTGTTTGATTATGTATGTTGGGCATACCAAAATGGGGGTTCAATTCTGTACATTCATTCATTTGAACCTCATATGATTATTAACAAAACAACAGGAAATTAAAAGATGAAAGGGGGTTGGGGGTTAGAACATCACAATACTGCCTCATCAAAGTTGGTATGGTGACTATACATTAATTTGTACAGATACATGAATGTGTCCTTATCATCCTGTTACAAGTGAGTTAGAAGGTTGTAAAGGGTCTTCATTTAGCATTGAAGCAATGATTTATTAAAATCAAAGTTGAAAAGTGGAGATAGCTGGTTTCGGCCCGATAGCGACGGTATGAAACTGATGGTATAAACAGATAGCTGTTCAAATGTGCTATCAAAGGCTGTTGTCTCCAACGCATCAGGATGTTTTCTACTGGGTCTGGAGAGGGGAGGCTGGAGATCACCACGGTTGCCGTAGGAACCAGAGGTCTTCTTTCACTTTTCCTTCTTTCATTCAGCTATAGACACAGGTCCTCACTCCTCACTGCAACCCTCTCTGTTTGCATAGGCATTACGCAATACACACACACACAAACACACACAGTGTTGCCGCAATACTGTGTGTGTGTGTGTGTGTGTGTGTGTGTGTGTGTGTGTGTGTGTGTGTGTGTGTGTGTGTGTGTGTGTGTGTGTGTGTGTGCGTGCGTGCATGCGTGCATGCGTGCGTGTCAAAGCCCCAAAGTCTCACCCTGCATCTGCAGGACGACACAGCATGGGACCACTCAACTCAACATATGCCAGGTTATGTTTAGTCTGACCTATGCTCAGAGTATAAAACTTATGGCCTTGCTAAAGTAGAACACATTATGTATGTGGCCTATCTGAGACACCGCTGAACCATCTCAGGCTGAATTTGTTCTAATTACAAGGTTTCATTTTCAATGCATTTTCCAACTCGATGACTGGAGTCCTGCTGAAGTAAAGTGATGATTAAAAGAAGCTTGCTGAGGTTTTTGCACGTTATTCCAGAAAAATAAATTTGTATTCAAAGCAGACATGACCTATCTTTAAAACATTTAAAAATTGTTCAACTAGCCAATCTACATCGACATGTTAATGTCGCGACATGTGAGCTTGAAATAAATAAATAAATGCTAAATAAGTTTAGGGATAAGGGGTAAGGGGTGGTAAGATACTCAGCAGCAACATTACATATTATTTCCCACGTGTTACTGATGTTATGTAACGTTTCATGACAAGCCACTGCATCTGTTTTTTAGCTCAAGGTATTTGGGTTAAAGTCACGACTCATAACTGAACTATGACAGAAAGGTATTTTCTCTCGTCTAGCTATGCAGGGTTCTGTATATCATTATCCAGAGTATGTACAATATGTAATTTTGGAAAGGGCGACAAAATATTTCCCTCATAAAACCTGTCAAACTTGTCAGTCTATTGCCTAATTCATGCTCCGTCACACGACGGCATTGCACAACGAAAATAGCAGACCTACAAACTCACAACACATACAACACATTGTGAGCTTGTAGGTCGGCTATTTTCGTCCCGGGGTTATAAGAATGTCCAACCCTCATGTCAGCCAAAGGTCTATTGCGACGGGGTTCCTGAGGTCGGTCTGTCTGTTTGTCTGTCTGTCTGTCTGTCTGTCTGTCAGTCTGTCTGTCTGTCTGTCTGTCTGTCTGGTTCTCCTCCTACAGACAGGTCGTGCTTGTAATTTCCACTAAATGGAACAGCTGTGAATGTTGTTTACCAATCTAACTCATCTGACACCTTTGCAACCTCAAAGTACACTGTCCATGCTTCATGACAGCTGTCAGGCAGATCAAACAAGCCTCTTCTCTTTTATTTTGAGGAATAGGGAAATATATATATTGTGAAAATGTACATGATGAGATATACGGGGAACACTGTTGTACTGATGCTATAATAAATAGATTTTTTTCTGCTACAATGTCTGAGAAGCTGAAGAAAAATGATTTTTACCACTATGTACCAGTGTAGACAACACCTGAAAATACTGATCACCTTGATCCTTTATACATGTACATCATTGTACTTTTATTATTATTATTTTCACAGTAAACCATGAAATAAAGTAGTACTAATTGGTAGAAGTATACTTCTATTATTACTATAGTAATAATTGGTTTCACTCTGGTCGTGTCATTTAGAGGTGAAAGCAATTGTGTTGTTCCGAGCTGCCGTGTGAAACTAGAGGTCAGAAAGGTTTCATTTACTGCATGTTCTTATCCTAGAATTCTTGCACACAGCCCTGAGTTAAAGGTGTGTGAAGGCAAGTGTGTGTGAGTGTTTTAATGTGCCATTGCTGGCAATAAAAGGTGTTACACAATAAACACGAAGCTTGAACTTGCTTTTCTTAAAATATCTGTTGATTAGGTACAAGAACTTACTTAGCAGGTGACAGGAGAAAATAAATAATGTTTAATGTACAATCTTGGATGGACGTTTTAATTTGTTATTATGTCTGATTGTCTCTGATTGAATGTTATTCAGTTTGACTGAATACATTTTCAAAAGGTCTCACTGACTTTATTGTAGGCTATCACTTAGTATCACTGCATAATAAATATGCAGTGATACTACATAATAAATAATAAAGGGACAAAACAAATACACGTTATTTGTATATATATACCATATTATTACGATACTATAATATGCACACTGTGACATAACATTAACATGCCTAAGTAATTATTTTTGGCAACTTAAGACCACTGAACCTAATACAGACACATAGGTGTGGCAGGTGTCTTTTTACACTATCATGCACATTCATTACTTTAATTAAGACAGGAATATCTCTTTTCTGTTCTGCCCGGTGTGAAGGTACTTGACTTAATGAGTTGCAGACATCAAGGCTAGAGAGCAACAGTAGTACATGCAGTTACCCCTACTCCAAGAAAGGCAGAAGGAACTTGTCATAATTTTCTGCATTCATGATTCATTACAAATCCTAATTGACAAGTAATATGCTTGGCAATTTCATTGTGCACAATGAAACAATAAAATTACCTTTTCTCTTTTAGCTAAGTTGTTCCTTTATTAGTTGGGGGAAGTGAGCCTAAAGCAAAAAAAAACTATTCCAACAGTGGAACAACATATTTTCAGTTCAGTCAGACAGACAACTCTTATTCATTCTACATGTTGATCCCCATTCCAAAGCGCCAGCACTCGCCCAGCAGTCTGCCGTCACCCAGGCGGATGCGTGCACACAACCTCGGACTATGTGTATTTATTCTACTTTCCAGGTAGTCAAAGGTAATATAAAGAAAGGGAAATATTTGCATTTGGAAAAGCAAACACACTTGATGATTTCCAAACACTATCTAAAGAAGATATGCGTCAACTTTACTTTCAGTGCTTTATAGATAATTATTCCTGTATGTATGTAATGAACAATTCATAGCTGATGCCAAGAATAGGTGTGTGGCCTATGATAGAACCAGGACAGCCCATATGAAGTCAATAAATGTTGGAATTCGACGGTTGCATAAGGCAGGGTAAACAAACAGGGGTGGCCGGCACTATAATGTGAAGGGAAAAAATCACATGATGCAGTTAGCTGGCAATATAGCAACACATAGCCTGCGAACATCTTTTTCTAATCCAAAATAGCTCAATAGGGCTGAGGCAGGCTGATTTATTTATACTTGGTTTAGGCAGGCTGATTGAAATTTGGTTGTGCGGTGTGTGGTGCACCAAAAATACCCGATCTACCATCTCACAACTTATTGTAGTGTGACGTGTTGTGTCCTTGTAGATCGTCAATTTTCAGTGTGTGGCACCGGTCCACAGCTAAGAATAAATCAATCTACTGTTGTAAAGCAACCCTTGTGAAGTTCACAACCCCAGAAAACCACAGGAAGGCAATAAACGCTCCCAGAGAACATGGTGTTCTGCCTTCTTCACCACGCTCAAAAGAGTATATGCCTCTAAAAAATGAGACTATAGCAGAGGACAGGTGTGGGCTAATTTCCATTAGAAGATGCCGCAAATAGTAGCCTTTCTTCCCCCTTCCCCAACCCTAAATACAGACACGAACGTCTCATGTTATTCTGCAGAGTCTGTCTGCACAAGTGCACATGCAGTGCTGCTTCTTCTACTCTTTTTAACCTGTGTGATTTCATGAAATTATGAAAGTTATATGACAAGCTGCAAATTCAATGCTATTGTCGTCTTGTACCACCCTGAAAGACCGGGAATAAAGTGCATTGTCTCAGGCCCAAACCGCACCAATGCAAATCCTTGCAACCAAAATGGTTGGCAGTTGCAACGAGTTGCATTGGTGTGACATGTAAACATTAAAACTGTTTTGTTGCAAGGAGTTGCAACTAGTTCCATTGGTGTGGTTTGGGCCTAAGTGACATCTGATTCAATAATCAGCTTAACAAAGAATTGCAAAGATTAAGGGCTTGATTTTCGTCGCCGCCTCTTGAGACAAATTCTGTCTCAATGTCTGTGTGATTTAAAACTGTCAAGAGTCAAGGAAAAACTATATACCCTAGTTAGGATTTGGTTGATTGAATCCATGCCACTTTCTATTGTTACATTGTTTCTTTAGTTTAGTGCTGGTGTCAGACAAATTTGTTCACGTTGAATCTCATGAAACCTTTCTTTCATCGCCAAGTGCCAAGTGACATGTCTGTCAAGTGTTTGACAGACATGTTTGCCCCAGGGAATACCTGTCAGACATGCTTGAAATAAGAGAAGAGAACTGAGTTCTGTTGATACAGTCTGTCTGGTCATTAGCCTTTAAGCCACGCTATGTCAAACACTGCTATTCATTCTGTAACAGATGATGACATGATCATTGTTATTACAGTATTGACATAACTCTGAAATCATACAGTATCAGAGCATGGTGAGTTTTAGACCTAAAAGAATGGGAACTTTTGCAGCGTCAGACAATTCTACATTGTTTAACATCCCATAGAATTTGTGAGAAATGAGTGTGGAAATTAATTCAGTATGGAAATCCAAGTGCTTGTACACTACATACTGTAACAGGGTCTTTCAGCATTTGAGAAAGAAGGCACAGATGGTTCATGTGACAGACAGCCAACATATCCTCATATCACAGCACTTTCAATAACAAATGACACTGATCGTCATCCCCTGTATCTCTACTACGACCTCATGCCATCGGGGCTTAGATACAGAAAACGGTTCGTTTTAGCAGGAGGAGGTTTTTTGTGTACAGATGGGGACCTCATTGTCTTTGTGATATGTTGTTTTGGGCTTCATGGTTATGTGTAGTTGTTGTTTTGTTTATTGGATCTTTTACAGAAAAGCATAATGATTGGGGGAAAAAACTAATTTAAAACTGTGCAGTAATAAACGGTGTGCTATTGATCCAAATCTCCTTGGGCAGATCTAATTTCCTCGTCTGTTTACATCTTTCAGTTCCTGAGACCAAGTGACAGTTGTCTAGGCAGAGGCCGAAACTATAACAGAGGATGAGGGATGTTTACCACACAGTGGTCACGGTCACCCAAACACACCACAATGCAATGGGAGGAGAGACAGTTGCATAAGCTGGTGAATTATAGCTGTTCTTCAAGCAGTTCGGTTTGTTTGTGGCAGAGACTAATAAACAAAGATACTAGACTAGCCTAGACTAGACTTACATGGTCCTTGAGAATTCCTTGAAAGGAAAAAAAAAAGATGCAGATAATCCATTAACTTCCCAGACCGCTAAATTGATTAGTAGATCAGATTAGTATCTGACTATAACTGCATTGAGTCCTGGGCTCTGTGGCCCAGGACTGAAAAGTTGTAAAGTGTGTTTAAGTATTTCACAAAAGAATACAGGCGGTGCATTCAAATGGTAGGCTGAATATAGTAACATCCCCTGAGGCTTACACTATTGCCACAATAAACCACTACATCTTTCATTCTTAATTGTATTGAAAATTGTCTCGCTCAGACACTGGAGTGAGTGAATAGCAATGAAAGGCTCTTTTGCAACGTTTGCTTTGTGTGGGACTGTTTCTTTTAAATCATGTGGTAGCTCTAT
Organism: Protomyctophum bolini; assembly: GCF_963924005.1. Classification (NCBI taxonomy): domain Eukaryota; kingdom Metazoa; phylum Chordata; class Actinopteri; order Myctophiformes; family Myctophidae; genus Protomyctophum; species Protomyctophum bolini. The sequence goes on along the minus strand of NC_137871.1, from coordinate 14,912,084 downwards.
CCATTTCAATTGCAGTAGTTATTGAGAGAATAATATGTTTTGCCCTCCGTCCGTCTGTCCGTCCCGTCGTCCGTCCGTTAGCAGCTAATCTCCGGCACTGTTAACCCGGTCAATGCCAAACTTTGCACACACACACTCCCTAGATGCCAACGATGAACCTCAATTTTGTTTTCAAACAGCCTGTTGTAGCGGCAGCTTTTCACCATTTTTACCTATAACTGCACCAATCTGCATGAAACGTTGCACGCACACTCCCTAGAGGCCAAGGACAAACCTTTGACCTGCATTTTTCACATCTGCCTTTTATAGCGCCATCAGGAGGCCGACTTTTGTAAAACACATTTTTTGTTATTACTCCTCCAGATTCTGTCCACAAATCATTACACAATATCTGTATAGTCATGTGCCCAAGATGGATCTGTCCGATGTTTCATATTCCATCCTAATTGGCTAACATTGGCTTTCAAAGTTTGCAGGATTGGCCCGTTTTGAACAAAAAGCCTCTAATCAAGAACACAGCGTGCAATTTACGTGAAATCACGCACTTTCCTACTAGGCTGAGGAATATATCCCACCCTTTTCACATTGGCCTGTGTTATAGCGCCACCAACAGGTGGATTTTGCAACGCCTCAAATAATGCAATTGCCATCAAAGGCGTAAGAAGAAATGGCACCCAATTCACATTGGCCTATTTTAGCGATACCAGTAGGCCACAACCTGACCTGGCCTGGTGGAGACCTGTGACCCGAGGGGCACTTTTTCTAGTTGATCATTATATGCAGCTTGCAGTATCTTGTCCATACAGTATATGCACTCTCAAAACCTTGTCTGCCTTTAAGACAGGTTAAGTGTTCCTGAGCAAGATACTTAACTCCAACTGTTCTGTTCTGTGCACTCATGCTGAGCAATTGGCCACTACAGTATTCTACAAATCAAACACACTAAGGAGAAACCACACAGTTTGAAACAGCCTGCCAAACACCTGGGAAGATGTGAACAGCTAGTCAACGAAATGCCAGGTAGACTGTATGTTGACCTTATATTGGCTATAGATGTGTAGTAGTGATATACTGTAAGTTATAATTAAGTATCATAGTGCTTATCAAAAGCGAATTGCTACACGTATCCTGAGAAGGGCTTTTGTGAAGATAAGAGATTAAAAACAGTGAGATTAAATGAAGTTCAATTTAAATTGCAATTCCGTAATGTCTCTGGTAAATCTCTTAAAAGTGGTTAATTTCACAGTGTCATGTTCCAATATGAATGTCACAATTTGATCAAGGGGATATGTAATTATGTCATGGTCAAATTAGGAAATTGCTTAATTAGTTGATCAGACCAGGCGGTGGGTTACCTGGGCTAACATGATGTGGTTGACTCATAGAAGAGACTGATTTGTGAACATGTGAGTCAGCTGCTGCCTGGGAATGATTAGTGGAGAGGAATGCAACACATATTGTGACAGCTTAGTGGGGAACGCCTTTCCCAGTTCTGTTCATTATTGTGTGCCTTTTAAGTTTGTCCATAAAAAAAAGTAAATTTACATTTGTATACACAAGCTTTTCATACAGCACTGTACTGTAGCTACCGTTATTGATAGACTGTAGGCTACATTATGTTCTCTATACTCATTCAGAGATCCGGTGCCGACATCATTAACCAGCAGTAATTTCTTATTTTATTTTTATTCTTTATGATCTATCTTGGTTTGGTTCTTTATTCTTTCTTTCTCACTGCTGTTGCTGCTATAACACATTTAATTCCTTCCAGTGATCAATCAATATAATCTTATATTATCTTATAAGACTACTCCTCACCACCTACAAGTCACTGCACAACCTGGCTCCCCCCTACCTCTCCGCCCTACTCGAGCCACACGCACCATCCCGCTCCCTCAGGTCCAGCGATGCAGGCCTCCTGGTGATCCCCAAGAAAATCAGGCTCAAAACCTGGGGCGACAGGGCCTTCTCCGTGGCCGCCCCTACCCTCTGGAATGCCCTCCCCAAACAGATCCGGGATGCCCCCTCACTCCCCACCTTCAATGCCGCACTGAAAACCCACCTGTTCAGAATAGCATTCCCGAGCTGATGTGTTTTTACATGTACTGTTCTTATTCGTTTTTACTCTTATTTTACTTGTTTTCTAATAAAGTTGTCATTTTCTCATGTCCCCCCCCCCAGCCATCACACATGTAAAGCGTCTTTTGTATTAGAAAAGCAGGTTTTCATAGTAAATGCGACGGTCGAAACAACAAAACAACAGAGCCAACAACAACATAAAAAAGCATATTGTGCAGGTGATTTGTGATATTAAAATAAGTTTTCTCTTCTTGGCTGTATTCCGCTTCTGCATGCTGCAAACTCAAGTGGCAAGGCCTTGAAAGCAAAATATTTAGTGGCCATTCTCATGTTGTGAATGATTAGTCACGAATGTGTCCTAAATTACAGCTGAGCCCTGCTGTGAGAGGATTTCTGCAGTTGGATCTGTGCAGGCTCCAATGTTATATTGATTAATGACTTGAGGGACTGGGGTACAAAGTAAACCCTGCCCACCCCAACATATTTTGTTCCATCCGTTCACCTGAGATATATGGTAAATTAATAGTTTTGACCTTAACATTGATGGTCACCTTGCCCCTTTTGACCTATATTCTCAAATTTCATGAAGATCCATGCACCCATCTGAACTTTTGTGCACGTCACAGATACAATACCTTGCCATGCATGCATGCGGAAAGGGTAATAATAATCCAATCGCAGAACAAAACTTTTATAAATGAATGAACGTCTCTCTTCATTCTGATCAGTATGGCAAACGTGTAAGTTTATGTACCAGATACATGGCTGTGGATTAAGTTGGTTATCCATGAAACAAGTCCAAGCCAGCTTCAATTTGTGGTGTAATGACTAACACGTCCGTTGAACTTTGGACAAGATAGGAGATAGGCACTGTCTGTAAAATATAAAGCCTTTCGCCGTTAGCCTACAAACATACCAGCTTTAATATCTGTTCCTGCAATATCATGTCAGCAACCATACAGATGCAATCCAAATACAATGAGATTATCTTTGATAAGACAAATATGAAATTAGATAAACATAACATATTGACATTGAGCTTTTTTTTATGCTTTGTCTGCAGGCACAGACACAATAAAAGATTAAGCTATCGTTCAGCACACTAATACAACTGCAAATTATGTTGGCTCTGGCACTGTTTTTAAACTGTTCAAAGCCCCTTGTATGGTTATGTTTCCTTGCCAAGCCAATCCCTTGCATGCGAATGTAACCACATTTAGGCTGGGTCCACTTGTCCCAGCACACCCACCAAAATTTCCATCTGAACCAGATGTTTTTTCATTGCATAACATACCAGTAATCCAGCCGAACTGCCGCTCATACTGTAGCTGCCTGCTGCTTGATGCTCCCAGACAGAGCAAGCTTCAAACAAAAAAGGTTTAAATTGATATTTAACTGAAATGTATGAACAGTTAGAATTCACTAACTATTTTTTGTAGAATATGATGCTGTGATTGTTCAGAGACACACAAATGGTACTATATCCAGTCCAACAGCATGTTTGACAACAGACATGACCTAAAATGCAATAGAGCATAAATGTGATAATACAAGTTTTTCTAATTTACCGTTTTATAATTGTGATTGCAGACTATAGAGATTTATGGTCTATTGATTACAAAATTAGGTGGCTGCTACACACACAAAAAATTAACTGGACTAAATTGTTACCAAATAATCTCAAAATAGAACTGGTACAAAAACAAAGTAATCTACCAATTTCAAGCCAATACTAATTGTCTCCAGATTTCTATCAGAATTGTATGTGGGCGGTAGAATATGTACACCATACAGTTTTAACAGGCAAGACAGTTGAAAACGTTGGCATTTATAGCACACACATTATAAAACTACTAAGTGCTGCCTACAGCCCTACAGTGGCTCATTCTGAGCCGTTCTTTCCCAATGACATTCACAGAGGATTCATCGGGAGCCCTGTGAGTTTAGTAAGAGGAAGAAATAGAAACAGTCTGATTCTAATATCCTTATGTAAGAGGACTAATGTGCTCCTGACCCCATCTAATAACGACTTCACAAGATGACTGAACACCACACGCACAACACTAGCACCACTACAAACCTCTAGAGTAAAGAACAAGAACAAATACATCAATCTGGGTCACGTTTCATCGAAATAAATCACTTGTTTATGACATTTTAAACACTAACATCTGAAGAGAACTTGTTTTTTTGTCTGAGGGGGAAACAAACGAAGGAGACACTGTATTCACTGGTGAGCTATGTGATCACCAGTGGGCTGTGGACTTTCCAACAGACCCAGCTGGGCCCTATCTATTAAGGGTGATGAGTACAAATCTACATCTACATTTGGTACTATTGGTTGATAAAAGAAAGCTGATTAGAAGGTGTGTACCTCACATACACAGGTGGCGTACACATATTTTCAGTGAGTTTTTGGTTTTCTGCTATTTCAAAGATACTATAAGTGATTTGTTAGTTTTTGTGAGTGTTAATTAACTCTCTATAATATGATAGTAATCATATAGTGTTTGTTCAGTAGGTCTCCCGTCTCACCAGCTCTTTAGCAAGCCAAAAATATTTTTTCACTATGGGATACCAAACTGTTTTCACAACTTTCTAATATTTTTGAAAGTACACAATTATTACATTTAATATACAAAGCATAAAAGGCATATTTAATGCCTTTCAATTATGCAAGTCAATTAAGTTTTCGGCCCTACAGTATGCATCCATACAGTATGGCTGCACGGACTCGGCGGACTGGACTCAGAGAAATGGATGGGAGTCGCGCCTGGCCTACACCGCAGGGAAACCAACCACGTCTCCGGTTTCACACTGCTTCACTGACTGGCTGCCAAAGTGTCTGAGGGGAAAACACTGATGGCAAGCCATTTTCCACCTCTTGCAGATTCCACCCCACTGACAACCTAGCTATTATTACTTCAGTTCAAGCAGGGCCCCTGATGTCGACTTAAAAGTGTGCACTCTGCTGTTGTGAGGTACTAGCATTGGGTAGCAGTGGCAATTTTGTGGTGAAATGCACAATGCATGAAAAGGAATACAAATTAACTCTCAATGCAATGACAGAGGACCTAAATCAATCAATGAATCAATTAAGCACTAAAACATGCCATCTCCGGAAATATCACATCACCTTTGAAGGGAAAATACGTACCACTCAACATTATAAAACAGCATACAGCACATTAAAGCCTATAGTATGTAAGCACACAAACTATATGTAGACACAGCTACCTTCATTTTAACCACATCAACTAGCATCCCTATTCATTTAACCACATCAACTAGCATCCCTATACAAACATTCAACGAAATTCACTGGAAATATTTACAAGCTCACAAGCCAACGCAATGTGACATGTTGTAGATATTTTCAGTGATGAGATTTGGTATTGAGGAGGGGGGGAAGAGTGTGACATGCAGACATTAAGTATATACCGTTTGGTTTAAGCAGTTAAAGAAGACAGAAGATACTGTATTATGTAAACATAACGTTTATTGCAAATGTGCATTCGTATCCATACACCATTAGTGAACACCTGCTTCTTGGATACAGTACAGCAACAATACCGTTATCTTTACAAAAGTGATAACCTTAGCTATAGCTAACAAGACTTGTCCCTGTGAAGTTGTACATGTGGTCCTGGGTTGCGTGGCTTTCAGTGAGGCAAAGTCTTTGGTATCTAGTAGACAAACAACAACAGAGCTCATTGTGGAAATATGTTCCTCTCTTACTACTAGTACTGACAGGCACTGTTGTCATGCCATTGTTTTCAAGTTGGCATCTGACCATCAAACAGGGGACCAGATTCTGTGGAAAATGCTAACCAAAGTCAGGAGTGCATCTGCAGCAAGAAATGCAAGCAGATGCTTGCTCACCATCTTCACTGCACTAAATCTTTCAAGACTATATACATATCATTGTAGCTATCCTTTACTGTGCAGAGCAAGGCAACAAAGGAGGGGTAGATATGTCCATCTCCTCCATATTTTTGCTATATGTATAAAACAAAAAATCACCTTTACAGAACAGTGTACTCCTATTTTACAAATGCAGATTTTTTTGTTAATCACAAAAAACAGAAGAAAATAGCAGGATTTGTTTTACCCCCAATAAGCAGCAAGCCCCAACTGCAGAAAATACAAGCATTGCATTTTATGAATGGTTACAGCAAACAATCAGATCAGAATGTACTGCAATAGCTCCCCCAGCTCGTAATAAGCTATGCTTCACTGACCTCCACCTTTGCTACCCAAGTTTGTCCTTTTGATTATTTTCGTTATGATTCTTGTTATACTTAAAAGTACATTAACATAATGAGCAATATACTACTGCCGGTAAGGTCTTAAACTAAAGGTTACTTAAGTGTATGGTTTTGAAATTGTGGAGCTTGTATGCCGAGATCAGTCCACTTGTTGGGGTTCTTTGTGTTGAGACATGGAGGGCCGTCTCAAGACGTCCACTTCCTTGACTTGACCTTTAATGGGGAGGCTGGATCTTCCTCCTCTTCCATTCCAAGTTAGCACCTTGCGGGACCAGTCCTATCACACCTCCTAACCCCTTTCGAGAGAAAGGGGTTCTTGTAGGAAGGGCAAGACTAGGTGGGGGGTAGCACCCCCAGTCCTGAGTCCCGTAGCAAGCGCTCGCTGGCGTACAGTCAGCCTTCGCTCCTAGCGCTTTTGTCTACACAGAAAGACTAGAAAAAACAACGACTCTAATGGTGTCAGAGGATGGGCCTGAGACCACCGCCAGTCAGAGCGTCTTTGTGTGTGTTGTGCTTTTATATGTCAGCAGTTGTGGGTTTCATCGATCATTTACCGCTCTGACGCTTCCCTCTCTTCCACTTCGTGCGAGGGAAACTGCTCAACAGCGGCGATTACTTTACAACTCTAACGTTTAAAAACCATGGAGGTCCATTATTGTTACTTGGCTGTGGCTCTGCCCGCCCCTAGGCAGAGCCACTTACACAGCAGAGCCAGCACTGAGGGAGCAAGACTGCAGTTGCTGGTGTTGATGGTCGGGGGTCACTTTGATAGGCTGGTGGTTATCCAGGGCTAGCAGGCCGTCTGCGGGAATGCGGGATTGGAACTTCTCCAGCTGCTCTGGACTGGCTAGGTTCTTGAGCAGGTTGTTCTCCCTCTCCAGCTGGTTGTTCTTCTCAGCCAGCTCCTTGATCTGCTCTTTGAGGATTTCCACCTCTTCGCGTACTGCATACATCAGGTGGTTCTTGACAAGATCCTGCACATGGACAGAAGAAGGTGGGGAGGGGGGTCCAATTAGACAACAAGCAGGTCAACATGTATTATATCTGTCTACCTGTTGAGGTGAACACAGCGTTTTGCCCAAGTCTAGTATTGTCAATGTCACAATAACACTGTAAAGTTGCAAAATATATCCTCAATAGCATCCATGGGAAGTAAAAACAGGCCTGGGTCTTGTGAGAATAATAATACAAAAAATCGTATTTGGCATGTGCCATCTAATTAATAACATTAATGTTGACACAAAGATGTGTTGACTTTTTTTTTTTAAAGGGTTTTTGCAATCATCTTCTGAACTTGAAAAAAAAAAGAAGAGGTGATTAAGCAGGCATCCATGTGTTCTCCAACCACTAGGGCTACTCTTGTTGATATCAAGTAGTAGGCCATAGCTGCACAGTGCACTGCCATAATAGGAGTGCCCTTCCTTTTGGGAGCTCTAAGGATTAAAACTAATTATTCTATTTCTACATGTTATGATGTTCATTTAGTTTGGCAGGTGCTGCAGAAGTAGACAAATTAGTAGGCCTATACCAGCCACATAAAATATTTTTGAATGAGCTTACCATTGCTTGTTCTATCTTGTTGTCGATGGCCACAACGCTAGCACCAGAGGCACTGCAAAGAAAGAAAAAAGATGACTCATCAAAACACATTAAAAGTTAATTCAGTCAACACCGTGGAACACTCACTCTAGCTTAATGAAACCTCTCCTATGTAACATACCAGACTGCCTGGTATTATGTGGTGAATAGGCAGCCTACGACCATTACTTTTTTCCTTCTTATGCAAGGAAAACTTGTCCATTCTGATAATGTAGAGTAGACTAATGTAGTTTACTCAGTCTCAACATGCCACGGACTGCATGTTAAATATTTTTGAATTGTTGGCAGCCTACAAGTTATGAGGGCAGTGGGCCACTTTTTGGCCCAAGCCGCTCAAAGTTCGAGAGCCTAGCAGACATTAACACTGTATCAAGTACAGTGCACAGCGCGGCAGACACGTAAATAAACGCATACCTGCATTAAAAATTGTGCATTGGCGTATCCAGTTTTTTCCTCTTTTTGTTTTGCGTGATCGATCGCTCTTGCGAGACAATCTGTAGGGTTTAGTTATATCGGTCGGTTAACGGAAAAGTAGCCTATGTTGTTGATTTAATTATTTTAATATTACACATTAAATTATCGCAAATGCATGCCTTCATGCAACGCAGCACCTCGCCTAGACATTCCAGATATTTACCTGTTGTCAAGTTTGACCGATACCACATCTCCCCCCACGAACGACGAGAAGAAGGAGATGGAGAAGTTGTGCAACTGGTAGACGGCCACCTCCATTGGTGTTTTGGCGAACATCTCCGTGCTCATTTCGAGTACCAGACTCGTTTGGATAATACCTCTCGCCACGCTTGCGATCTGGTTGGTCACCTAAGATATAAATCCGGGTTTCTTTTTTGTTTCGCTTTGCTTTGTTTCAGCTTAAATCACGATGCACTGATAACTCAGAGGTTGAGTTTAGTGCAGTGTCGGGTGATTTGAGCAGCTCAAATTGAGCTTCGTTGAGTTTCAGGAGACTGATGCTATTTTCTGCACCCGGCAGCAATATAAACGAGCCGGGTAGTCGGCGTCATTTGACGCGTGAATAAATTAGTCAAATGAGTGGCCTGGCATGATTTTCCCCTTCCTCTGCCCTCCCTCTGAACTCAACTCCGCCTCTCTCGTGTTGACCGATTTTCAGAACTCCCAAAGACGCAATATAATGGTTCTCAAACTTTTACATTTCAAGGTCTCCCGTCTCCCCTTAACTCTCTGGCAGTGTAATGTACAAATAGAACCAAATCGACACTGTCAGAGTTACAGACTTGTAAGGGTCAATGATCTCCCCCCCATCAACTTTGAGAACCACTGAACTAGACAACAAACAAAACAAACGCAACTGTAACCTTATATTCACAAAGAAACATAAAGGGTCACCTCGCATTGCTCTCATTGAGACTTTAAGACTGCATGCATCCATTGACCACATTTACAAAACCGAAGCCTATAATTTGTACGAGGTGCTGCTGTGACACCAATAACAATATGTTATTATGCATTATTCTGTTAAATATTATTCTATTCATGTGATTTATTATTGCAATTTATAATCCTCTTTATTATTATTATTTTTGCTTTATTCTATGCACAATGCCATTATTTCTCGTTTGGAATTTTATGTTCTTTTGCAATTCATGGATACAACAATATTACTTCGTGCCCTTCTCTGTCTACTTTCACATAAAATGACAGATATGTCTGCAGTTATTGTGGAATAATTATTGCTCATTTTGTTATTGCGTTCACACTCACAGTGTACTGTACAGTCTGTTTGCATTGGTGTGATTGTGAAATATTGTTCATTTCACTTTGTTATTGTGTTCACTGTATAGTACAGTACATGCCCTAACATAATGTACAGCTGCACCCCCAGGTTGTTTTGAGGGATTCCCTCCACACAGGTACTTTTCCACCCGATCTCCCTGTAAAATTCCCCTCTGTATTTTTCAGAGCACTACTGACCTCTGGTGGAGAACACGTATAATTCATCATACTCATATAGCCTAACTATTGATCACATCATCAAGTAGTAAAAAGTAGTAAAACGTTCCAGGAGATTATGATTTAGGTAGGAATTTTCCATGACCCTTTGCCCTATTCCTCCTCAAAACCTAGATGTTTCCTGTCTGCAATGGACAACATTACAGCAAACGCACACAGCTATCTAAAGTCGATCACTTCCTGCAACCAAACCCAAAAGGCAACATTTATTGTTGACAATATCCAAGGGTACATTTATACTATAACAAGTCAATCTCAGCCAAAAGGCAACTTTTATTTTGTCTGTTGACAACATCCAAGGGTACATTAAACTAACAAGGAAAGGGTGAATAACAAACCCTGCCAAGTATGCTTTTATTATTTAACATTCTTTTTATGATTATTAGTATTGCTTTTTACTACTGATCTTTGTCATGCTGTAAAACACTACGTAAACTTGCTTTTAGATAAGTGCTATATAAATAAGTGCTAAATTAATAAAGTTTATTGTAAATTAGCCTCTTGTAAACCTCATGGGTCAGGTCTACCACATTTTCTGCAATATAAAACAGGCCTGTTATGTAACATAACAATTAGGGGAGAAAGGCTGACTTTTGGTCAGGCTAATGACACTGAGCAGAAACACATTGACTGGGCATTAAGGTGCACAGGGCCTGTCGTCTCGTATTTTGTGCTGTGACAGTAAAGCTGTCAGGTATAATACCAAGTCTGCTGTGGTGATGAGGGGCCTCTCGGTTGCCCCAGCCTCTCCATTATATCCCACTACCTCAGATAGGAGTGGAGAGCAGACTGCTGTGTGCCAGCAGCTTGGTTCAGATGCACAAAGTGCGGACGGCAGGTAGCCTAGATACACACTGTGTTTGCCACAGTGTTTAAGGCTCCCTTCCGTCCGCACTTTAAGCCACATGCCGTGGTATTGCTTGACTGGTATCAAATGATTATAGTCCACAAACTAGTATTCATTTGAGTCTTCTGTTGAGTGTTCTTTAGTCAAGGTTTGCCACAGTAGTCACTACTGTAAAGGCTGATTCACACTTCACCATATAAGTTGCGTTGAATGACACAGTAAAGTGAGGAAGTATAGGCGTAATCTATGAGGTGGAAAGAGTGACAGAGAGAAAGCGGGTAATGGGTATACATGCATTTCTTGCTCCACGTTTCTACAATTTATCAAATCGCAGTGTCTGAACTTGCAGCATCTTCACCCACAGCTGTGTAAATTCCTTGCACTCTGACTGGCACACCATTTAGCCTGTGCCAGATCCAGCAAGTCACTCTAACAGCCATACTTTCCATCAGATGGCTCCAGTTCTACATGAGAGCCAGCAACATTATATAATACTGTTATTCATCTGCACCACATGTCAGTGAGACATGTGCCCAGGTTTTGTTCTTATTTTAACTTTTGCTTGATTGTAGTGTGTGCGTGTGCGTGTGCGTGTGCGTGTGCGTGTGCGTGTGTGTGTGTGTGTGTGTGTGTGTGTGTGTGCAGAAACACCCCCCAAAAAGAAGAAAAATAAGTTACTAGAGTATCTAGTAGACAATAATCCACGCTCATATGTTCAATTAAAATAATATTAGTTACAAAGGCCACACATACCGTCCAGTACAGTACAGAGGATGGCGACAGACTTTACATTGTGTATAAAGCATTGTTAGTCAGAGGCTGGTAGAGATGTCTCTACCAGGGTGCACTCACTGCACTACACACAGTGGCCACCCTCATAATCGGTTTATCTCCATGCTATCAATAAATACATACAAGCACGTTATCTGTGATACGCTGTGGCCAGCTATGAGTTTACCCACAAGTGTGAGTTAGTTAGTATGCACTGTACATACAGCATTGTATAAAGGCTGTCTTTTTAATAAAGTAATGCAAATGTAATAATTATTATTGTTGCATGCCCTCTCAGTCAGTCAGAGAAAGAAAATAGAGTCCACAACACTGGTAAGGAATAACTAAGCTCCACTAGTTTATTAATTCAACGTTTCGATCACTGGGAAGCAAGAAGATCCCAGTGATCGAAACGTTGAATTAATAAACCAGTGGAGCTGAGTTATTCCTTACCAGTGTTGCGGATTCTATTTTATTTCTCTAGTACTGCCATTTGTCCAGCACCTGGGCTAGAGTGGATGTGCATGCTCTATTACCTCTCTCAGTCAGTCAGGACACAGGGATATCCATCACTTGTTTTGTATTGTGGCAGCTTTACTTGAAAGTTTGGACCAACAGACAGATGGATGAACAAAACGTATTTACCTCTCCTACCACATTATTGCCCACTTGCAGCTATTTCTTTTTTTTTGCTGTGTTGGCCTTTGTGAGCAACAATTTCTGGTGTTAACCCTTACCATTACAGTAACCAATACTTTGTTTGAACCAAATTATTTTTGAAAATGTAAGTTAAATACAAAATCCCTCAAAGAAATGTACTCTGACACACTATGCCTCTGTCAATGTGCACTCAAAATAAGACACCGACATACAGTACTCTGTCATTAATCACTCAAATGAAGACACCTACAGACAGTACTGTACATACATTATTCTGTCTCTGTCAATAGCACTCAAATGAAGGCGGCGACATGCTCTGTCTCTCTTGTACTTTAATGAAAGAACAACATACTCTGCCTGTCTCTCTCAATAAGTACTGAAATGGAAGAAAACAACATACTCTGCCTCTGTCTCTCTCAATAAGCTCTCAAATGGAACACAGTATTCTGTCTCTTTCAACAAACTCTCTAATGAAAGACAGCGATATACAGTACTGTATTGTGCCTCTGACAATTAGAGCTCAAAAGGAAGACACTAACCAGCTTTCCCTTGAACTGTCTTGGCTAACGTTCACTGTCACTCCTCACTCACACAGCCCCCACTTACCGGCGATAAGGTATCCTGAAAAGACTAGGTGAATAAGGGGGTGCATAGTTCAAAACTCGTTCAGGATAGTTGAAGTGGTGCTGGTAGCTTTGACAGCAGGATCTCGGAAGATGTTCTGCTAGGCAACGGGCACACGCACACACCGCCCCTGGCAAGGGTGGCTTGGCCGCGGACAGGACCATTTCAGCGGGACGCGACTGAGGGCATCCCATCGTTGCAAACGAATGGCAAGGGGAGATGTTCAGGGGACAGTATCTTTGACTTCCTCGACTGCTCACAGATATCTTATGCTGTTATTGTTGTTTTGTCAACAGTGTCCTCTCAAAGGACAAAGAGACAATTGACCATTGGTGATACTTCTGGATGTGTAATCCGGAGACTAAGAACCATGCACAGAGTGGCACTTGTCTGATGCATTTCCATTTCTGTTGCAATGTAAAAGGGCTTTCATGCCACCAGTGAAAAACGTCCCAACAATGAATCGTTGTCGGATGGAATCTTTTCATATAGTTGGCAGACGGAGAACAACATATTCAAATGCTACCGGAAAAGGCCAATCTCCATACCTCGTTAAAACAGTGTTTCTGATAATATACACAGTGGCATCATTGTTCCATGAAATGAAGACTCTTGAGATGTACCATTTGTGTCATGGTACATCTGTCAACGCTTTCTCACTAAAAGGCAGTCGAGTAGAAACAAATGTCAACAGTTATTTGTACTTTTATGACACTTTTATAGTGTCATAAAATGTTGCGACATGTTCTACATCCCATGAAAAGTCATTTGGGTTGTTTACCTCCAAGCAATATTGATTTTTATCTCCTTATAGCCTATCTTTGTCGAAACAAGTTGAAACGTGTGAAAGTAAAATATCGGGAAAGCACCTCCTTCTCATAATCCTTTAAACACTGTTATATTTTAATTAAACAGGTTTGTCACATTTTAAGAATCACCCTGGCATGATTGCAAGTGTAATTCAGATATTAATGTTGGGCAAGGCGTCAGTGATACTGGAGGTGTGGCTGAACAATGTTTAGCCACTACTAGTTTGACAGGCATCAGTAAATAAATCTAGCACCAAATAACCCATTCATCTATTAAGAGTTTTGACATTAACTGTAGGCTACATATCAGATGTCATCACTCAACAGTATTGTCAATTGCGCTTTAATCTTCACCCTAGGCAGTCAGATGATTTGGATGTCAAAACAAGGAGTACTTTACTTCATGTTTTTGTCATGAAAGTGTTATTCTAAAACATGTAATTAATACCTTTACTAATAGGACGAATTTCTTACATGAAACATCAATCAGTAATATGGAGATGTTTGCCGCCCATATAATGTTTAGTATGAAACCATTAATGGTAGTTTGGCTCTGTACATGCATTGTAACATTCAACTTTACGCATGCATGGATGCACACACACAGGGCGGTGCCCAGTTACATACTAGATAGAAATTAATAATTATTACTCATTGCCCTGAAGACTGTAACTTGTCAACAAGTCTTACAACAGACTGTCAGAGATCTATCGGGCATCTGTGCTGCCAGTTGTTTATCTCAACACTGAACACTTGCCATGGAAAATCAATTAGCTATGTCTGAAAATATCCAACAGAAAGAGTGTGTCACAAAAAAAAAAAAAGACGGGCGAAAAAGAGAGGTATAATAATGACAAAGCACGGATGAGGTTGTCATGGACCAGAGCATGAAATGTTGAATTGGGTAACGACCCAATATAAATGCACTGGTAGGCCTCATCCCAGAACAAAAGGTTACAGAGGTCAAAACCATCCATGTGTATGCCTGTGTCTAGTCTACCATGGTATGCGTGTGAGCAGTATGTATGTATGTACAGTATAATGTGAGCAGTGAGCACACACATGCACGTGTGTGTGTGTGTGTGTGTGTGTGTGTGTGTGTGTGTGTGCGTATGTGTCCCCTGAGAAGGAGCATTGTGAAACAGGCTGAGGGGTGCATACTGTTCTGCAATCCATCACAAGACCGCACAGACAGAGAGACACAATTCACATTTCACACAAGCACAGCTAGTTTCATAAAACTATTTCTCAGATAGTAGATATTTCAGAATCATATCAATGATGATTCTTCTTCTTCTTCTTAGAACCAAATGCCTCAAATGATGTACAAACAAACGTTCCATCCTGACCTGGTGGAGATCTGTGCACTTTTTCTAGTTCTTGTATCAAACAGACATAATACGGTATATCTGATGGTTCTATTGGATATCCTGCACTAAAGACGAGTTACAGTAACCCTACAAAAATGTCACACAGCTAGTGCTACATCTAAAAGTATTGCGTGCAAACATCACCCTCATCCAGTTGTGTAGGTGCAACTCACAATGCGACCCCACACGGTGCAAAATCATGACAGTTAACCACTTTCAACCTGGCGTCTCTAATTTGGCATGTCATTATAGGGCTAGGAGGTTTAGGGTTAGAGGAAATGGCACATCTATGAGCTCACAACGTGCCACAATGAAATGTGTTGTGAATTTGTAGATCAGCTATTTTCACTATTTGCCGTACAACAAATTATATAGGGCTTAATGAGTGTAAAAATGCCCCCACCCCCCTTCACTTACTCCAACCACGAACACAGTTAGACAAACCCTCTCTCCCTCCCTCATAGTCTCTCTCAGACCTCCATCCCTGCTGCTACCCCTTCACTTTCCCAGCCTACCAGGCAGCCTGAATGTGCAGCTGTGTGACCCATGTCACCAGCAACTGGGACACGGCTGGAGGGAGGCAGGCCCTGATGAACACATCACTGGCGTGCGTGCGTGCGTGCGTGCGTGCGTGCGTTACATGTTCATCTGCAAACCATGCTCGCATAGGTTCATACTGATGTGTGCCTGCCTTGTCAGCACAATCTGGATTCAACTGGCTGATGGACACCCTGCTAACTCTATCCATCAGTGTCATCCAAACAATGGGCCTTTCCCACAGATTCCAGCAGACTCATCTGCTGAGCATCAAAGCTAATACTCTGTCACCTGGGGGAAGATGATGGAACAACGAGCCAAGTTCCCATGGTCAACCAGAGACAGTCACTGGCGGTCATGCCCCTCACGCAATAGTCTTCTTATTTTTAAATAATTCCCATCAGGGATCTTCAGCATATCCTTATCCCAACGTACCCCTCATGCCCCAAATAATTAACCGCACAATGATACTTATTGGACTGTGTATCTCAAACAAGGTTCAAGTCTCCCCAAGTTGATTTTCAAAACATACTGAAAATAATGGGAAGCTATGTGCTTTGGGAAATGGTCGGCACTGCAGTAATGTATAGTGTGAGTCAATAGGCTAAGCATGACTGCTATGGTCGATTCACACTAATATTGTCAAATTATGTATGATTAATGGTAAAATCTCATTGATGAAAAAACTGCCATCTCCAAAATTGGCTAACATTTACACAAAAGTTATTATCATAATTGCCCCTGTGATATCAGTGAAAGAAGATGTATGGTGTTTCAGCTGTTAAAAGGAATTGTACTGTTAATGGCTAAAAGATTGCTCCTCATTGAAAGACAGCAATGATCCCAGTGCTGGAGCTTATTATGTTGGTATATTAGCCTGGGGCAGATTTCCTGCCTTTTTGAGTGGTGCAACTACTCCCTTACGGAGTTATGTGTGTGTGGGTGGCAGCTCGCCGGCACCCTGGTGCGTTCCTGTGGGAACCAGGTTCCAGTGATTTCAATGAGTTGCACAAAATATATTATTCTCCTTCAAAAAGACCACAGATACACACTGGGCCATATTTAAGCAAATTTCCCCCAACAATATGCAGCATGTACTCACTCAAAATAACTAAATAATGATGAAATAATGTAATAATATGTATTGGTTATGGGTGTATTGGCACTGGCAGTGAGTTTACAATGCCATGTTGAAGAATCAACAAGGTGGTTTGTGAAATATAACACTATTAGGCCTACATTCATGTAGCACACTTGAAGTAGAATATGGCATGAGTAAATGTGGAATTATGTGCAAACCTGGAGCCGATATGATATATTTTGACAGGAGATCTGGTACATTTGTGACTCGGGACGTGGGGTAATATCATACTTTGATTAGTTAATTATAGATAATTATATGATTGTATTTCAATTCCGAATCCTTCCAGGGATCTCCCCCACTGTTTGTGGTGAACTGATAACTCAACTGTTCAATCTTTCAACACTTTATTATATAGGAAAATATTATTGATGCCTCTGATTTATCACTTGTAGTCTACTGTAATGAATAAATTCCTTTGTGTTTATACAGTATGTAGCTACTAGCTATAGTGTGTATGTAATTTATGTCAAGATATGCAGTTGTATTAAAAACAGTCATTGGAAGCGACACTATTTATTTTTGTTCAAAGGGGAACGTCATATAACTCTTAAGTGCAGCTGCAGGCAACAGTGCAGCTTACCCTTGTGTACAGTATATATTCGACAAAGTCATAGATTAAAACCATTCACCGTCTCGGTCAAGGAGGGGAAAAGATCTATCCCTACAAAAATGAAACAGATGTACAGCGTTTTGCACGCATACAAAGCGTGAGAGAGAAGGGTAATGCCATTGCCAGCCTGAGTCGTACATCGTCGTACAACGGAATATAAAACTGGTGTGCAGAATGCACCCTCGTTCAGCCTGTCTTTGTGTTGAGGAACCCCTACTGATGGGGGACAGGCAGATGAAGACAGACTTGGAATGTTCCAGATGTGAGCTTCATTGCGTTGACTGCTAAACGGAAACATGTCGTTTAATGCCAAGAGAAGCTTTTTAACGAGAGACTGCAATTAAAGCCTGCCACTCCCACTTAAATGGAGAGACCAAAATGTGCATCCAGATGTTGGGCCACCCTTGTGAAATCCGTAAACAAAAAAAAAACACGTTGTGCAGTAAATGTATCCGTTACATAACGTCTGTCATGGTTCAAAGGTAATGAGGGTTTATTGGCGTGTTAATTTGACTGCATTAAAAATTAAGTCACAATCACATAGTAGTGAAAATTATAAAATGGTAATTGTGAATGTTTAATTTCAATGTGAGGATAATGTTTGTACTTTATGCAAGTTGCCATGCACTACCGACGAACTCCAGGGCACACTTCCAGGGGGACCCGCGCTCCGTGGGTCCCCGAGTACACTGCTCAGGGCATTACCAGATTTTATTACTAGAGATTTGGGCCGCGTTGATTGTTTCTATGCCTACACATGATGCTTACTGTATGCAGGCTATACTAGTATGGGGCTGTTCTTTGTTCGACTGGTATATTATTCTATATCCCTGTCAGAATGTGCAGTATGAACTATGGATCCTCTTCAAGGGTTTACATTGCCTTTTATATTTACAGTAGGTGTTGATGCTGCATTGTTGAGCCCCACATCAGTCTATGTATTACTCACGTGTGACTGACTGTAGTTACACAACCCCCCCCCCCCCCCCACTGACTGTAGTTATAAACCCCCCCCACACACACACACACCACCACCAACACCACCACTACCAACCAAGATACACATATGTATATTTGTCACCACATTGTAGGCTTATATAAGTCAGGCTTAGCCACAAACATGCATGCATGGTTACGGGATGGATCAAGTTATTGCATTAACACACATCTGAGGCTTATTAGGCCTGTTGATGTTATGTCATAGTGTGTGTAATTGCATCCGTGTAACTTACTTCATGCTATGTCAAGTGAAATATGCAGAGTGATACTGGTCATTCTTTGTTAGTAAGAGAGTACGACTGGGGGATTTTAAAATGACCGTATCCCTCGCTGCTCATTTTGATAGGTTGGTATGGTGCAAGGTAGAGGACAGAGTACAACAACCTGGTCTACAAGATACACTACACCACAAAGACACCCATGTACCTGTCAAACTACTTCCTAAACGTCACAATCACAACACCAAATCACGTTCAACCCATATTTGGCTCAAACAAGGGGTTAAATTAATTTAGCTTCTAATGCCACAAAAATGTGGAAAGCCATATCAACAGTCATAAAGGAATGTGAATCCCTACTCTCCTTCAAAACCGCTCTCAATGAGCACTTACAGGTGGCTGCAGTTCGAAAGTGGCCCCATTAAAAAAGTCAAAGCCCCCCCCCCCTTTACTGTCTGGATCTCAATGGAAACAAGCAATAGTGCTTTCTTGAGTTATACATCCTCTCAGACCTTGTACTGAACTGTACTCTCCTGTGCATTTTTTATGCAAACTGTATTCAAGTTTTCAATTAATCAATCAAATGGCATAATACAGCATGGACCACCCATGTGAACTTATGTTCTGTTCACATGAGTGGCCCCCAGCTGTGGTGTCCTGCCGATGAGGGTACGGTATTTACTTTGTTGCTTTGGTAGAGAGAAAACATCCATGCACTCTCTTTCTCTGACTCTGAAACACGCACGCACGCAGCACGCACGCACGCACGCACGCACGCACGCACGCACGCACGCACGCACGCACGCAGCACACACACACACACACACACACACACACACACACACACACACACACACACACACACACACACACGCACACACACACACGCACACACACACACGCACGCACACACACGCACACACGACACACACAGTCTTATGTAATGCCTATGTACACAGAGAAGGTTGCAGTGTGGACCTGCATGTGTAGTTGAATGAAAGAAGAGCGTGCAAGGAAAGTGAAAGAAGAGCTGGACCTCTGGTTCCTATGGCAACTGTGGTGAGCCTCCAGCCTTCCCTCTGCAGACCCAGTAGAACTAGAAACCATCCTGATACGTTGGAGACCACAGCCTTTGATAGCACATCTCATGCCATCAGTTTCACATGTGACTTTGTAAAATCTAATTGGGAGAATGTAAGAATGGACACCAGTGTTATCTGTGTGTGTGCACTGTGTGCTCATCATACACAATCAGACAGACAAGGAAAGCCACAAGGGTTATTCTGTAGATTATTTTCTTTGCCTTAATTAACCTCATTAAAGTCAAAGCTTCTCTTCTGTCACATGCTTCCTTGCCTTTCAAGAAAAGGTCATGATTCTATGACCTGTATCCAGGAGGGAAAAAAAGCACTTGTGTACTTTCTGTTTACACACTCACACATACATACACACTTGCGCGCACACACACACACACACACACACACACACACACACACACACACACACACACACACACACACACACACACACACACACACACACACACTCACGCATGTACGCACCCACCCACCCACGCACGCACGCACGCACGCACGCACGCAATTTTGCAAACTATTTTCAGGTCTGTTTCTTTTTTATATTAATGATCCAAGCTAATTGGGAACACTGAGTTTTAGGAAGCGAAGAGTTTACAGAAACCCCAGACTATCCTGAGTCAAAAAACGTGCAACTGAAATCCTATACGCACGTCTTTTAAGCCATACTGATTGGTCATTTGGGTATTTCTTAGTCCTGGCTCTTTGGTAGAGCTGGGTTGTGGGAACGGAAATTGGGATAAATTCAAGATGTGTTCAAAATACACTTTTGAGGGGCACGGTGGCACAGTTGGTAGTGCTGTCGCCTCACAGCTAGAAGGTCCTGGGTTCGATTCCCGCTCGGGGAGCTGTGGGTGCTGGCGGCGTGTTTCCTCCTCCGCGTCATCAGTGCCCATACCCGAGGCGGTGTTGGCGAAAGGGCCTTTCTGTGTGGAGTTTGCATGTTCTCCCCGTGTCCCCTAGGGTAGGCACCCTCACAAAAACATGCAGTAATGCTGGTCTCTAAACTGCCTCCCCCTGGCCAGCCGGGGCGCCTGATGGATGGGAATGGAACTGGTTGGAATAACGTGTTCCTTCCATGCGCTACGTCCAACCAGGGAAACTCCCCCCTGTCAGGTGTAAAGGAGCAACTTGGACACTCAGGCATGAAGGAAGCATGAGTTCAAGTCCGTTGCTCTCCCCAGGTTGACGGAGGGTGTGTAGAGCCCAGGATCACATTAGATAATTGACACAGGGGTGAAAAATGGGTTACAAAATCGTGGGATAAAAATTATAAAAAAAAAAAAAAAATACACTTTTGGACACTGGAAAATATTTTTTCCAGTTTAAAGTTGATACATAATCACCTTAATTTCCAGTGTACTAAGAGATGAAGGTAAATGAAATGGACCTAAACAACATCAGAAACAGTAAGTAATGTGTCTACTTTCCCTTTTAACCTGATATCATTAAAACATTCTAACTGTGACTACTTTCTTTCTAATGACAAAAGAGATGACTTTTTAAAACCTCTTACACCTCCTGAAGTAACTCTGTGAGTTCCATTCTACTACTGACAATTTCACTCAAGCAATGTCTGTACAAACGTATTACCGTGCTGTGAAATGGCTAATTTGCATGATTATGAAAGTGTAAGGTGGTGATAATAACAATTAAGGTTTGAAGGGGAAAATGTTCCCTGTTTTGAAATTCAAACAGAGCAAGTTTGTCACTGGAGAATATCTTTTCCCCGAAATTGATTCTGATCGACTTCTTTAAAGCATAAATACAGCTTCTCCTTTATGTTGGCTTGATGTTCCCCAACTTGTCATTACCTTTAATTTTGTACATGTGACAACAGAGGACTGGCTCGCTACAAAGTAGGCCTCGTCGCCAAGCTCTCGTCCAAGAACCAAACAGGAAATACTTCCACTCAAACAGCCTCTTGAAGTTGCAGCCGGTCAAAGTGCGCCAGACAAATTGCGCCTTTGCAATGTCGTCTTCCTGGTTTCACCGCAGAGCAGAAGACTTTGCTAAACATGATTCCCCCACCCACTCCAGTCTCGGTCTCAGGTAAACAATGTGGCCTGTCTCCAGTGTGTACGCAAGGAGCATGGGTCCAAAGTTCACCGGTGAAACCGTAGAACACACTGTTCTGTCTGTTATGCACGCACGCACACCCGCCCAGGCACAGGTACACAGCTTCACTCTCACGGAAGCGTGAACATCCATCCGAGCGTGGACGCCAACAACACAAAGTGGTGCACAAGCACACTCAGTCATGCATGTGCATACACTCACGCATGCATATGAAGAAACAGACAAGCTTGCACACCTTCATGCACACACACACACACACACACACACACACACACACACACACAATAATATCCCTCTGCCTGGACGTGTATAGATTTACAGTGTTTGGCAGACTGAATAGATGAAGAAACTTCGTACTAGCGTAACACCTATAGTAGAGCTGAGCTTTCCTTCCCTTGGGATTAAATCCACATTTGAAAGGTGATACTCCTGAAGAGCAAGGGATTTACACTGCCAGGAATTGAAATCTATGCGAAAAAGGCAAAGTCATTCCACCAAATGTCATCATCTGACATCAATCAAAATGACACGTCTGTCTTCTTAAAAGTGTGAGATAACGGAAAAGAAGAAAAGGCAGAGAGATTTGAGAACATAATGGTACACCACTGTGACCACTCAGATCTGCGGGTAGGAAAGGTAAGGCAGGCACCAACAGAAAAAGGACTAATCTGATGGAGGGAGATCGTGCGTAAGACCAGGAGATTGTTTTTTTAGAGATGGGAAATAGATGTCACGTAGACAGTGACTGGGAGCCAGCGAACTGTCACCTTATCTCCTGCCCCGATCACAGACTTCAGGTATTGTTAGAAGAGGTTCCCACAGACATGGCAATGCCTTGGCACCACGCCATGCAGCACAACAAACGTCACGAGGGGAGGAAGGGAGAATATGGCAGTAGGCTACACTACAGTATGTAAATGGCACATGAGTGGATTTCCATGTGGGTAGAAATGAGAAGGGGAAAGAATAAGAGAGTGAGACTGAGGGAGACTATGAAAGGTGAAGTCAGGTAAACGCTACAGAGCTGCATTCCATTCCATGTCAACGCACTGAGCCTGGCTTGTCCTTGGCTTCAACCCTGTAATAACACAGCAGCACACTGTATGTCCTCTCGGAACAGGAGAGATGAGCCCAGCCTATTGACTACATTTGATTGTGTTATGACAGAATAATGAGCTACATCCACAGGGATTATAGCTGGTAGTGTATGTGTGTGTGTGTCTGTGTGTGTCTGTGTGCATGCGTGCGTGCATGGGTGCGTGCGTGCATTCTGTGACTTTTGTGTGTTATACACAGTGTAATTACAAATTTGTTTCTTCACTTTATCGTCTCAGAAATACATTCAGCATATCCCTCTCATCAGTGGGGTCAAGGACGTCAGCCAAGACACATTAGTTTTCACACAGGATTAAAGCTAGTGACCTTACAGTTACAGGGCAGTATTTCTAAGAAGCTAGCTGCCATCCTTCGTGCATTGTTTGATCAGATTGTATATCGAATATCACAAGAGTCCCGATCGCGACGGCCTTTGCTGTGTGTCACTCTCCATGTCTCTCTCTCCCCCATTTCCTCTCAGCCTACTGTCCTATAGCAATAATGAAGCCCCCCAAAAAACATATGATTTTATTTATAATATAAAACGTATATCGGTAAACAAAAAATGTATGTACAAATTGTAGTTATTATTTCTAGCCTTTTCTTGCTTTTTGGTAGTTACAGTGTAGAGAGGACAGGAAACAGGGAGTCGGGAGTAACATGCAGCTCTGCCCAGGCATTAGCTCTGGTCCATAGCGTTAGGAGGCCATCTCCTTCACGATATGGTACTTTCAGCTTTCCCTAGTGGTCGCACTCTGAGCCCCCCACCACACGTATACAATGCACTTTTTGGCCTGAAAATAAAATATTTCACCGGAAGAAAAAACATGGTTTAGTTACTCCACTGTGCCCTACAGATCCTTGTCAATAGAAAAATCCCAGATTTTTCTTTCCGCTGAAATATTCTTTGTAATTACAGTAAAATCCAGCTGCTGTATTTGTAAATCATTTACAATAACATCGACAGAGGTCAAATCTTGAGGAAACGGCAGAGAGTTTGCAGAATTGAAACCAATTCTTACAGGCCTCCTATCCCCACTAGACACCCCCTTGACTCACACACACACACACACACACACACACACTGTACAGAAGACACACACGCACACAACCCACCACAGGCCTACTGTATGCACATTGCACACCCATACATTATTTCATGATTAACAGTTAGCATAACATCCACTGACACTAAACGTCATTCATCTTTGTTGTCCAGCCTACATTACATAACTGATTGTCTAACTCACACTCCGCTTTAACAGCTTTAGTATTTTGCTCTGACAGGGCTGTAATTATGGTCCCGCCACAGAGGAACAAGCACAGTGTGGCGCCTGCAATGGAAGCTGCCGTCTTTTTTTTTTTTTATAGAAAAAAAAATAAAAATGGCCACCCCAGGCGATACTCCTACAGTGTGATAATATGTGCCTCTTGTTTTGATTAGTGTGAGAAACATGTTGTTGTTGCCAGTGACTAGCACAGCATCAGCTGTGACCGCTCGGTGCCTCTCGCCTGCCACCTTGTGAACACTGTAATGTTCTGCTCTCCTTCAGGGTCTGTCTGGCCTGATTCATGCTTCGAGTATGGCGGTGTCACTCGCTGAAAATAGCCGATCTACAAGCTCATTGTGAGCTTGTAGATTAATTGATTGATTGATTGAAAATGTAATTCACAGTTTGTAGAATGGGTACATTTTTGTATACAGTCAATACAAAAAACTGCTACGAGGATAGAACCAGAAAAAGCACTAAGTTCGGCTATTGTGAGCTACTATCGGCTATTTTCGTCTATGTCTACTCCCCCCATATCTCTCTCTCCTGTTTATGTCTCTCCTCTTGCTCTCTTTACTTTTGTCTGCCCCTCCCTAGCTTTTGTTTTTCCTATCCATTTTACACCGTCTGTGAGCAGCAAAGCTCATCTCACTGGCACGCATTGCCGAGCCCAAAGGAGCCCTGAGGTAATTATCTGTCTCAGGCGTGTCTGGATGCAGTCCTGGCTTTTGTCTGGTACGGGCTAACCTATTTATGACACAGGGACTGTTGTGTCGCTCACGTTTTGTTGACAGGGCAAGGCAGCTCTGCTCGGTGCACACGACTGTGACTGTACTTGCGTGGAAAGGCGGGTAGTGGAAGGGCGGGGACCGTTTAAGGGGTGAAACCAGGTCAGGCCTGTGCAGGGTGTTACGAGATACCTGTGTTTGCTTTGCAACTGTTCCATGTTTGCACCAATTTCGATCCGCGCTAGGCAGGCAAACATTGTGCCACATCATGCCTGTCCATCATAGAACCCTTGATTGCAGACAGTACATCTACATCTACCAGTGCCAGCCTGCAAACAGTTGCAAACGTGCTAGAACGTACGCTGCTGTGCACGTGCTCACGTACACAACAAGAAGCAACATGACAGCAGTGGTGCTGTTTTCTTGTTTTATCTGAAGATGAATGTTTGCTGGATAGCAGAGAGAATGGAATGTTGTGTGACCCCTTCATGAGGACAAGGAGGAAACATGCAAACACACATAGAAAAAAGTGTTGGCTTCCTATATTTAGACTATAAACCGCTCTTGACACTAACATGGAAGACATGGAAGTGGTGAAAGATATGCATATTTCCGTTTGCTTGGAGATATGTCTGACCACACTCAGAGCAGAGGCAATATATTTCTATGAGCACGCTGTGTTAGTGGCCGATCACAGAAGAGAACAACAACAACCGGCATATCCTGTTTTTTTGTACATTGGAGACTGCAAGTCCCAGCCAATACTTTGGAGTCTTTGGAGAGTTACTAGAAAAGATCCAAATCCGTGTCTTTGTATTGGCTGCAGGATAATAGTCAGGGTAGTTGTCGTCTGCACACAGAGAGCCCGGGTGAATTGTGCGCGGAGTAGCACCCCGAGAAGAATGCACAGTATATCGCCTTTCCTCCCGTGCCACAGTTCACCCAGATGTCTTTGTGTGTTCCAGAGCCCGAGGAACAACCCCTCGCTTTTGTAGCGCATACAGGTTAGCCTGGCTGACAGCTACTGGACACCAACAACAGGGGAAATGCAAAAAACGGGGAAGAAAAGGAAAAAAGAACGAGGGGAAGGGATGGGAAGGGAGGCCTTTCACAGCTGTTGTTTCCTCTGATAGGAACCTCTGGCTGTACTCCCAGTTCTTTAAGTAAACTATCAAAAAAAACCATGGTTACCTTGACATAAGAGAGTGAGAGAGAGAGAGAGAGAGAGAGAGAGAGAGAGAGAGAGAGAGAGAGAGAGAGAGAGAGAGAGGAGAGTGGAAATGTGAGACAGAGAGGAGAGGAAAGGGATATGATGAGAGATGGATAAAGAGAGATAAAGAGACAGAGGGAGGGAAGAATGGATAGTGAGAGGGTGGGGACAGTGTGTCTTATCTTAACAAGACAAAAACATAACAAGTTATTCATTCCATCATGCGATGCATAGGGCTATTATTACAGGTAAAAAAGTAGTTTTTGCTATTGTTGAATTATTTTAATAGACGGAAATCTTTATCCAAAATAGGGACACAAGGGTTAATGTGGTTATGAAATAATAAGAATATAAATGAACCAGAAAATATCTAGAGGATCATCCTAGTTTTATTTAATGTAACATCTCATATCCAAAAGCTTGTCTGGTGTGGTGTGACATTGTGTGTTACCGGTCGCAGTGCTAGACCTGCAGAATTAGCTAGGCTCATGGGATCAGAATGATAAGGCACATCTAAATCTGTAATCTGCCCTGCTGCATGGATGTGCTTTCCTTCCAGGAATACTGGCTACCGTAGTAACCGTACGCTCTCCTTGACCATTTTGTTTCCAGAACACACAAGTAATAATGTACGTTTATAAAATGCTAATTCTATATCGCCTGAAAGGTGATACTGAGAGAGGAATAGGTCTACACTGCCATGAAGAGAGACCACACAAGATGTGTTTGCTGCATTGTATTCACTGTGATGACCCAAATCCTTTTATAGTCACAATAACATTCAAAACAAAAAATAAATGAAACGGGGCAAGCCCCACCTTGTCTGAAACTGATATGTGTAGTTGGAGGGGTTATTTCAATATGAATGGGAGGAAGTATCTTTGCTGTCTGAACAAGTGATAAAACAAGACTTTGTTTTTTATCCTCCCTTTGCTGACTTCCATACAAACCACAGCCAGGAGTCTTTATTATGGGTATTTCTCTGAATTTACCCTTCATGTCAGGTACAATAGCATCCTTTTCCTCTAAAGTCTAAAGTGATCCCAAACGTGAAAAAAAAGTAAAACTAAACACAACAAGAAACCCACTGGACCTTCATTCAATACTTTAAAGTGACGATTTAATCGTAAAAAATCCTCAGGATACCCTCAGAAAAAGGAAATGATCTAGGTGCCACACCTACAACGCACGGCCGATCCGACTGATATGCCCATGTATGGAGATCTCTGTATCTTGATGTCATCAGCACATGTCCATATATGGAGCTGACTGATTTGTTTGCGCCTGAAGACTGCCATGACGACACATTGAGGTTAGAAAACACACTCCATATTTAGGCGTAGCTGCATTGGTAACTCCTTATATAACATAAGAGTTTAGAGTTTTATTAGGACATTATTCTTTTTTATTTTTTTTACCTTTTTATTGTCTCATGTTGATATTCATACAGTAGCCCAGTAGCATGCCCCATGCGTAGCAGGCCCTATGAGAAACAATGCATGTCCGTTTTCAATGTTCAATAATAAAACTAAAACAGTTTGATATGGATGTAGATTAGTGATGGAAAGCTGCAAAGGTAACTGAAGATAATTCCCTAAAAAATCAAAATCTCTGAGCCTAATGAAGAACACAACAGTCTCAAAGTCTTTGACGTCGTCCTCATCTCTTATCAAGCAGTCTCTTCCTCTTCTGACGATTCATCCTCTGCCTCTTGCAACCACTTGATGAACTTCTGAAGCCCCTGATTCTTGCGCAGCTGTCTGCTCCTGTCACTGGAGGGTATTATGAGCGCATTATGTTCTCCTCTTCCAAGATCTCCAGCTGGTATACATGTTCATCAACACCTTGACCATTGCCCCCCAGTGATTCTCCTGCTCCAGGAAGTAGTCTTCAAAGGCCGCCAGGCAGTCCAAATGGTCTTGTGCCCGTTTCACATAGTTTTTAAACACGGGTGCCCATTGTTTCATCAGAGGAATACTCTGGTTAACATCTGCATCCCATATAGAACTTCTCTGTCAGCCATGTTCAAATATGGAGTCCAGGCCAGTCTATGGCGTTATGTTGATTTCACCAGGGTACTCTACATGATGGATTTCTTTGGGGCAACTGTCCTTGGGTCCTCTGCATTAGTCACGCTGAGTTTAAAGTTGATCGCTAAAGCAGTTCTCTAGATATTCGGAGGATCACACTCAGTCACTTGGCGCATTTATAGAAGGATGTCGATTTGTTATGTAACTCAGTAAGAAGAGAACGCTATCTGGGACTCAAAGGACCATACTGGTGGTCTGGCATTTTTAGCCTCTTGAACTCACAGTATTATAATTGACATTGCTACTTACTCACTAAACCATTTTCCTAAGCATTCCGTGGCTTGTTTGATTTCCTAAGACGCCACTGGATTCCATTCATTTCAGTATGGTATAAAAAAAACAATTGCAGAGACTTGAAACTTAATAAGATTAAGATAATACGTAATTTGGAATTCAAGACATAATAATTGTTATTGGTTATATTATAATTATATTGTAAATACGGATTGATTTGAAAGGTTTAGTAAAACATTTTCTGTAGAGATTCATTCACAAACGTAATTAAAAATTTCGCATGATGATGTTTAGCAAAATTGAATGAATTATTGAGGTATGTTCAGCAACATTTGACTGACAATAAGGACATTTTTTAATTTAAAAAAGCTGTGAATAGTCCTTCAACAGGAGCTATCAGCCAATACACTGAACCCTTAGAGATGAACTATGGATGGATGCTGTCTCTTAGCCGACACACCTGCAAATGACTCAAACCCTGAGGGCCTGACCCTCCTTTCTCTCCTATCAATTAGAGGGATTTACCGCATGCATCTGTTAGAGCTCTTCAGCATTGATCTTCTGCACTGAGTTGCCATTAACAATGTAAATGTCTGATATAGTTACTTCAGATAATCACAGATACAAATGTGTGGGTAAAATAACAGAAGTCACCACAATATGTTAGAATAATATTCAAATTGTCTAATACATTGGCCTTGTTTGTAGGTTTGTTGCATGCAATTCTGCAATTGCTTCAAATTCGCACCATAAACTATTTATTGTGTGTGCCCTGCCGCAATCATTTTGTTCCAAAGTGCTGCGCTCTGGCATAATAAGTAACCCACAGCAAAACAGTATACTGTAAATGCACTTGCATTAAGTGGAGTGAAGTGGAGAGCAACAGACACACACCACTATGACTGAATTATTCTGCATGTCGACTGATATGCTTTCCTTGCAGAATTACAACAATTGCATGGAAAACAGATTACGATTAAATTGAATTGATATGTTCAATTACAGGGCACCCAAAGTGGAAAAGATCTGTTTTATAGTGCTGCCGGCTTAAGTTTAGAATATCTAGATGGAGCATGGAGACATATTATATAAGCCATGAACTGCAACCCCTAACCTCTAACAAGTTCAAGGTGGCCTTTGCTGATCCATAAGCTGTTACTTTGAAGGTGAAGAAGAGTGCAGCTGTCAACCTTCCTGTTGAGCCCGAGGTAATCCAGAACAAAAAGCCACATCGCTATTTAACCAAGAACCGTCTAGACCGCAGGCATCAGCTGACTCCTAAACTAAAGAGCCATGACTTCAACTCAACTGTTACATAAGTTACCCCCTTCTTTACCAGTCCTCTAGTGCTATCGCCATACATTTCCCCTTATAAGACACTGTGTATGTGTGTGTGTGTGTGTGTGTGTGTGTGTGTGTGTGTGTGTGTGTGTGTGCGCATGCTCGTGCGTGCGTGCATGCTTGCTTACGTGCGTGACGTGTCTATATCAGAGTACATTGAAGGGAAGGAGAAGAGAATGACAAGGTTAAGGAAGGGAGACATTTGCATAGAGGTGGACATTGAAGGGAGAGAAGAGAGTGACAAGGTTAAAGAAAGGAGATGAGAAGAGAGTGACATGGTTAAAGAATGGAAAATTAAAGAGAAGGAGAAGAACGTGACAAGGTTATGGAAGGGAGACATTTCTCAGCATTCCTCCCTGAATACCCCATGTTCTTTTGGCAGTATCGGACATTCCCTAGTCCCTGAGCTCTGCATCAGAGAGCTCTGTTCCACTAACATCGATGTGTTCCAGAGGTCGGCTGTTTACCCCAAATCTCTGCTTGTTTAAAAACGAGCATGCAAACAAGTACATGTGACTCATTGCTCTCCATGACAGCAGGCTGGAAAGAATGTGACGACTGACGAGACATCAATTACTGTCATGCATGCTAAATGCTCCTCCTGATGGTGCTGCAGGTTGGCATGAGCATTATGCGTAGACACGACCGACCTGTGCCAGTTACCATTGCCCCTCCCTGTCTCACGTTGTGGCACGACAGCCTGTTGTAAACAAACGGACAAAAAGCCAGGAGCGAGGTCTTGGACAGGATACATCTTGTTATTTTCGCTCGTTAGAACCTGCTAGTGCTTTTCGCTCTCTCTCTCTCTTCTTCCTAATCTCTCTCTCCCTCTTGCTCTGTCTCTTTCTCTCTCTTTCTCTCTCTACTGGGGAATGGCCAGAAACAATCACTGAGTCAGTGAAACTTGGCACATACATTCTGTTCACGTCTCTCTCTCTCTCTCTCCTCTGCATGGACACTTTGGACAGACATCCAGAGCATGAGACAGAGCTTGGCACCTCTTTATTACACTAGGACAGCTTGCTAATGGGCCCAAGTGGACCAGAGTCCTGCATGCACCTCTTCATTCCACTAGGACAGCTTGCTAATGGGCCCAAGTGGACCAGAGTCCTAGGACAGCTTGCTAATGGGCCCAAGTGGACCAGAGTCCTAGGACAGCTTGCTAATGGGCCCAAGTGGACCAGAGTCCTAGGACAGCTTGCTAATGGGCCCAAGTGGACCAGAGTCCTAGGACAGCTTGCTAATGGGCCCAAGTGGACCAGAGTCCTAGGACAGCTTGCTAATGGGCCCAAGTGGACCAGAGTCCTAGGACAGCTTGCTAATGGGCCCAAGTGGACCAGAGTCCTAGGACAGCTTGCTAATGGGCCCAAGTGGACCAGAGTCCTAGGACAGCTTGCTAATGGGCCCAAGTGGACCAGAGTCCTAGGACAGCTTGCTAATGGGCCCAAGTGGACCAGAGTCCTAGGACAGCTTGCTAATGGGCCCAAGTGGACCAGAGTCCTAGGACAGCTTGCTAATGGGCCCAAGTGGACCAGAGTCCTAGGACAGCTTGCTAATGGGCCCAAGTGGACCAGAGTCCTAGGACAGCTTGCTAATGGGCCCAAGTGGACCAGAGTCCTGCATGCATCGCTTCCATGGAAAGGCTGTGGCCAGCGACGTTGATTCTGTTCAAAGGGACACTTATTATATCATAGGAAGTTACCCTGATTAACTAAATTGCATTGTGCCATTGATACAGTACACAGTTATCATGAAGGAAATGTTATGGTACTTTTGGGAGTGTCCACTTCGTAAAGTGCCCTGTGAACCAGAAGTTATTTTCCAAATTAGATTAAAATATTGTTTTTGTCGTTTCCTTCCTTTATTGCGTGCTTGGTTCTAACTTCTGTTGTACTTTTGTTCTTTCTTTCATCTGACTAAAGCTGCCTTACCATGACTGAGCGGGGGAAAAAAACCCACATAATTTCAGTTCAGTAAGAGTCCAAAACCACACTTAACCCATTGATGCCTGAGGCCGAATCTGGGAACGCCTTCTAGGGCCTGACCTAAGGTTTCTGAAAACCTTCAAATTCTGATGATTTTTTTTTAATAGTTATGTTGCTACATGTATAGCAATAGCTGATGAGACACAGAGAGCACGGCCGGCATCAAGGGTAGAACAACGTATACGTTGCACCAGGCGTCAATGGGTTAAGTAGAACATAGGGTCACTTCTCCTGCGGGTGGGTGCCGTGCTATTGTAAGAATCTACATTTCAGAACTTTTAAAAGGTATTATTTACATTACATACTTTTATGTTATAGCGTAGAGAGAATTGCATCCAACATGACAATTATTTTCCAAGTTAGATCATACTTTTATGGTTGTTGTTTCCTTGGTTGTTTTCTTTCTTTCTTTCTTTCTTTCTTTCTTTCATTCTTTCTTTCTCTCTTTCTTTCTCCACAGATCCTCTGTCCCAAAATACAAGATGGAAAATGAGACTTGCTGTACAGAATAGGAAACTTGGAAGCATTGGTAATAAACAGTAAACTGTATTCATTACGTTAAAAGAGGGGATATATATATATGAAGTTTTGCCAGTTACTTGACTTTCCCCCCCCCAAACACATTAATTGTCATTTCTACTGGCAGTTATATGGCTCATACATTTTGGCCATGTGTCATTTTTGTGATTTAGGAGCAATGACAGCAGCACATCTGCACACATATGAGGTTGTTTCATAATCATTCACAGTTCATCGAGGAGCACAGTTCTACACGGTCTGATGAAACCGCTAGAGTTGCCCAACTCTTCTCCACCCATGGTTCCCAGCACGGGGGCTGTGAGGTGAGACGAGTTCACTGTGTCTTTTCTAAACCATCTCCATGTTGTGAAAATATCTAAGATTGATGATGCAATAACAGTTGGTGTAGAAAAACAAAGCACTGACTTTTTAAAGTTTTCACAGATTTAAAGTAGATTTAATGGTACAATTTTCATAACTTTGGTTGTGCGTGAATAACACATAATTTTAACCAATCTGTGTGGCAGAGCTCAATGGTAGAAATGTGGGCGATTGCGCAGGGGAACTACTGGGGTTCAAATCCCGGGTAGGGCATAATTATGGATTGCAGCTTTCATAAAGGATATACCATGGCAACTTCCAGTATGAAAGCCAATTGCACACTTAACTTAACTTATCTGGACCATATCAGTTCTAAGTTTGCCTGTGCTTTATGACAAAAAATGTCTTCCTTTATTTTTGTCAACTGATCTCTCTCATTGCATGACAAGACAGTCATGTTTGGGCTACTTTTCTTGACTTTAATTACACATCCGCCCCCGCAGCTCAAAATTGTTTACTAGAAAACACAAAAGCGTGGCTATAGAGAGCAAAAACAACAACAACAGCGTTGCACAACTGACAACTGCAGATGTCTGACTCTGGCAATAACGTTTCTCATCAGTGTCACTGTAACCTTTCCTGTGTATTGGAAAACCTTACTCCATGACGGGCAGAGGTATATAGAAGGGAAGAAAACATGTTATTTTCCCAGCAACTCTAGCAGCTCTCCACCATAATGGGCTATGCTGGCAATGCTGTAACTAAAGTCTGCCTTAACACCAGCTGCACGCCCTGCAGGGGCATGGAGGGCAGTAATAGAGATGTTCAGCGTGCGCTTGTGAATATTCGCACGTGTACCGTTTGTATGGATAAATGGTTGCGTGAATGTGGATGTGTGCAATCGGCTGACAAGAGTCCTAATGTGCATTTCAGTGTCATTATTCAACCCTCTCTACAGTCTGTATGGTGTGTGTGTGTGTGTGTGTGGGGGGGGGGTGTTTGTGCGACTGTGCATGCTCTCAAGGTACAGTACTGTACAGTATGTACCCAACCTGCATGTGAAAAATACCCTGGAAGGTTTAGACTAGCTAATGATAGGACTCGCTCAGGCCCTCTCAACAAAGAAGCTGTCTGGCGTTATTGTTCGACAGACTACAGTGGACTGGGGAGAAGAAAAAAACTAACAGCTCATGTTGTTCTCAAACAAGGCTCCAAGAATAAGCATCAGAATACTTGTCTGGAGATGCCTGCATTTTTAGTATCCACACAAGGCAGATATTTAGAATCGACCTACTGGCATATCCCAGATTTCACTGACATATATCTTTTTTATGAAATATTCTTGATCAAGAAATAATTTCAAGTTTCAATTCTGTGGCAGGTCTTCAGGTTTAGAGGTTGTGTTAGACAACGTTTAAACCATATCTCTCTTGCACGTCTGGTTATCCAACTATAACCACTCTCATACTGAATAAGAAAACAGTCAAAAGGGAACCTCAGGCATATCAAAATGAAACATGTGTGGCTAGGAGTGAAACTTTTATTAGCACACTTGCCTGTGGCTCCATAACTCAGTCTGGGTAAAATGCATGTGGTCTCCGGGGCTACAGTCTGGGTGGTATGGAAGATGGCAGCTTATTAGCCACTTAACCCGATAGTCTTACTAAAACAAACCAACTGTATTTTTTTTTTTTCGGTATTCACCAAATCGCTTTGGCTGGACTGGTGGTTTGCCCAATGCAGACTATAGAGCGTCACAGTCCCTCCCCCTTTCAGAACAACGAGTGGCCCAGGAAATAAATCCCAATGCATTTGTCCCATAGGCATTTCTTAAAGTATTTATTTAAAGGCGGTTACGCCGCGGACAAAGCCAACTCGGATCGTGACAAATCATGACAATGAACACAATGTTTTGGGCCGATCAAATAATTTATATGAAGCAAAACAAAACAAATAGTGTCGTCTCCTGCCTTTATTTTCTTCTTTCTAATGATTTGATCGGCCCAAAATATTGTGTTCATTGTCATGATTTGTCACGATCCGAGTTGGCTTTGTCCGCGGCGTAATCGTCTTTGAATAAATACTTTAAGAAATGCCTATGAGGAAAATGAACGGCGATTTATTTTCCGGGTCTCTCGAGGGGGCGGGACTGCGACGCTCTATAGCCCACATTTCACAATTTCCAGACAGGCCTGCAGGGAGACCAGGGAATTCTTAACTAGAAAATACTGACTTTGGCTGTATTCTGAAAATAACTCTTGTATGATGCAGTGGTGGACAGTAAAATTACATTTTCTTGAGTATTGTATTTTTACTGTTTAAATGTATAGATTGTAAAACAGCAATGCATTGATATATATATCTTTTTTAAAGTATTCTTTACAAGCATGTATTTTTGAGTAACTTTCACTTTTAGTTACTTGTAGTAATATTTGACCAGGAGTCTCAAGTACTGTTGGGTTGAGTACTTTGTCGACCACTGAACAATATAGGCCATATTGATTTTTGTTGTGGTCTGAGAACAACTACATTTATATGCTGTCTGAAGCAAGCTTGTACTCTGACAAAAAGACAGACATATTATGACTATCTCCAATATCATACCCTGAAGAAGGCATTTTGTGCGACCTCTTCGTCTTTTTCAAGTTTATCCCTAATATCTAGCATTACAAATTACAAAACCCCTATCACTGTCTAATGGTCATTTACATGGTGTAATTACAACATAATGGCTATTTGTATTGCAATTACTCATCACATCGTATTCAGAACAACAGCCCCAGTGTCAGGTATACTGGGCTGTGTAGTGTGTGTGTGTGTGTGTGTGTGTGTGTGTGTGTGTGTGTGTGTGTGTGTGTGTGTGTGTGTGAGAGTGTGCCGGCGAGTGTTGACAGACTGTCTTATTATCTAAATAGGCGCCACAGCCATGGTCCAAACAGATAAGACTGTAAGCAGTAGCCATGGTCACTCAACCCTCACCCCCTCCACTCTGAATTATATAAGCTCGACTTCTGCCAAATAAAATGAGACTTGAAGAGACTTGAAAGAAAGAAAGAAAGAAAGAAAGAAAGAAAGAATGAAGAATGAGGAAGAAAAAGTTACACTAACATAAAGAATAATAGGAGAGATTAAAGTATTTTACTGCTTGATTGGTTCTCCGCTTTGAAATATTATAAGAATCATATATTTAAATATAAAATGTATTATAAGGTATATGTATTGTTCTGGCATCGGTTGGAGTTATACTTTTAAATGGTGAAAATATAGCCAATCTGCTAGCTCATAATCTGTGTCATTGTGACGTGTTGTGAGCTCTGTATCTCTGCTATTTTCATAATTTTTTTTAACATATTACACTTTTCAAGGGATTAATTTGGCTGATTCTTTGAAGGAAGTTGTTTTTATATAATTATGCACACCTGCATCATTTGGTTTTAATAATGAGTAATTAATAATGATTATTGACTAAGGAAGAGATTTTTTGATCAACTCAATCTACATGAACCTAACTACATCAACCTGGTGACTGACACCCAGGATAACACGTCTTGCTGCAATCAGCTGCTATGCTGAGATGTCAACAGCTGCTTAATGTTGGCTCACGGTGTGCATGAGTGTGTGCGTGGTTATGTGGTTGTGTGTGCGTGTGCGTGTATATGTGTGTGTGCGTGTGTGTATGTGTGTGTGCATGTGTGCGTGCACGTGTGTGTGTGCATGTGTGCGTGCACGTGTGTGCTTGCGTGCGTGTGTGTATGTGTGCATGTTCATGCTTGACTGAATAATGACTGATAAGTCGTACCTGACCCTTTTATCTATCCTTGAAAAGTACAGGATCGTTTGATTAAAAGATTTCTTATCTTTGAAAATAAAATGTTCAGCCAAGGTAAACATGACATTAATCTCCCTATAACCAGTCCACAAGTTGCAAAGCCTCAAGAATGCACGTAGGATCAATCTCAACGGTGCATTTGATACTGCACATATGTTATCACACCACCAAGTGTTAGATTGTTTTTGATTTTACAAACTTCATGTTGAAGTTTCTTTGGTTTCCTTTGTTTGCAGAAGTCACGCTCAAGTGACACCGCAGGGTAGCGGTGACAAGGCTCAAAAAGATGAAGTGACAGCATGCACGTCGCAACAATCCATCACCACAGCCTTGTGCCCTCAATTGACCTCACTTGGGTTAGTTGGGTTAATACTCTGGTGCCATTTTGCAGCCACAGGTCTCTGTGGGGTGCACTGCAGCAGTTAATTGAACTATAATTGATTTAATTGATTATATATATAAATATAATCTATTTACAATAAAATAAATTGTGGGGGAGCTCACAACCCATCACGGTTATTTGTGAGCTTGTAGATCAGCAATGATCTGTACGTTAGTAAAGACCCTAAATTTGCATCACCCTAAATTGCATCACATTGATTCATTGACATAATATTATGATATTCTCGATTATTTGATTAATCAAAATATAATAAATATTATTAATAATAATAAATCAATAAAGATAAGCACTAGTTGCAGCCCTAGTCGCCACAGAATAGTTTCACAGGTACCAAAAGTCTCACACCACGGCCACTTTACAGACTCGCCGCGGTTTAGTGCATTTTAGTTTGACTTCACCTTCATTTAAATTGCATTGAATTGAGAGACAGAGAGAATAGTTGTTTAGAGTTTACTTTACACTAGATGAAGTAGGAATGCTAAAGTTTAAACACCAAAGTACCGCAAATGTAATTCATTAGTAAACAATATCCTGAAATGGTAGGCCTACTATCATTGGTATTCACATACTCAACTTTTTATCATTGAATAGCTGACCATTTAATTGCACAAAATAATTTGATCATTTTAGAAATTAACTATAACATCTGCGGGTTTGACATACTACACTGATGAAGACAGCATGTTAGCATAACGATGAAGACATTGTGGAAGAATTTTCGCTGCGCCGAGTTGGTAAACTGGCGAGTTCTCCGGATACCCTTCATTACCACTTTATAGACTGTGCTTGGTGCATCCCGGAGGAGTACACACACACACACACACACACACACACACACACACACACACACAGCTAGACATCTCTTGGCACAGCACCAAGGCAGCCTATTTACACAGACACAACAATGCAGTAACTCAACTCAAACTCAAGTCCATTAAAGAGCTATTATTGCACACACCACTATCACTACTTGAGTTATACATCTAGTATGGGGCTTATCTATGGTACAAAGTCTTAGAGAGGACAGACCTAAAATCAAACGTCTGTTGTTTCTTTTTAAAACTAAACTGGAGAGACTCTGGAAACAAAATTGGAGTGTTGAGGAAATACAAATTTACTTCACACTCCCTCTGGCCTAAAGCAGCAAAACAATGACTTCCTAAACTATCGAAAGGCAATGAACTCTTACCACGGAATTCCAAGAATGAAAACTTTGAATTCCTATATCTTAGAAGTCATGAAACCTACTCTCTTTGTTTTGTCTTTAGCTGGGGTTTTTTGTCCGTTTGTGCACGCACGCACGCACACACGCGCGCGCGCACACACACACACACACACACACACACACACACACACACACACACACACACACACACACACACACACACACACACACACACACACACACACACACACTGTCTTCGCACTCAGTCTTGTTTCTCTTCTGTTAACATTGCTCAAGAAGACCTTGTCTTCGCACCTTTTGTTCATTGGAGATTTGCTGCCCCAACTTGTCTGCCCACGAGTCTGGAGTCTCTCCCAGACTTCCTCTCTTTTCCCGTCACTCCACTAATCCGCCTGTTGTTTACATCCCATGACACCTGCAGCCCATGAAGTTATGTAACTCCATGTTAATGCCTGTGTGACCCTTAGGGAGCACAGACCAACAGTGAGTTAGACTACACTGTGCATGTTTTCTTAGCACAAAAAAAATCCATTGTATTTGACTGCAGGATGGTCCTATTGTCCTAAAGATTTTTTTTTTTTTTTAGTGTCTTTCATGTGGGGAAATAAATACACCCTACACACACCTGTAAACTTTTCATTTTACCCAGAATTCTCCTGTATTTTACCATTCTCTCCCGTGGTCATCCAGTTAAAATATTTTCCTGTACATATCCGGTTGTTGTTTTTTTAAATTGTATATAATAATGTGGTTGGGACTTGGGAATATAGCCTTGCTTCCATAGACGTATTGCTTCGCTTGAGGCTTTGTTTAACAACCGGAAAACTGAACTGCATTGTTGTTGAACTGTTTGATGAACTGACGCAAATAATAATGGAACTGGAATTAACAATGAATTTATATTCCCTTTGAAAATGGTTTACATTAATTAATGCAATTAATAAATGCAAGTAATTTGTTGGACTTTTGTGGAGCATTCTGAATGCATGTAACCTTCGTAGAGTTTGACGTCGAATTTTGACTGGTGTCAAAATGCACAAAAAAATAATAAAATAAAATAAAACAAATGCTGACATGTATTGTGATACATAATCGCAGGCATCCACCATACTGCATTGAGCTGTATCTGTATGTGTGTGTGTGTGTGTATATATATATACACACACGCACGCGCACACACACACACACACACACACACACACACACACACACACACACACACACACACACACACACACACACAATGTGTGTATGAAATGTACGGCTGCCCGTACATTTCATTTGTAGTAATGGAAGACATTGATTTAACATGACGTAACTCATAGATAAAATAAATCAATTTATGGATCACTGTACTATAATTTATGGGCAACTATTTACTGTGGTCAAACAATGTGTCCAGATGATGAATTGTCATAATGTTTACACTTTATCAATATGGCAATTGTGACTCTAAAATAACTATTTATACAGTATCTCATAACCCTAACAGCATTGTGCAATTGAATATTTTCACAGTGTTGTCAACACCATAGCAGTTATTCAATCTGTTCTCTATACTTGGAAATCATAAAGGAACCGATTTCTTATCTTGTGAGGTATGAATCAAATACATTATGTATGTGTGGTTGAGACATTTGAAACCACACGCTTTGCCAAAGGCTAACATGAAGTCTCATTCACAGGCTAATGCAGCATGAGTGTTTATGCAATGCCGAGACATCACCAATATTAAATTAGGGGGAGCAAAGTTATGCCTTGAGTCATCACAAGTTTTATGTTGAATTCTGCCTAGTCTAAAGTGTGACTTACTTTATCCTTGAAATGTGATTATTTGCTTCTGTGCATGTTCCTGACATGTCACACTTTGATACTGATTATTTGAGTAAGATACTGTAGCCTACAGCAAACTGTAAAATCCTGATTGCTCATGTAACATTGCGAGTGTACAAATGTACATTTTTACATTCTTGTTTGCCGTAAACTGTAGTGTAGTGCATGTACCTGACGGCTAGGTCATGTGAGGTTTTCTTGCCAAAAATAGTAATAATAATTTAAATGTCTAATGTTGTGAGTTTATAGAAAATCTGTGAGGCTTAAGTGGTGTAAATTTGGATTATGAATACAGGTGAGCCCTAAGATTTTTGCTTTCCCTTTGGTGTGCCCTGGGCACAAAACGTTAGAAAGCCACTTAGCCAAGGGTATTGTTGTTGTTGCTGTTATTATTATTGATACAGAAAGGTGCTATGCTGTGATGCTGCAGTATGAACAAAGCTTCATATAGAGAAAACAGCAGCGTTGTTGGTTAGGAAGCTTAAAAGGTGTAAATGTTTATTGCCCAGGCAATGAAAGCAGAAATCAGTTGAAAGTAGTAAGCTGTTGTAAAGAGAGAGCACTGTATCCAGTACATGACTCCCGTTTTTAATCAGTCTGTGATCTATGCAAATCATACTGTATTCCTTCTACGAGGAGCTGTCTGGGACTTCACCTCTATTCACTATCACAATGGCATTTGTTTCAATGTAAATTGCATTCTAAATACAATTATGAAGATAATAATTGTATTATTATTATTATTATTATTATTATTATTATTACTACTACTACTACTGTATGGCCTCTTTATCTGAGGAACGATGAAATGAAACAGCCTGCCTGCATTCTATCATCATCATCATCATCATTTATTTAACTCACAACCATTTTCACATGGTATGGAGCACAGATTCATAAATAATATAAATACAGACATAGTAAAAGGCATGGCATTCATTAGTTGAACAGCGGAAGAACATTTTTCAGAAGAGCACTCCATTTACAGATAACTTAGTTTTAACTTATCAGATTTCAACAATAAAATTAATTTAAAAAAGTCTGTGTACGTACATGTGTACGTACGTATGTAATCCACGTAACTCGAGAACCGTTCGCCCCACAGACTTATTTGACACACGCATTCCACACCACCACAGGGAGAGCAGTGCCCGGTGTCGAGTCCTTCAGATACACCGTTGACCAGAACCAGCACAAAAGCCTCTGTCTGGGCTCTGGACCTGATCACCCCTATACCTCCATATATGGAGCTGCCTGTTCTGACATCACAACATTTCATATTTGGGCATGCCTGACACAGAACTCCATATATAGGAATAACTGGACACAGAGAGACAGATACAGAAATCTCCATATATGGGACATAGACATATGCAGGGTGGAACGGGAATTCTGACACGGATACAACGGATATTGCATAGCCGGGTGGAGCATGGGTCTCCAACTTCCATCGTTACAGACTCTGTGCTCTACAGCCGGGCACCGGTCTCGACTAGTTCCAACAATATGTGATAGTCGTCTCCAACTGGGTTATCATTACATTACACAGGTTGCATAGCCTGATTGCATTATACCTCTGAGGTCACATATAATAGACACTGCTCAGGCTAGTGTGGCCATATTCAAAATAATTAAAGCCAACAGTCAATGTTCTATTTTCGGCAAAGCAATCCTGTAGGGAAAAGGGAGGGGCCAGGGATAGACTCATGAAGAACCCTGGTTAACTAAATATATTGGTTTAAGTAGTTCATGATGTTAGTATAGTATTGCTCACCAATCCTAACCAAAAGAGGATGGATTGGATGCATGGTACAGCAGCTTTAAGCACAGGTGGATCCTGTCTCCATAAACCAAGGAACTTGCGTAACTGTTAAAAACTTTAAACTGCTGCAAGGCAGAAGTAAATGTTTCCAAAGAGAACCTGTGACATTTGGCTCGGGTTGGCTCCGACTCGACTGGGAGGTTATAACTGTTATGTCTTAATCCCGTTCTAAAGTTACTGCACACACTTGGTGGTGGCAGCAAAACCCAGCCCTCCACTCTTATCCTCCTTTTATTTAGTTTCTTCCTCATGCTTTACAAACAGACAAGCACTTTGGCTTGACTGACAAACATTATTATTGCTTTCTCAACCAGGTTGACAGGTTGACAGACTTTAACCGTGGGCATGGAAGTCACATCATTCTAACATTCCCTGGTGAAACCTCTTGTGAAGATTTTACTTTATTAAAATGTACATTAGTGTGCTTTTCTGCAGTCTGTGATCTACGTACTGAGAGTGTCTAGGTCCCTTCAGCACTTTCAGTTTACTTTTTGTAGATGATCTTGCCATCTAAAAACAATCTAGTAACAGCACCACTTTTTGTGTTTCTGATATAAATCAGTAATGTGACATATATCATTATGTGGCAGTATAGTGGGAACTACAAAATAGAAAAGAAAAAGAAGCTGACAAACAGCTTAAGTTCTCTCAGTCATGACCAGTTTTAAACTATTGCGTTTCAACAACTCACCAACTGGTCACAACACTTAAGTCCAGGATAAATGCTTACACATCATCCCTGCAGGCTATGATTGTGGTTATGTCTCACTGACTGACTGACTGACTGACTGACTGACTGACTGACTGACTACGTGGTGTGAAACTG
The DNA here is from genome assembly GCF_963924005.1 of Protomyctophum bolini. Taxonomy (NCBI): domain Eukaryota; kingdom Metazoa; phylum Chordata; class Actinopteri; order Myctophiformes; family Myctophidae; genus Protomyctophum; species Protomyctophum bolini. The sequence continues at coordinate 14,869,691 of NC_137871.1, read as the reverse complement.
GAAGGGTGCTGTCTGTATCTCTCTTAGTCCAGCCAAGTGTGGCTTTATAAGCTTAAAAAGTTAACTCAAACCACTTCCCCCCGTTTTATCCTGTGGAAATCACAGCATACTCAAACACCAAACAAGCCTTGAGAGCTGAAATTCTCCACTCAGCAGGATTCTCTGACCCTTGAAGCTTTTATGTAACAAGGTCGCTGCTACCTCACACAGATATTCAACAAGTCCTTGTAGGCTTCTGTGTGCTATGCTGGACATTTCAATAAAAGGTCAGTGAGAATGGATCGACCACCCACAACCTAGTCGGAATATAAACTTTGGCAACTCTTTCATAATAACTTTGGCCCTTCTGAACCAAGTATTTGAAAAATGTATGAACATCTAAGAGCGTAAGCTCAACAAGGCAGCTTTCTTGTTTCAAGTGACAGGATTAAAACTCTCTCAGTGTGTGTGTGTGTGTGTGTGTGTGTGTGTGTGTGTGTGTGTGTGTGTGTGTGTGTGTGTGTGTGTGTGTGTGTGTGTGTGGGTGTGTGTGCATGTGAGTGAGTGTGTGAAACCAAAATGTTGTACATTCAGATTTAAAAAAAAAAAATCTGTGTTGTAATCCTGGCAAGAGAGAGAGAGAGCCATTCCACGATCCCTCACATGACCTGTGTCCGTGATTCCTTCTTGAGAAGATCAGGTTCAGGGACAGGCTGTTCTGGCTATAAGGCCTCGATCTGTTTGCCAGACAAACAGTTGATCTGGCACAGACAGATGCAGGGTCACACTGAGCAATGGTAACACGTACATTACTTCTCTGCCAATAGTGTCAAAACACTGCTAATTTACATAACCTGATTGCTTTTTACCTCCTGGGAGATGGTAGAGTTCTATGTCTGTGTCATTTCATTAACTATGCTGAAACTTATTTTTTGTTAATAAATAATGATGATGTGTTGTTGTTTTCCAAAATTAGCAGCATTCCCTTTTCAGCGTTCTTTCCATTTCGACAAATGCTGCATTGACAACGGAGCTACAAGGGCTGTTGTTAAAACAGACTACAAAAATGAATATCACACAGTGTGATATTAAATGTCCCCTTTGCCAAAATGAATGATTCTGGATTCAGACCTAAGGAAATGCAGAACCAGCAAGATCATATAGCGTTACTATTATACAACCATGGTGTAGCTACAGTACATACATAATTGTGCCCTGCTGAATAACAAATATTAGATTTCTTTATCAAAACATGTCCAAGCCTCAACACTCACGCCAGGATATCAGTAAGTCCATTAGCTGTCTCTGTCAAAAGGGAGTACTGGTCAATTTTGTATAGTGCATGGCCCAAAGTTTCTTGACCCGTTGTTCTGCTATGTTCCTATCAAACTGGCACACCCCTTTATAATAAATCAATCAGGTACACAGTGTTCCTTTAGTAAATAACACAGCTGAGACGCCTGTGAAAATGTTCTCAAATGAATGGGCATTGAATGTTCTCAAATTAATGAGCATTGAATGAGGTGTTATAAGCAAATACATGGAAAATACATGGAAAACTCAATACATTCCCTGAGTGTGATTTATTGTCCTTCTCCATGCTACAGTATATACTATAAGTCAAATGTTGTTTAGCGACAATATTGCACAATTTGTCACTGCCAAAAGGCATGACATCATATATAGACATAGTCTAATGCCATCTACTACTTCAGTTGTTATATGGACTATTTTATTGTCCTGTTTACCATTATGTCCTCACACACTATCTTGTGCTCGTGTCAGTAAATGATAAAAATAGGCTTTAATAGCCTGAGCCACGTAGCAAGGCGGTCTCATCATGATAAACCATGTTAAAATTTAACAGTCTTACTAGTACATTCTTGAAAGCATGGTTAGCACAGCTGTTTGATTAAAATAATGATAAAAAATCCTGACCTTGACATTAAAGTTTTTTCTGGATTGCATACAAAAGAATCCATGATAACATTTATCTAGTGAATGATAAGATAGTGAATTATTATTTATCTAGCGAATGATAAGATAGTGTTTACACATGCTTTTGGATTGGATGGGGCTCTAAAGCCCAAACCACACCAATGGGTAGCCATGAAACTTCTTGCAGCCAAACGGTTGCAAGGAGTTGAATGGCGACCCATTGGTGAGGTTTGGGCCATTGAATTGAACCAGTTGGGTCGACGACGTGCAACAGGACATACCACACCACTGGGACGAACGCTGAAATGGTCTCATCCTGTCTTGACCCTTTGGTGTGGTTTGGGCTATGGATGGTTATGTCAGTAGGTTAGTCGGCTAGCTCAGTCTGTCTGACCAGTCTGTCTTCCCAACACAGCCCAACACTGTCTGCCGAAAACTGGGTGGAAATATGCTTTCATACTTGCTGAGCATATCCATGCTTCACAGAGTTTGATCCCTAACCCTTAGAATAACCTTATGACCATCAGATAAATATATGTAAACTTTCTACACAACATATCTCATTATGTAATTGGCTTCCCAACGCAGCCTACTAGTTTATGTGTCGTATAGCCTCATTGATGCTTGATGCTTTACAAATCAGTTTACATTCTCCGCGAATGCAACAAGTGTTGTGATGGTCGGGAAAATATCGTATCCGGGGGAAATACATCTGACGGATATTCCGGAGGATACAACCGCCGATAGCTTCTCAGCCTTAGGTTGTGACCAGGCTTTTCTTTTCGCAGATAAGTAAGCCTGGGACCGAGGCTACTATCTGCCGAAGTCATTTTCACTTAGGCAGAAATTATTTTGGAATGTAACATGCATTCTGATAAGCAGATAACATAGGCAACATAGGGCACAGGTCTCCACCAGGATTGAAATTTTGATCAAATCTGAAGGACTAATAAAAAAGTGTTGCACATAAGTGGGCTTTTTCGAGGTTTTTCCTTGGCCTGTAGGGAGTGTGCATATAAAGTTGTACGCAGATCGGTGCCGTTATATGTTAAGACACGAGTCGGCCTGTTATAGCGCCACCATGAGGCTGACTTGAAAAATGTCAAATGGCATTTCTTCCTCAGCCTAGTGGGAATATGCATGCACACGGACACAGCGTTGATGATTTGTGGCATTTTGTAATAAAACAGGCCAGTCCTGAAAACTGAGAAGGCAATCTTAGCCAATCAGGATGGAATTTGAGAAATCAAACAAACCCATCTTGATCACATGACTATAGAGATCATGTGTACCGATTTGCGTGAAATTAGGATAAAATCTGAAGGAGTAATATAAAAAGTGTTTTACATAATTTATGTCGACCTCCTGGTGGCGCTATAAAAAGCAGATGTGAAAAATACAGGGCAAAGATTTTTCCTCTAGGGGAGTGTGCATAAAACGTTTGACACAGATTGGTGCAGTTATACTGTAGGTAAAAACCCGAATCGGCCAGTTATAGCACCACCATGAGTTGAACATTTTCAAATGGCATTTATTCCTCGGCCTAGTGGGAATTTCACAGAATCACACAATGTGGTCATGATTTGCGGCTGTAAATGGAGCACTCCTGCGAACTTTGGAAGCCAATCTTAGCCCGTCAGGATGGAGTATGAAAAATCTGAGTGTGGCTGCGATCAAGCCATCAGTGCCAGAGATTAGCTGTTCACAGACGGACGGATGGACACACGGACGGACGGACGGAGTGCAAAACATACTCTCCCCATGCCTTCGGCTGGTGGAAACAATAAGGCAGGGTGAATCAGCAGGGTTAGGAGAGTAGAGTTATAGGCAGATATAAATAAAGGCAGATAAACATGAATTAGGCAAAATTAGTTTTTTCTTCACGACTGCCTGTTGTACACTGTCAATAAATAAATCTTAATAATAATAATAATAATAATAATAATAATAATGTGACTTTAACAATTATGCTATGAAGATAACCGTGTGCTGGCTTCTAAAGTAAGATACAGATTCAGATTCAGATTTTGACTGCTATGGTTATGGTTACCTGATCAAAACAGATCAAAACCTTTGTGGTATTCAATGAAAGGGGGATACGTGTTATAAAGGTTATTGCACCTTCTGGAGCCAATAACACTGAAAAGCAGGTCTGCGTTTTTGCTTTTTGAGTCTATGGTGAGTTGGTGACATACGTAATCCTTAGGCCTTCCAAGGGATAAGATGGGGTCAGAGCTGGGGCAATGGTGAATGATGATATCACCATTCTCTTCTGAGGAAAGCTAAAACACTATCACATTATCAGGTTCACATTATCATACTGTATGACGTGTGTCTGAAATATATGTCACGATACTTATGAACCTCTACAGTATCTCTGCTTCCCTTGCCAGGAATGCTGCTGAGCTCCAGGTATGTATAATATGGTATCTATTCAAAGGTGGGAACATTTTGATGATAACAGCTTTGCGTTGCCTGACATCGAGTCTGATTGCATTTCTCGTTGGGTCTCCACATTTTGCTGCCTCGAAAACCCATACACACCATATGTAATTTGTCCTCTACAACGTCAGCATTGTGCAGCACCTCTACAGCTGGCGCAGACTCAACCTCACAGCAGTGGTCAAGGAAGCAGTGGAAGATTTGAGCCAAAAAAATATGGTAACTGTTAATTTGAGGCTGAAGTCATTGAAAGGTACCTGCCAAACCAACCTGCCAACTGGCAGCACTGCGTTTCATGACATCGTATAATCCTCACAAACATAGTATGTCAGCGAGCTGCCAAATGAACCAGGTCTTCATAAACACTATTTGGCGGCAACAGAGAAGGAGTACAAGCAGTTTTAATTGACCTCCAACAATAAAAGCCGATTTGAATCGGTCCAACATGACAACAAATAAGCCTGCTCTTTATTAACAGTATTTGGCAGTAATACAAAGGAGAAAGACCAGTTTTAATTGACCTCTAACAATTAAAGCTGATTTTAATCGGTCCAACGTGACAACAAACTGGTACGTTTAGAATAACCTCATCACGGTATGCTTGTTTATCTACAGTACAGGCTTTTTTTTCCTGTGTTGGTTTGAGGTTAATTCAGTTAGATGTAAGCCTATTGACACATCTATTACTGCAGATAACCACTCTTTGAAACATTTCTTATATACCATGTCGTAACATCATACAAGAACAGGTTCACACCTTTCTGTCAAAACAGTAGAAAACAAATGATTGACTGTAAAACCTACAGGTGTCAATGTCCCGTTGGTCAGCTCTCTTTGACTTATCTGGCTCTACAACTAATGATCAGTTCTAGAACTAACATGCAATGTATGAATGAATGAACCATTGTAAAGCGCTTTGAGCACTTGGAAAAGCACTATAAAAATGCAATTCATTATTATTATTGTCAACCTAGATCACATAAAGTTGGTTTGGGGGAGAGAAAATACTGCATAAACACTGCATATTGGGCAGGGGGGGGAGAGAGATCCACTTCTGAACCTGACCTGACCTGTTTAAACTGAGATGAGTATACCGCCCCATGACAGTATGAATGAAAGAAAGACTATACCTGTGGAAAAACAGCAGTATGGACAGCATGGTTTGGTCAATGTTGCTGTTGCAGATGCCCTCGTTGAGGAGGAAGCATGGGTCATTCACCACCGACTCCAGGGAGTCCTGCCTCATGATGTTGTTCAGCTTGTCAGTGTTCAGGTTGTGGTACATCAGCTGGTCCCGGAGCTGACGGAAGTGGCTGACACTGGGGCTGGTGGGACTCGCGGGGATGCCCGTGGGGCTGAGCGCCAAGTCATCGGCACCGCTGGCCAGGTCTAGGCAGCAGCTGCAGCAGTCCAAACCGATGGGCGAGCGGGGTTCTCCGTCTGCCATCTCGGCGGCGGATGGCAGGGGGATGGAGAGCAGCGGGAGGAGATGATGCACAGGAGCTGCAGGCAGGTGCCGTGCTTACAGAGATGAAATCAGTAGGCAGAAAAGAGAGGTTCACAGAAACAGAACTGAGAAAACGTGAACTAAGCCCCCTCCGACCTGTTTTTACTTTTCCCATACAGTTCCGCGTGTGAAGACGTGACCGATGTAGTGCGACGCACAAATGTCAGGAAGAGATTGTGCTCCTCCTTCAGTCAAACAGACAGACAGAGAGGCGTGGTATTGGATAGCATCCAAGGTGCTCAGGCTGTTGAAGTGTCCCGTCACGTCTCCGCTCCGCTCCACTCCAGGGGCCAGGAGTGCTAAAAGGCAGGTTGGGTTCCTCCCTGAGAAGTACAGTCACGCTGTGCAACTCTCCCTGAGTTTCCCCTCCTGTGGCTCTGCCTCGTTCAGCCTTTTGTTCGGGAGGCCGAACACCGCTCCAATGTGTTGCTTCTGTGGCAGCAGAGAGAGTGAACGCCCCGGACACACACACATACAGTCTTCACACACACACACACACACACACACACACACACACAGCGATTCAGCAGGAGTGCTCGTGAAAGCAAAACCCAGAAGCTGCTTAGCACTTTTTTCCCCCTACACTTTTTCTTTTTTTCCTTTGGCCAGCATGCTTAGAGACAGAGGGAGGGGAGCGAACAGGGGAGGGAAGAGAAGAGAGAATAGGAGGGAGGGTTGGGAAAGCCCTGTGATTGGTAAAAAAAAGCACAAGCCTGTGGCGTGCACAGAATTTCTCTCTCTCAGTCTGCATTCAATAGAATGAGACAGCGGGAAAGAGGGTGGGACAGGAGTCCTGAAGCATGCTTAAAACGTGCACGTCCACACACCTACCGCCCTGCCGTGCTTGACAGCTCAAGGAGTGGCTCTGTGAAAGAGTGCGAGGACACACACACACACACACACACAGACAGACAGACAGACAGAGTCACACACACATGTTGTACTGTATGTATATCGCTAGTGTTGATGATGTCTTGTCCCAACATTACATACATTTATATTTTAATTAATTAATTAATTAATATATATTTTTTCTGTTCTTTTTTCACCTAAACATCATCATTGATGTTCATTGTTTAGTCTTGCAATGCCATTGGTCAATAAGCTTATAAAAAGTAAGTAAAATGCCTGTAATATATATATATATTGTATGATCATTAGAATGTCTAGAACATGTACATTTATTATTGTGAAAGATATCCCCCAAATGTAAATTATAAATGTATTATTATTATTTTAATAATAATTATTAAATATATATATATATATATATATATATATATTAACATAATTTCCTCTGCAAAGTCCTCGTAGTACAAAGTAGTAGTAGCCTACGGTTGAAATCTCTTTTTTGCAAGTAGAAATATATCCGGGTCTTAAAGAGTCTGTGTTTGTTTATGTGTGTGTGTTACCATGCAATTCGCCTCTGGGCATGGTAAACATTAACATCGCTATCTTATCAACATTGGTCATTGTTTGTTTACGACTTGGTCAATTTCAAGCTAGCAGACTAGCACAAACATTTCGTCTCTGGTCAAGAGCATGGTGTGTTTGGGTCCGGTTCACAGGCCTGTTTTAAAGGCCGCTGATTACAGACTCTCAAACAGAAGGCTGCAGTGGAACCCGTGGCTAAGGCCCTGACCTCGACCATTGACCAACAAGTCCACTCTATGCCGGCCACAGATGGCTGGCCTGGCCAGACAACACAACAAGATAATGATAAATACGTAGTGTATCTTCACTGAGGCGTTCTCTGCCGCTGCAATAAAAGTGTCACACTGCTCATTGCCGGGCAGCAGCGGGATCAATTAGGCAAAGAAAATGACTGCATTGCTTTATTGAGTGTGTAATGATGTCCTCGGGCAGTGTGGAAGCTGCCTGTTTTTAGGTGCTGGGATGACCATGTATTGGGTAAAGGCAGCCCTCTAGTGGTCTACTTGCATTAAAGCACATTGTAAAGGAAAAGATGTGGAGAGGACGGAAAACAGGAAAAGAAAGAGAAAGAAACTGACTTTTTAAAATAATAATATTGTATTCATCTTTATTCTGTCAAAACCACAGACTAATAATGCACATTACAACTTTATTCTTCCAATTCATAATCATAACTCCACCACCAACATAGTTATATTTGTATAGTACTTACTATACTATATAGGGGTGCACAATTATGAAATTATCACCAATATCTGATCTCAGATTATTTACAGGGTCGTATCTGCGGATACCGATTCTGACCGATTCCGACATTATACAGAGGAACACAATGTAATGGGGTTTGGCCCAAAGCCTGTTAATAAAGTATTCAATCAATCAATAAATAGCCTGTACTAGCCTGTCTGTTTTCACAACTGAATGCTGTTGCTCTAGACTAGAGGTACTAGACACTTTTTATGTATATTGAACTCATTGATGAAATAAATAAATTAAAACAATTAAACCAATTAAATAATTGGGATGGTATGGTATTTTTATGGCCAATCTGGCCAATTCCGATTATGCTACCGATTATTGTGTGCATTCCTAATACTATATGCTTTATATACTTATTGTGAACTCTTTCTGATCTTACAGCTATGGCCAGTATGAAGAAGTTAGTTGCATACCAGATTCTTCTGATTTGGCACATGCCACATTGAATGTGCTTGGGCAAAGCATAGAGGTATCTAATGTGTCCTTTCTTCAATCAGGACAGTAAGCAATGGCATCAACACATGCTTAACTTAGCTATAATGACGACAATTTATGTCAAGCGTTTTTCTCTGCATTAGGCAGTGGTGGAAAAAGTACTCAAATGTTTTGCGTAGGTAAAAGTATCAATACTGCACTGTAGAAATACTCCGTTACAAGTAAAAGTCCGGAATTCAAACTAAGGCCTCACTCACACCTTTCGATCTAGCATACAACATTGATGCATGCTAGATGTAAGCAAGATGTAAGTGTCAATGCATTTCCAATGGAAGTCACATGGTTTGATACAACATTTTGGACTACAAGCTGTTGTATGGCTTTCGGCTGTGTTTCGACTGCCCCCCTCCCCCTCATACAACACAAATGTTGTCTCAAACCATGTGACTCCCATTGGAAATGCATTGGGGCAAGATGTATCACACCCTTTGTATACAACAAGCATACATCAGTCTGTTGTGAAGGTGTGAGTGAGTACAAAGTACAAAAGTATTGGTATCAAAGTGTACTTAAAGTAAAACTTAATATTAAGAAAACTTAATAATAAGCAGATAATCCATGATAAACTGTGACTCATCATTTGATTCAAGTCATTATTTTCCTAAAACAACATTCAGCATGATTTCTTTTCAGAAATATTTCAGGTCCTTTTGGGCATTCAAAGGATGGAAAACAGCCACAGTAGCATTCAATACCCAGTCTATTTTGATGAATGACACAGTAACAATCATGACCTCTTTCTTGTGAGCTGCCAAACACAAACACACACACACACACACACACACACACACACACACACACACACACACACACACACACACACACACACACACACACACAATACTCTCCATATATGCACTAATGACACCTTTCTCACCATGTTCCATGATATCACAATGCCAAGAGATTTAATGACAAGCCGTGTTCTCCACAGGTGCAGGCTCTATAATATAGAGCCTGCACCGGTGGAGAACACGGCCCACATATTATGTGGGCTGTGTATAGTACTCTGCTAAACCGTGAGTAACACCTTCTGGAGACCGCCTCTTCCACGGTATGAAACATATTAGACCAGGACTTAAGTGGGATTCACCTTTGGTTGTACAGTCCCATACATGATGTAAGAGAGGAGAAGAGAGGCCAGCCAGTGTGCATAGGAAGGAACCAGTAGTGGACTTGGATTGTGTTTCACTTGAAAGTGAAAGTAGTACCATGTAGATATACAGTCTGCAGAAAAAGTCTTCTAGTCGATTTGTACACATAAGTACTGGCATCAAAATATATTTACCGATTAAGCAGAATTAATGTCCCATTTCACAAATATTTAAAGAGTTTCTCAAAACTGCTCAAACTAATTGCAGGAATAACCAAGTATTAAATAGGATGGTTCGTGTAATGTACTGTATGTTTTGTAATAATAATCTGAATAATAATTATGCAAAGTAACTAATAAAATAAAAAAAACAATTGCAGTGGACATTTGTAGTTGAGCAGAAGTATACAAAAATATGGAAATCCTCAAGTAAAGGTGCTTCAAAGAAGTTGTAATTGTACTTTCCACCACTGATAGGAACTACATGGGTCAGTGTTTGGCACTAATGCACAAACAGAGTACAAATGATACGGTTGACTGGTCATTATCTAACTGTGCAGACAAAACCCAACTATACTTTTCCAAGCTGAGTTGCAACCCAGCTGTCACACATTAACAATAGCTGCTGCTTAATGTGCATGATTTCAACCTCAGCGGCATGATTGCAGGATGGATGGCACCAGAGTGTAATGTCACATACAAATTGAAGGTTACAGTTGTACACTGCCTGTCACTTTTAATGTGAAAGCTGCAATGTATATTTTGAGTCAGGTATCACTGACGGTGTGTCGGTAGGTAGGAAGGAGAGAGAGATGAGGCAGGCAGGCAGACATAGCCTCACATAGCGATTGATTGATTGAAATATTTATTAACAGTTTGCAGAGGGGGGGGGGGGGGGGATTCCTATTTTACTTAATGACTGTTGGTAGGGCGTTCCACATTTTGGTGGCATAGGAGCGAAAATAATTTAGTCCCTTGTTTGTGCCGAATCTGGGTTGTACATGGTTTGTTGCACTCCCTCTGGTGTTGTGGGTGTGGACTTCGTTAACATTAAGGAAGTATTTAGACAGGTACATGGGTATCTTGGTGGTGTCAAAAGCCTTTTGGAGGTCCAGCATGACCATGCCACAGTATTTTCCAGCATCCACCTCGTGTTTGATGTGGTCGCTCAAATACTAATATCAACGCGTGGATATTATTCTCGTCCCTCTCAGGATTAGATTTTTTCTGCAATGTCCGGCCCCATATTTGCATACTGGTTGATTACAGCCTGGTTCCAGACGTTAGCTCATCACCACTTCGGCATGAAGTCCTCCCACAATTAAGGGCCAGACTTAATCTGCCTGGGGCAATATGCATTGCAAAGGCAGATGAAGGCTGGCTACTCGAGGCTAAGGCAGGCAGGCAGACACTAAAACTAGTTTTCTAATTAAAGCATACAGTAGCCATATGGTTGAAACAAATATATAATATATATTTTTATAATAACTATAGAAGCAATTGGCTATTCACTGCCCTCTGCTGTTAAATTGCTGAATTATAGGTCAATTTTGTACATAAGATATGTACAAAATTGACCTATAATTCAGCAATTCACACACCTATTATTATATTATATTGCTTATATTATAAGCAATATAATATAATATAATAGGTGTGTGATCCTGTGCATCTCATGCAATACTCTTGCTCGAAGTGGGGATGTTTCCATCATAGAAGCTCAACATTAATCAATATCCAACACAGGCTATTTTCATTGTTAGTGGTACTTTCACCAGTTAATAGTTGTAAACAGGCTCAATGAAAACGAAATGGAAAAAGGTACATGAAATATAACCATTATTATCCAACAAGTATCAAGTTTTTGCCAATTAATGAATATCTGATATTATACTGAATATCAGAGTAATAAAACCTGTAGTAGTTAATGTTTACCTTTGTTTCACTGAGAATATATGTTTTTATTCCACTTTACATCATGTATAATTTTAAAAGGCCATAAATACAGACACTAGAGGGTGCTAAGAGCATACAGATGGTGCTCTTGCCAAAATGTTACCTTGACCAGTTTGTTTTGGGAAGTCTGGAGCCTTGTTTTAAGGGTCTTTGAGGTGCTGTGGTACCAAGAGGTGCATGCATAGTCGAAGAAACCTCCTAGGCCTGTTAGGGTCTTCATGGTGTTTTTGTCCACCAGTGAGGAGATCCTGTATAGGAATCTTGTTCTTTGGTTGACTTTTTTGGTGGCCATTTTATCAAAGGAAAGATTTGGAACCTAGGTAGCTAATTTCATATTTTTGTGTGATAATATTGTCACCAACTCACATACTACAATGCAACTTCTTTTCTTTGCATTTATTTTTCCTTTTTTTCAATGTGACACATCCATTGTGAGCTTGTAGATCTGCTATGTACTATTTGAAATAGAGCAGTTATTTCTGAAATGAAACAAGAAGTTGCCAATTAATCATTACTGACAGACACATTATCTTGCAGGTCATCCAATACTTTACACAATCCCCATTTTCGCCTATTTCTCCACCTTTGCACTCGCTTGTGTGCATTTAATCTGCCTTGAAGTCAGTCATGGAAAGTAACTACCGGTAAGTACATTTACTTAAGTACTAACTTGAGTATAATTTTGAGGTATTGGTTTAGTTGAAAACTAAATACATACATTGACCACTTCAGCCCTATATACATTTCAGCCATTTGAAAGTAGCAGATCTACAAGCTCACAACATTTTTACTAACTGTTTGTAACTTTTGTTACTTTAACATTTAACATTTTGCCGCCGATACTTTTGTACTTTTATTCAAGTGCATTTTTAATTCTGGACTAATAGATAGTATTTCTATATTGCAGTATTGATACTTTTACTTAAGTGTCACAGTGAGCCAAGGGGGGTAGGACCCAAATGCAGGACAGAGAGCAGGAATGTTCAAATTAAAGGATGTATTATGCATAAAAGCAGTTAAGCTTACAAACAAAATCAGGAAATTCCAAAAAGCAAAACCTCTTCTAAAAAGGGCACAAAACACGAAACAGAAAAGCAAACCTTTCGAAGAGCAAACGGTAAAGTCCAATAATGCAGAAGCACTCAGAATTACAAAGCACTAGGAACTCAGGACAGCTCGGGGACAAGGAATATTCTGACAGTGTGTTTGTGGAATGAGTCCAGTCTGGGAGCAGGGTGATTGCAGGAGTGTTCACAGGTGTGGAATGGGCATGGCACTGTGGGGCTGAAGTGGGGGTGGAAACACGTGTGTGACAATGACTGAGAGAGCGAATGGAGAGTGGGAGTGGCTGACATGGAAAACATGGTCTGTAGGGAGACAGACCGTGACACTTAATGCGAGTACTTTTTTCACCACTGCTTAAAGTTGAGCCATGATCGGCTGAAAAATAAGTGCCTCACATCAGCCTCAGTGAGTGGAGGTTCAAACTAAGCTCCTCCCGTCCTCTAATGATAAAGTTTAATTGCCACACGAATCATTTAATTGGCCCTCTAGCAAGCCCTAGACCGAGGAAAGGTAAGATGTAAATTCTTCATGGCTATGTGCCACCACAGGAACTGCCATCATCATACAGTTCTATACCCAAGCGGCAGTATTAGTTGGCTGTGATGGAGATTCAGGCCATGAGTTAAGCCAGGGAAGTAATTACCGTTGTCAGGAAACTGAGATCTGAACTCTCTGCAATTTCTCTCTCTCTCTCTCTCTCTCTCTCTCTCTCTCTCATTGCCATAGCAGAAGTGGAACAAGACAATCAAAATAAAACAATGTATTTGCAGGCCAGCAACTCTACATCTGACCTTAAACCCTTAGATTTCAATATGGAGCTGACCTGTTCATTCCATATGTTGATCCTTCCCCACCTGTCCTTCTTCTGCAATTCCCTTTTGACTGGTCCATTCAAACTCTAGACAGGCCCACCCTAAAGTTATTAGTGCAGCCACGCCCGGCAGCCGGCGAAAATTAAAGCCCAGCCCTACCTGCAGGGCCCTCATCAAACCCTGTACACTCAAGACACGCTCCATATATGGCCAGTGCAGAATTCATTCCATATGTTGATCTGACCCCCCATGCCAAAGCGCCAGTGCTCGCCCAGCAGTCTGCCGTCACCCAGGCGGATGCGTGCTTCTCGCCCTCAGGGCGTCTTACTGGTATTGTGTCTTTCTTGCAGTATCTCTTCATCTACATCTTCTGTCTGCCTGTTCCCTGGTCTCTGGGGCCATCTCTCATTCACGTCCCTCACTCTCACTCTCTGCCCTTCATTTCCTAAAAGAGAACCAAGAGTAGATGACCTATCGATCAGGTCTGCTTACCCTCTGACCCCCGGTTGTTTAAGCTTGATTACCACTCACCACCTAGGCCGTAACTTTGATGCACGACTTCAGTGAATTGATTTCTCAGAACAATCAATAATAAGACTCTGGCTAAAGCAGACATGTGAGAGATAATAATAATAATAATAATAATAATAAAGCTCTGGAAATGTCACTTTTAAGCAAAAACAATGTTGTTTTTCAAAGAGAGACACGAGGGAATTTGAGTGTCATCTGAATCTTAATAAAACCTCAAAGTGATCTCAAAGTTAGAGCCCATACCACAGACACTTAAATGTTGTTTTGTGACACTTTCGATATCCTGAATAAAGCTCCCTGTCTCAGTGATACTGTAGACGTCTACAGATACCTTAGCTTAAGCTTACGTAGCTGACATACCGGTACGTAAAAAAGAGAATGTCATTGTCATTTAATGTCTTGATGTCGCAGCAGATTTTTGTCTCTGGCTTCAAACAGAATTATGTTTGGCAGTGACAGTCTGTTTCAAGTGCAACATTCAGATTGTGATCTCAGATAAGCTCCCTTCACTATTCCTTCTGGGAAACATTATTTTTTGTTACTGTATATTGTTATACACTGGGAGAGAGGACATTCCAATGTTAGTGTATTCTTTTGACATGATCCACACAGCAAATTTTGGAGGATGTTTGTAGAAATAGGCTGGAAATATAGTACAAAAATTTTCTATACAAGTAGAGGTGCCGTTTCTAGATTTAAATATTATTATATTTCTATTATATAATAATAGAAAGCTATAAAATGGCTTTCTATAACAGCCAGTTATATATGAGCCTTTGTAAGCCCAGGACTATTTACACTCTGTCTGACATGAACTGGGGAGTGATCACACCTTACCTTTAAAAACAATGCTTTTCTAAAAACCCATGATGAACAATTTAGAAATCCGTTACCAATCATGGTGATCAAAGTGCAAGCCTTTAGGCAATTATGAAAATGAGAGCTAATACTGTTGATGCAAATGGTTGTAATTAAACTAGATTATGCCCATAATTACCTACAGTAGCAGTGCAGTTGTTACAAAAGGCCTCAGAAACCTCTCATGAAATGGAGCACAATGTTAGAGATCCATCATTTATTGATCATCTTTAATGGAGATGAACAGGATTAAATAACAGCAGGTAAAACATGCAGTAAAAGACCTCACATAGTATTTTAGTATTCAATCTTTTTTGCAGTTTTTGCAGTTCTGTGTTGTCAATGTGGCAGTATTTTGATTAATCTCCTGCTCCATCCACTTTTTATCAAAGATTTTCGCCTGGTTAACCACTTGAAATCGTATTTCCACTCATTTGTGTGGAGTCCCGACCCTGTGCTAATGTATGGTTGGTTGCATTGACAAACAACCCCTTCAGCCAATCAGCGTAACAAAAAAGTGACATAATCTCCAGTCTCCAAGCTAGTTAAAGACGAGATGCTATGAAGAGAGGGGTTTTTATGGCTAATCGCTGCTTGCGGCGTCGTATATATTTACAATTACTGCACAAATTCTGCAATGCATGTACAAATACTGTACATTTTGCATAGTTGCGAATGCAGTGAGCACTTACTATGAGACCTATCAGATCATGTCTGTCTGTGTGTGTGTCTGTCTGTCTGTCTGTGTGTGTCTGTCCCGCTATACGTCCAAATATGGAGTGTGTTGCATCAGCAATCACTCAGCTCCATATATGGGCACAAAAGGGGCCAGGTCCACATATACAGCAACAGCGGGACAGACAGACAGACAGACAGACGTGATCTGCAGGGTCTCAGCTGCGTTCGCTTCCCGCGTTTGCGTGTCTTACTGGTATTTGTACATGCATTTGTGCAGTAATTGTAAATAGATAGCCGAGAGACTTGTATTTTCAATGCAGTGCATACTGTACATGAAAATATATTGGTATTGGTTTCTACACCAAGCATTGGTTTCTACACCAATGTCCATCTAAGCTGAGAAGGAACATCCTTCATGATGGGCTCTCAAGGCCCTGCTCTTAGAGGAAGTCAGTCAGTGGTGCTCTTTGTCCGTGCAGGATCAGAATTGACAGGGTTGTATGGCTTTTAGGGGCAACACCCCCTCCCCTCCCCCCCCCCCCCCCCCCCCCCCCTTCCCTCCATGCTAAATATAGCCTTCGCCAAAAGCATCGGAACAATGGATGGGTTAATTTACAACTGTCCTCTCTCCGTTTCCATTTGTTTTCTGAGTGAGTGGTGAGTGAGCACTGGTTGAAAATGGAATCATAAACAATCAGGTTGGGATAAATGGGTTGTTGGCGGCGGCGCCTGGAAAAGCTACCCCATTGTAACACATCAGTGACTGATTGATGACCGCGCAGCACGCACGCCTGCACGTGTGTGTGTGTGTGTGTGTGTGTGTGTGTGTGTGTGTGTGTGTCCTGAGGTGCGCTCATGAGCATGTGTTTGGTTACCAGGAGGATGTATGTCCTGATTGTCCTCTGTGTCATATGAGTGAGGGGAGTGGTGGTCTGGGGGATGGGCAAAGGTTAAACCATGCCAACACAGTGAGAACCAAGGTCATTGCTGAAACCTTAAACTGGTGGCTTTTTATGTTGTAACTTTGGCATAACACTTTGCAATGCATGCCTGTGTCAGTCTGTCAGAGTACCCGTTGTACCCCTTTTATGCCCAAATATGGGATTTCTGTCTGTCTCTCTGTGTCTCTTTTATGCCCATATATGGAGTTTAGTGTCAGGTAGCTGTAAGGGCCGGTTCTCCTTAACACTATATGTGACTGTATAAGTAGTATGTGTATTTTCCCCATTTGAACGTCTGCACGATGTCTACATTTCAATCAAAATAAACAATATAAACAAAGATGGTTTCTGGTGTTGAAAGCCCATTCTTCACACTGGGAAAACTCTCAGACCCCCACCTCTCGTGTAAAATCCACTTTTTAGCCAGAGAATAAAATAATAGACCGGACCGAGATATTTCATATTTACTTCAGTGCGCCACCTATCTGGCCGATAGAGTAATGCCATTGACTAACTTCCCACTTGGCGCATCACTCCCTTGGTGATGCACGTGCCAAGTTTGAAGTCAGTCGGGTCCATAAATGGGCAGATCTCAGATTCTGATTCTGTTAAAATATATATATATATATATATATATATATAATAATAATTGACTAAAACAAAGTGATATAAAGTTATATATACCACACATACCACACTAGAGGTTTAATAACGATAAAGCTAAAAATCATTTTGCCAGAAGAGAGGTAAGCAGTGAGGTATTAGGCATCTCCATGATCCCCATTATCAAGCCTCTCAAAGAAGATAATGTAAGGCCATCATATTCCTTGTTATCTGTAGGGTAACAAATGCTGACACTTAAGTAACCCGATTGCGTACCATCCACAGGGTTTGTCATCATCTCACATCCACAGGGGAAACTTGAGTCCAAAACCAAACCAAAGAACTCGCATGTGAGAGTAAAGACTGAAAAAGCCAGTCAGCGCCATCATTCACTATTAATTAATTCCCATTGGTGGTTCCACAGAGAGGTCCTCTTCCTTCTAGTCAAACAGCATTAAGAGCCAACATGCTGGAAACAGACACACAGCATTTTCAAAGGGGATCATAACAGGGAAATATTTAATTTAATTATTTTATTTGCTTTGTTCTACATAATGAACTCTCAGGCCAGGGAGCTGGTACAGTAGGTGGTTTTAATATTGGTTCTACCTTTTTGGATGTAAACAGACACGAACAGACAGCCAGACCATTTTAGATTACATTCTACACCCGCCTGGGGTCATTTTGCTAGTAGACATGAAAGACATCAACCATATAAACTTTGAAGTAATTGGACACCTAATATGAACCAATGCAATCCATTCCATTAACAAGTGAACATTGTGCCCTCAAGCCACAACATAGTCTGTGAGTTCCTGTTTTTGTGTAGCTCTCTTCTCTGAAAGCAATTGGTCTCGCCAAGCAACTCCTGCCCTGGATTTATGGCAGCATGGGAAAACATTCTCCTAACCTACTGTACTTGAGTTTGCTACAATGAGAGCATGAATTCTATCCCATAATATTCTCATGCCAATATTTTAGCCAAATCTTGCTTTTTCACATTTTGTTTGGAGTTCTTAACCTGAGGCGACTTTAAAAATGTCTTCTAACAGTTTTCCATCCATGGTTTTGTATGTAACCATCTGCACTGTTACACATCAAGAATATTTAACCACTTTCAACCTGGTGTCCCTATACTGTATTGTCATTATAGGCTAAATATGTTTGCCTATATACTGTATATTGGTAAATTCAAGTATAAAGTCAACTTTGTTTTCCAAATGGGCACAAATTGCTAAAATAGCAGATCTATAAGCTCAAAATGGCTATTAACTCTCTCATTGTTTTTTTCATTCTATTTCTGCTATTTTCCCTATTTTCATGTGACACCGTTGGATGACCTGGCCATTAAGTGGTTAATCAGTACACCTGTGTCACTTAGCGTCCACGCAAAGTTTCCTTCTGTAGTTTGACTTTTAATTCCCTCTGCTCTACGAATGAATGATTCTAATTCTAATGAATCATTGAGACTTGACACTGTACATTTATTTACTGCACGTCATCTAAACATCATGTGAACACTTGTCTTCAATAGTGGCCAACTCTCTCCTCGAGTTGCTTGACTCCCACAGAGATAACTTTAGTGTTGGGTGCTAAGTGCTTCTCTAGAAATGCCATGTTGAGAGTTAGTGTACACTGGAATGGTATGGCCTGCTTTCAAAGGGGTAGAGTTCAGAGGTCTAGGCAGCCATGACAAATGCCCCACAGCCAGGGACACTGTGGGCCCCAGACCAGAAATCTGTTCGATTGGGCTGTTTGGAAGCACATGGACTGGAGTCCCAGTTCTTTGGCTATATTAGGGCAATAGGTACAGAGGGAGAATGTTTGTATATTATTGCCTATGCATGCATGTTCAGTCAGTATGTGTATGCACAGGCACATGCATGCAGATGGCTCAAGTTTGTGTGGACTTTTGCACGCAAGCATTTGCATGCTTGCGTGCACGTGTGCACGTGTGCGCGCGTGTGTGTGTGTGTGTGTGCGCGTGTGTGTGTGTGTGTGTGTGTCACCCTATGCGCACAGAAACCATTTTATGCTGTTTGCCAAAGCTTATTCTTCTACTCCCCACTGGCTGGTTGGGGTGAACAACACTGTTACTAGGCAGTAACTGACATTTCTGTAACTCAAGTGGAATGCACTGCTTTCATCCTTAAGTGCCATCTGTGGTTTTCTGGGTGTAACATCTCTCTTAAATGAATTTCCACCCATAATACGTGGCAGTAGCGGAGGAGGTAGAGTGGCCGCCTGCAGGGAAACTGAAGGTCCCTGCAGGTTCGATCCCCAGATTCTCCTGGCTGAGTGACAAGTTTCCTTGAGTAAGACAGATCCCCAATTGCTCTCTGGGGCACTGCTCTATAGTTGCCCACTAGTTAGATTGGGTAAATGCAGAGGTTAGTTATGTGCAAAATCTCACATCATTCGACCCTGAAATGTTGATGAAACTCTTCAAAAGGCTATCATTATTTCATTGCAAATGTGGTGCATTTTTTAACTTGAAAAAATAAAGACCTGAAAAGGACATGCTTGTTATCCGTTTATATCCCTCTATGTCCCTTTCGCCCGCCTCTTGACAGACTACACAGCAAAATCCTCTGTGTTAATTTAACCCAGGTTATTATATAGTCAGTGTACAAATTGACCATTATCTGGTTACATTTTACAGGTCTCCTACGCTGCTTACAGGATCATTACAGGTTTTACTCACTCACTACTTTGCACCTGTGTGCTCAAAGCCAAACCATTTCCTAAATAGACTGTATAAAGTATGTGCTCAGGAGCCTGGTGTAGGAATGCCTCTGTCTGCCCACATAACCAAATCCCCTTATCACTGCCATCAATAACTAGATGCATTGATTTCTTCACTATGCACTAATACACAATTGTTTTGGGTGCCTTTAGTCTCCTATATTAATAGACTCAACTTGGAAGAGTTGATATCTCAGCATTTGTTCCCTGTGTGGTGTAGGTGAAAGGAGGTTGTTTGATCACAGATGTTTTATCTCTGATAAACAATGTGAAATATAGATCAAAATAAAATAATAATAATAAATAAAGCATTGTTGCGCTGAGCTAAGCTTCAAAACAGATGCAGACACACTTTGGAGAGGGAACTAAGAACATTGAGCACAAACAAAACAGAATTTCTGTTAATTATGCATTAGACGGTTGGTGGCACAGCACTGCCAGCGATCGTGTACGTTTTTAGGTCAGACCGCAGCAACTGTCAAGAGTTGACATCAAAGTAAAACGACACTTCATGGAGTCACAAATGAAATGTCTGAAAACACTGCCATGTAGTTAGGGTAGGGTATGTACTGTTACATTTATCTGTTTCCGGGAATGAGAGTGAGAGAGAAAACAAACAAAAACAAGAAACGCTTTGTTGCAAACACTCCCCCACCCACTGAGAAGATTTCTAAGACATTGGTTAACTGCACTGCAGCCATCAGGCGTCCGTCGGCAACAAGTCATTGTACATCAATTTTTTAATCAATGAAGGGTGCTCCACTGCCAACGTTACCCGTCGGACGGCGTTTGGACGGCGTCACCCATTCGCCCCGGTTAGTTTTTTCACGTTGTCCAAACACATCGCGACGCAATGCACTCAAAGTCCAAAGTCATCTCTCTTAAAACTCACACTCGTGTGAAGTGAGGGGCACACACTATATTTTACCTCAGGATACATCACTGAGGATACGTCCAAGGTGCATCCACGCGATGTCTTTTTTTGTTATAGTTCTTCTATTTATAGTGACTCATAGGAATAGACTATGCGACAACCAGGTACTGTATAGGCTGGTGACCACCGGAGAGACGGGTGACAGCCGGAATGTAGACGGCACCCGGGTGAGCAGTATGGGTTAGCGCCCCAGCCCCAGCCCAACAACCCTCGGTGAGGCCTTTAGGAGGGCCATGCAAGCAGCAAGCGGAGCCGCAGCCCCATTGCCCTGCGGAACCATTGCCCACCACTCCTGAATGAAGTGTCTGGTGCTGGGACTCTGGTGCAACACACAGGTCCTGGGCCTGGTGAGAGCAGGAGTGGACCTGGTGAGACGTAGGAGGGGCCCGGACAGGAGACAACCCACAGAGCCTATAGTCCTTCCATGCGCCAGAAGTGTACCTCCCAGCCCTGGCCATGGCCGCGGGAAGATGTTTACAGTAGGAGGTGCTAAAAAGCTAAAAAGTAGGAGGCGCAAAAAAGCACGCGCATTTTCACGCAGAAAAGTGGCTTTTACTTTCCCTCTCCAGATGCATGAGCAAACCGACACAGGCAATTAACCAGGATATTAGTCCATTAACCCATTCAGGCCTGACGTCGAAATAAAAAAAACTTTCTGAAAGATATACCTATTCAAAGATTTGTGCCGCATTTTTACGATTTTTCAAAAATAGCAGACCTACAAGTTCTACAAGCTATTTTTCAATAGCTAACGTATAACAAAATGGGTTAAAGTGTAATGTCACTTATTTTGCTTTCACACTGAAAAACAAAATTATGAACCGAGAGAAAATTGAACATGTCTGATAAAATTAAACAAATTGCCTGTAAATGAGCTTATAATGGCAATATAAGTTAGGAAAAAAAGAAATCTTGATGAAAAACAAAAACAGGTATGTTTAAAGAACACAGGTAGTAAAAGTATATCCATAAAAAAGAGGGATGTCATTAAGTGAGTAAGGGAGGTGGTCAAATGGAGTTGTTTTGTAAAAACTGTTAAATGCCCGGATGCAAACTGTAACCCAGATGAAACCATAGAGAACCTGCTAGTGGACTGTCAGAGGTCTAGAGATGTATGGGGGGAAATGCCACAGATCGGTTTTTACCATTAACATTAACGTTATACTTATAATGCAGTATTGTATGGAGTCTTTGATGAAAAACATGTCTGCTATGGAACAAGACTTTTATTGGGCTGTGGTTTGCACTGTGGTCAATAAGATCTGGAACACCAGGAGTGATCAGGAGGGCCATCTCTGGAGAGGTGGTCTTCATACAAATAGTAACTGAACTGAAAAGACAGAGAACCCTGGACTCAAGACAGAAAAACTGATACCAATACTCTGTGTGTGTATTGCAATTCCTTACTACTGTACTGCCAAACTCAATGTAATATGAGTGCCATGAATAATTTAAATAAAGCATATTTAAAAAGGAAAGCAGGACATGGGTTTAAAATGTATTTCGAAACTTAATTGTATTAAATATTGTAGGATGGCATTTTGTATTGCCGCTATGTTTTGTATGTTATTTTTTATTCCTCAGGTACCCACACTTTCTCTCCATAATAAGGACACACGCTCTTACACCAAATGGTAGGGCTGTAACGATTACAAATATAATTTATGATTAATTGTCACACATAATTGGGTGCTTGGACATGTATGAACTCACGCATCACTAACATGTCCTACACATACAAGACAAAGGAAGTGTCCCTCTCTCACAGAGAGAGAGAGAGAGAGAGAAGGATGAGGCTACATGCTTGGCAGGACTTAAGAAAAGGCCTACATTGACAGAGGTGTTGACACAAGCCAGCGTCATATGAACCAACCAGAGAGAGAGTGAGATTAAGAAAAGAAAGAAAGAAATAATTATGGCCACGGCGGGCCATGAGGAATTGACCAGTACATAGAGATAAGTTTTGCAGTCAAGCCAGTCATTAAACAATAGGCGTCACAACACACAATCTTCAACACACCCACAACACAGCAGCCGCACACTTAGTAACACTAACTAACTATCTACTAACTGTAGTGTAGATGAACATCAGTCTTCATTTTGAAATGATGTAAAAGCCCAAAACCTCTAGCTTGAACTTAAAAGGCTAATTGAAGTGGCCAAGATCCACATGATAATACTATTCTCTGTTACAACAACTCAGTTTGTTCAGTGGCAAACACAACACAACACAGACTGCAGCATCCACCCAATCCCAGAGCAGACACAACACAGACTGCAGCATCCACCCAATCCCAGAGCAGACACAACACAGACTGCAGCATCCACCCTATCCCAGAGCAGACACAACACAGACTGCAGCATCCACCCAATCCCAGAGCAGAAACACAACACAACACAGACTGCAGCATCCAATCCCAGAGACACAAACAGTCACTGACTGAACATGTTTCATTAATTGCCACCCAATCATTGCGTCCTAAAATCACAGCAACAGCTTGAAGTTACACACAGCTTAATTTGCTTACAACACAAGCAGCAGCAGCAGCAGCAAAGATGGGGAAAAGGGTTCGTACCTTGAGCTGTCTTCTACTTCAGTTGTAGAAGAAGGGATGGCGGCCAGCAGGGTCAAAGTTTGGAACCCACCAATGGATAGAGAGAGATAGAACAGTCCTCTTTTAGTTGGTCCTCAGATGAGCCCTCCAGCGGGGTCTCCAGTCCTCTCCATCCTCCATACATCCCGACTGTGGCGACTGTGGCTCAGGAGGTAGAGCAGGTCTGGCAAAATTGCTCCAGATGTGCAGGTTGGTACCTTGCATGGCTTCCGCCGCAATCAGTGTATGAATGTATGTGTGTGTGTGTGTGTGTGTGTGTGTGTGTGTGTGTGTGTGTGTGTGTGTGTGTGAATGTTCTCCTCCTCCTGGAGGCCATCTTCTCTCACCCACCCTCGGTATCACTCCATACAGATGCATGTTGGTAACGTGTTCATCCTGGTTGATGTTTAGCACTGCACGTAGCATTCTGGTGTAGCACAGTGGGGCCAGGGACGGTAGAGCAGGCTTCAGGGTCCAGCATTCACAGCTATATAGGAGAGCAGACATCATGAATGGTAAATGGTGCATTTATATAGCGCCTTTATCCAAGGCGCCTTACATAGATTGTGCATTACATTCACCCATTTACACATACATTCATACACAGATGGCGGCGGAAACCATGCAAGGCACCAACCTGCACATCAGGAGCCATTAGGGGTTCATAAATCATAAATAATAATAACTTGAATTTATATAGCACCTTAAAAAACACACTTTACAAAAACATGCTTTTTTTTTTTTTACATTGTATGGTTTTATTACTGTAAATTGTTTGACATTGACTTATAATAATAATTATAGTTGAATCTACTTGTTCAGTTATTGTTATTTTAGTATTTAAAAAGAAACATTTGCACATAGCTTGTAGAAATGCCTATTCTCATACTTTAGTGTGACAGTCTTGTATGAAGTAGTATAGGGCATTAAGCCATTTTGGGGCGTTATACTTTAAAATAGCAGATCTACAAGCTCATAGCGCGCTATAAACTTGTAGGTCTGCTATTTTTGAAAAGAATAGTGAAAATTTGCCTCAAATCTTTGAATATATATTCTTTCAGAGTTTCAGTTCAAATCTTTGCTTCTGGGGGGTCCCTGGAACAACATAATATTTTCATTGGGGGTCGTGGCATATTACATATCATTTTTGGGGTCCTTGACATGAAATATTGAGAACCACTGATATAGAAACATATTTTATTTTATTTTATTTCAGGCCTAAATGGGGGATAGGCCTATGATATTTCTGCTTAATAGCAAACAAACACAATATTATTCACTTCACAGGCACAGCACACAAACAATGCTTTATATCCTGACTAGTTCTTTCATTTTACTTTTTGTAAATATAATTAGTGACACGACATTACACACAAACAAACAATTCACGTCTATTAACCATGAATGCTAATGCAGCTAATTAACTGTAGGTAGTAGCTAGGTAAGCTAACGCACCTGGTCTCTTGGGGAATGGACTTTTTTCCAAGGACGATAATTAAACTTCTCCTCCTGCTGTCACCGTCATGTCTCTGGGCAGTTTCCACTCCCTGACAACACTGACAAGTGACAACTATCCTCATCTTCCATGAGGTGGAAGTTGGTACGTTTAAACTTGTTTATTTCACTGTTTTACTAACAATAACAAACACGAAGGAGTTTGAGTCAAACAAACACTCGTCAGTTTAGAGCAGGACGCAGGTGTGTGTGTGTGTGTGTGTGGGGGGGGGGGGGGGGGGGGGGAGGGGAGGGGGCGGGATAACCAAAGCCCAGAGCCCGCTTGTGAAGCCTGCTTAGGGAGTGTCTGCCAATAACCTGCATCACAGAATAGAGTGTGCGTTCTTATTACGTTTTTAACTCAAATCTATGCTTCTGGGCCGGGGGTCCCTGGAACAACATATTTTCAGATGGGGGTCGGTGGCCAATTACATATAATTTTTGGGGTTCTTTGACATGAAAATGTTTGAGAACCACTGACATAGAAACATAGGGTTTTTCAGAAAACTGTCATGATTTAGAAGACATTTTGTAGAATCGTTCTCACGTCTAAATGGGTTAAGACATTTAGGACTGAGGCTGCCGATTCTACAAGATGTCTTCTAAATCCTGACACTGGTGCTCAAACTATATAGTTCATGTCAAGGACCCCCAAAAAATGATATGTAAAAATTATCCGCCGACCCCCATCTCAAAATATGTTGTTCCTGACCTGCAGGGACCCTCTTCACCCCAGAAGCAAAGATTTGAGTTAAAAACGTTTGCTGTGAAAGAATATAAAATTCAAAGATTTGCGGCACATATATTCACAGATTTTTTTCAAAAATAGCTAAAGTTAAAGTTTAAATAATTGGTTAAAGTGGTTAAGAGCTATAAAGGTGACACAGATGCGTTCCAGGTCTCAATGTGTTAACAGAAATCTGTTTTGATTCAAATTATTATTATTTTCCCCCTCCTGTCCGAGGGGGGGGGGGGGGGGCTGTGCCTGGGCGGAGAGGGTGCTCCAGCCCCCCCACTTCCCTCAGCCATGGCCCTGGCAGAGTAGTTCTGGAGTAGTTCCAACGGATTGTGTGGCCCTGGTTTTGCCCTAGTGGGACTGATTGAGGGTAGCTACTGGGACGTAAGTCAGGACTTGATCACTCCGGCTGGGTCGCCTGAGTGAGGGGTATGTTGGTGGTAGACTCGAAACCCAGTTGACCTCAGGATACATCACTGAGGATACGTCCCAGGTGCATCCAGGCAATGTATTTTTTATATCAGCCACATGACGTCTTACGTCGTCATTAAAGTCCATAGACTTGGCTGGCAAACCATTTAGTTATAAGTGTTCTAAACAAAAATAAAAGTCCATAGACTTGGCTTGCTCTAAAATGCTCTAACAAACATCAAAGTCCATAGACTTGGCTGGCAAACGATTTATGTCATCTTCAAAAATAAATTAAAGGACCTATAACATAAAATTCAACTTTTTCAATTTATTTTGTGTTTTTGGGGCTCCCATGTGTGTTTTCTATCCCCACAAATAACCAATTTTGAACAATCGGGCCTTCATGTCATATGGGTGTTTTAATGGAAATTGCTCTCAGAAACAGCTTGACTGATTTTGGCCTCATCGTGATGTCATCAATGTCACCCTACTTTATATAATTCCTCCTTTTCTTCAGTCTTCAGTTGCAAATTAGCATTTCCACTTTGTTTACAATGTCCACCATTGTTGATTTTCCAAGCTGGCATGGAATGGAAACAAGCCTGGTTTTATCTAGCATGAGTATTAAAATGACTCAAATATTAAATAATCTGCATATCAGCACTCCCACCACCTCAGGACATTGTGGTACTGCAGCTAAAACTGCTTTCAAAGTCCAAAAAGAAATGACAAGGACTGGTTATATCAGTGGTGATTGAGGCTCAAACCATTAGAA
This sequence comes from Protomyctophum bolini, assembly GCF_963924005.1. Classification (NCBI taxonomy): domain Eukaryota; kingdom Metazoa; phylum Chordata; class Actinopteri; order Myctophiformes; family Myctophidae; genus Protomyctophum; species Protomyctophum bolini. Next base: position 14,842,911 of record NC_137871.1, on the reverse strand, counting down.
ATAACTTTGAGGGACATAGACAATAAGATTATTAAATATTAAAAGCAGTTTTAAAATGCATGTTATTTGCGCTTTAATTAGAGGGCTAGTGGCAGATTTAACCAGCCCCACTGGAGGGCGCTGGAGGAAATTGGAGGTGCACGACGTCATTGGCGGAATTTTGTTGGGGGGTTAAATCCCCGGTTGGAAAAATCAGGGTAGATCATATTTTGGATGAAAGACAGAAAGACAGAAAGACAGAAAGAATATGACAAGGCCTGTGACATTCTTTGCCACCATGCCAGTCATGAACCAATACAGCCACCCTGTCACAACAACTCATAACAAACCTCAGAAACCACAACACAGCACAGAACACACATGCCGATAATCTACTGTTTATCAGTCTTCAATTGAAAATGTACATTTGGAATTGATGGCTGTTATAAAGACCAAAACCTCTAGCTCGAACCAAAAGGAAATCAAGTGCCACATACACATAGGGCCTATATTGTTCTCTGTTACAACTCACGGCAGAAACAACACAACATACAAACTGTAGATTCAAATGATATTCCAGAGCCAGAAACAGTCACAGAAGAAGTTTCACTGCCACCCAGTCATTAGGTCCCAAAATGACAGTAATAGTACACCAGCTTGGATCACACCAGCTTGGATACACACAGCATACAAGACAAGGCAACACAAGCAGCAGCAAAGAAGCAAAAAAGTACAGAAGCACAAAGTTCCTACCTTGAGCCGTCTTCTACTTGACTTCAGTTGTGTAAGTGATGCCAGGGTCAAACTGTGGAAGTAAGTAAGTAAGTAAGTAAGTAAGTAAGTACATTTTATTTATATAGCACCTTTCACAGAGAGGACTCACAAAGTGCTTTACATGCAATAAAATACAAGACAATGAAAACAAAGCAGAACCCATGGTTAGATAGAGCCTACAGCTCTCTCTCTAGTTCAAGATGAGCCCTTAATTCAAATATCACTTTTTATTTTTTATTTTGATAATTCCCCTACTATAATGTGTTGAGTTGACCATACGGAGTTCCTCCCTGTCCCCAGTTAACCCCTGGGGTCAAAAAACCATAGGTTTAGTTTTTGGCTAGAGGGCCCATCCCTCATCCAATCAGGATGAGAGGGGCCTTCCTTCAATCATGATCGAGTGGGCTTGGTGCACGTGCTATTATTCAAATCACAATTCCATTAGAACTACATCCAGGTCCAGCAATTTTATGACTCTAGTTTTATTTGCTTTCAACAGCAAATCTCTGGAGCCAATTACTGCAGCAGCTTCGTGGATAATAGAATCAGATATGAATAGTTTCATGCTCTACTTTCTCCCATGTAATAGCATGCCCTATCAACAACACAAGAGATGTTTCATTATCAGTTCCCATGGTTCATGGATGTAATCATTGTTTTTATCATTCCCCTTGAGGGTATTAATTAATTCTACTCTCTAGACCAGGGTGAGGAGGCGAGGGGATTTTTTTCATTCCCATTGCAGCCCCATCGCAGTTTTTGGTATACATGACTCGTGTCAGATAACATCCAAAACACCCAGCGGCAGTGACCTTGGAGGATTCGTCTTATCACTAAAATCATTCACTTCCATCTGCCTCCCATAACCGTTTCCAAGTCTGTAACTGTGCTTCTCCCTCTCTATCTTTATCGCTCTGTCATTTTATCTGTTTGTCTGTCACAACTTACTGGCAGCTTCACTCCTATCTGATTCTATCACATAGAGAGCCAAGCCTTTAAACCAGAAATCATCCCATTTCAATTCCACTATGGTGACACCACCTTATGAGCCTCTGCCATCCAGGACCTCTGTTGCAGCAGGGCCCAGATAATGAGAAATCTCACTTGCTTTCTTAATCTGGAATATCGCCAGACAGTTGCGTAGGTCTTGAGCAACTGCGTCATTCTGACAGCATAATTAAGGGCCCGGTAAGACATAATGCGCTACAGAATTTGCCGTAATTTGTCGCAATTGTTCCCAATATGAGTGAATGCTTTTGGTCGCTGCTTTTGTGTTGTAAGGCACTTTGTGTTGTTGTGGTCTTGCACGTCAAGTTTTTGGAGGAGCGCTGTGTACTTCCCCAAGATGAAAGAAATTCAACTAAAAGCAGTATTAAGCACCCAACATCATTGCCTTCTGTGGTGAAGACAACTAAGGTCACATTCCGACCTAATACTTCGGTAGACTCGATGCGAATGGGCGGAGAAGTTGAGATTCTTGCATATTTAATTTGCGGTTTGCCTTCACACTGTCATCCGCAGCAATTGGAAACGCAGCAGGAGGGACCTTTATCAATGTGTTCCATTCATAAACTAGCCTACACAGTGAAATCTATGGTGATAAAATTATACTCATGCACGTGTCGTGCCGTCTGCGACTGACAGACAGACAGAATATTCTGTAGGCTATAATACACTGCAGTGTTTTTATGTGTTTCCTTAAGCAATTAATTAATGTACTCGTCCTCATTTCGATCAGGGCTTCAGTCTCCTCATTCGACCACGTCTATCCACGGTAACGGGACATCTTTGCGCTGCGTAAAATATGCCTTCTCCGTCTCCAACTGTGTTCAGCTCCTCACCTGCCACATTGTTTGCTTAATTTCCTTTATTTACTGCGGATTGCATTCACACCTGCACCAAATCGTAATCAAGTGCGATTGGAAGCGAAGCGAAAACCCCCGTTTTTGCTCGGAGTAGAATGCGGCTCTTTGATACGCATTAGGATTCGAATGAGCCATCACACCTGCCAAACGAAGTGCACTTTCTGACAATGCGCAGCGGATTCGTTTTAATCGCAGCAAAGCTTTCTAAGTTACAGCTCGCCTCGCAATATCAAGAGAAGGTGCTGCAAGCTGCTCTGCTTTGTAGACTGCAGTCACAGCACCAAAAAGACAGTGTGGCACACCCTGCATTTTGCGGCATGAAAAACAAGTCCTTTCTGATCGGGGCCTAGTAGGCGGCCTGGGCTCAGTAGTGCAAGCTCAAGCTGTGACCAGAGAGTTATTGTCTCACAGTGAAAAAAATGTGTATTACTGTATAAAGGTTTTATTGTATAAAAGGACCACAGGACTATAGTACTTTAAGAAATAGATCTAGACAATACTAAAACAGGCCATAGCCTACTCAAGGTTGCATTGAGAGGTTCTTACTGTGGCTACATCTTTTACAATCGTTAGTGCTGAATGAAAGAGAACGTTCCTAAATGCAAAACTGGTATAACATAATACCAATCATTTAATTAAGCTAGAGTATTTCATACTTGAGTGTGAATGTACTACAGGGGCTCCAGATTATGCAGAATCAGCTTTATTACAACTGTTTTCCCTTTCCTTCAGAGCCTAATTAATCAAGCATCCAATTAGACTCACAGCTTGCTGACCTTCCTTCGAAACACTAAACGACAATGATGCCAACAGAATGCAAGCAGGTTGATCAACTCTTGCCAACCTGTTCCATTCACTCTGAAGGTAATCTTTTTGTACCCCCTCTCTCTAAGAGGGTGTTATGTCACACTCCAAAAATAGAAGATATACAAGGTCACAACAATGGGTGGCAGTGGTGTGCGACACCAGCGCTCAACTAAAGTATAAATCAGTTTCATAACGATCATTATTCCCTCCAATAATTAAGGAACTATTAAAGCAGAGTTTCTGTGTGTGTGTGTGTGGTGTGTGTGTGCGTTGTGGTGCGTGCATGCGTGTGTGTGTGTGGAGGGTGCGTGTGTGTTATCAACAGTGAATCAGCATGCAGTGGAATTATGGTAAATGCCTGAGGGAAAGAGTAACTCTACAGTCTGTTCTCAGTTGTTGAGCCTTTAGGCATTGCTCTCATCTAAGATTTGTTTTTTCTAACTTCTCTTTTTGCCTGAGTTTGAGATTAGTGATGCACAAGTCAGCTTTTAGTTTTAAATCCTCACCTGTCTGCTACTTAATTTAAAACTATTCTGAACCATGTAAATGTTATTTACAGGATATGAGGAAGTTATATTTACGTTATATTTATTCAAATAGAAATGTTCAGATATGAAGGAAGAAAATGTTAATGAAACTCCATGTAGCTTGCTGGCAAAGGAGCAGGTTCTACGCATGACCCAGTTAATTAAAAGCCTAGCAGGGAACTTCATAATGAATGCCCACACACACATGCATTATTCTCACAAATAGTGTAGCTTTTCAAAGATGATATAGGACGCTTATGCAGCTAATGTAATAGTACAATAAATGTACTTGGGTAATAAAACCGGAGACTGCACACAATCCACTTTAGAATTGCCCCAAAACAGCATCCGTTAAGCTACCACATTCTTCTAAAGTATCACCAATGACCTTTAAAAATATATATAATCTTGTTAAATCATTGTCCATTGGAAACACTGACTTCATAACATTTCCAAAAGCCCAGTTTGTAAATACATCAGAGATGCGAAAAACAATCAAGTTCTAATGTATAAAGCCTTGGCCTGGAAGAGAGGTCTTCAGGTGGTCCCCAACCTTGAGCCCTTCAATCCTTGAGGGTTGTCAACGACGACCTTCCCCGGTTTCCACCCAGACTTGACAGGAAGTCACTGGTTGCATGCCCAGGGAGTTCAGTTTCTAATTGATCAATTTCTAATGGATAAAGCCTTTGCCTGGAAGAGAGGTCATGAGGTGGTCTCCATCCTTCTTAGATTGTTTCAACCCTTAACCACAACACTCTCTACTAGTTGGCGGGTCAGCAGTGATTGGCCAAATCATTCAGGCTTCCAGCTATTACCCTTTCTCATATGCCAGAGCCAACGAGGCTATATCTGCCTTATGTGTTCTTGGGGGATTACAGGCACAGAGAGGTCTCGAGGACTATGGTTTTCTTCCTGCCTACTGTAGGGTCATCCTATGTCTCACCAGACTGTTCGTCTGTTCGGTGTCCATGCGCCCGTCCTTGTCCAGTAATGATTGTGAGTGTTGTGAATACTTTGAGAAATCATTCAGAATTGATCTTTTCAACACGACTTTTCAACCCATTTTTTTCACCCAGTGTCAATTATCTAATGTAATCCTGGGCGCTACACTTCCTCTGCCAAACTGGGGGGGGGGGGGGGGGGGGGAAGCGCGCACCGTTATGCACTATCTGTTCTTATTCTGTCTGCAATTGTCAACTGCATGCCAATCCAGAAATCAAACGAGCATGTGTCTATAATTATGATTTATTTTTTTAGTAATCATATCATAGCCTATAGCATCGGTTCTCAAATGGTGTGCCAAGGCACACTAGTGTGCCATGTCCACAAGACAAGTCCTGGTTTGCTTTGGGATTTTGCAATATCTTTGCAATTGCCTATACAACTATACAAAACAATGTATTAATGAATTCATACATGCTTTCAAAAATGGTGAATTTGAATGATATGAATTGATGTTTCTGATGAGAATGAGAATCATGTTGTCAATAAAAATTCAGAACAATAGATCACCCTCCCCACTTGGCTTCCCTTCCCTTTGTATCATTTATGTACTTACCAGTAAGACGCGCAAACGCGGGAAGCGAACGCAGCTCGTACATATTTGGGTTTTGGACGTATAGCTGCTTTGGGAACTCCTTATAACTTATTATGCCCAAATATGGAGTTCAACACTGTTCTATATTTGGGACAGACTGATCAGTGATCAGATGAATACCAATATAAGACTTATTGCCTTCCTGCTGCAGTGACAAGTTGATACACAGGCGGTACACATGCTGGCGGTACACATGCTGGAACTAGGCGAGGCTGTTTATGTTGGAACCAGCCTGGGCTTTGCTGGTATATTCTACTACCTCTACAGAAAGAAGATGATGACAGTGGACAAACTCAACAACGCTCCTCTGTTGTCCTTAGATGGAAGTCTCACAGACATTGTGAACACCAGTCCAGGGAAGTGTCTGCCGTATGTTGTCATTGCAGGGACGGTGCAACCTGTGGGAACGCCTCTAATGAGTCAGTTCCAAGAAGACACTGCTGGAGTGGTTCACAAGGTGCTGCTGAAGGAGTACAGCATCGTGCGGTCCAACCTGAACCAGACATGGATGCACAGAGAGCGAGTGCTGCATGAGAGAGTGAACACAGTGTCCTTCAGTCTGCTGGGATCAGACCAGGCGACTGTCGGGGTGCTGTGTCCGCTGAACGCCTCCCAGTTAGACATGGACACCATCCATGAGAAGTTCCACCAGTCCACTCCTGGCTTCTCTGACATCACAGAAGCCTTCCTGACTAAGCCTAAGCCATATGGGCAACTAGAGACAGAGCGGATGCTGAAGGTGGGCACTACACTTACAGGCATTGGAGAGTTGATCCTGGACACGGATCAGGTCCTGAAGCTGCGTCCTCCGGCCGATGGTTCAGAGTACTTCCTGACCAGAGCAGATATCCATACACTGCGAATGCAGCAGGAGAGCCAGGCGCGAGAGTTGAAGGTAATCGCCTGTGTGCTCGCCGTGGCCGCGTCCGCCGTTCTGCTCTGGGTGGGCAGGCGGTACTACCGCACACTGAGAGACCGGTGGGAGAGCCAACGACTGAGGAGGGAGTTTGAGAGACAAGACAGTGGACCGGCGACAGAGAACGATTGCGTGATCTGCCTCAGCCGGCCACGCGGCTGCGTCCTGCTGGACTGTGGACATGTGTGCTGTTGCTTCAGCTGCTATCAGGCTCTGCCGCTACCTGCCGCCTGTCCCATTTGTCGACAGAACACCAGGAGAGTAGTGCCTCTCTATCAGGCGTGACACACATTAAGGAAAACCTGACCGAACACGACTCGCTCACTGTATAACAAAATTAAGTAAAAACTTCTATAGACTGAGACTTAGGGAAACATTTTTCCTTTTATTTTATCATGCTTATAAAGTGCTCTGTGCTCAAAGTGCAATTAAAAGCAAACGTTTCGGTCCTAAGACCTTTGTCAGTGCTACTGTATATGATTTTCACAGACAAAGAACTTGCTCTTAAAGAGCTCAATCAATACAGCTCAGGTGCTGAGAATTTCTAATTGGTGACATCACCTGATGGTGGGGCGTGGACATTACAGAATAGATATACAAGTTCATACAGTTATATAGGAAACACAGTTCACAGTTATTGAACAAGTTAAGAAATCTAGAAGAGGGGGTGATTTAGACACTAAACTCCTCCAAACAGAATCTAGATGGATTTTTTATTTACAGTCTGTCAATCCAGGTGACTTGAACGAAGATCTCTCACTCCAGTGCTACCTATAGAGAAGTTATTTTAAAAAAGTGTTTTGTATAAGACTGTCAAAATGTGGTGTATGCAGTTTGCATGAGTGCATGGTTTGCATTTGGTGCATGGTGCAAATGGCCCATATTGGTTGGATTGGCGATGCGACGTAGGTGCATGTGAGGGCCACTTAGCAAACCTCTAGTTTTTAATATTATCTCTAATGGATGCCAAGAGACAGTAATTAATTCACATTCTATCAATTTGTCCCTGCATGGCACTGTATTCACTAGTGACCCCACACAATTGGCAGGGGATGGCACACTATAGGGGATGTGGAGTATGTCAATGTGGTCACACTACAGACGACTCCATTTACCCACTTCCATCCTGCATACATTTTATGAGCAGCAGGCAAAAGTCATAGCAACCAGTAAGACGCACAAACGCGGGAAGCGAACGCAGCTGAGACCCTGCAGATCATGTCTGTCTGTCTGTGTGTCTGTCCCGCTGTTACTGTATATGTGGACCTGGCCCCTTTTGTGCCCATATATGGAGCTGAGTGGACCTGGCCCCTTTTGTGCCCATAATGGAGCTGAGTGATTGCTGATGCAACACACTCCATATTTGGATAGCGGGACAGACAGACACACAGACACACACACAGACAGACATGATCTGCTAGGTCTCATAGTAAGTGCTCATTGCGTTCGCAATTATTCATGGGGGTGTATAAGTGTAATTGATAGAAAATACGTCGTTTTTTTGAGGGGTGAACTATCCTTTAACACGATATATGGATACTTTTTAATGGGTCCATGTTGGGTGACAGCGATATGCCATTATAACATGACACACTCACACTCGCTGTTATGAATTCTAATCAGTTAATCATCATCAGCAGTCGATCATGGCTAAATGAGAGAGAGAGAGAGAGAGAGAGAGAGAGAGACAGGGGGAGAGGGGGGGGGGAGGGGGAGAGAGGGAGAGACAGACAGACAGACAGACAGACAGACTCAATGTCTGCTGAATGAAAATCTTGCCACTGCAGAACTAATTAAGTTAGTAGCCTATACCTTGTCTGTCTGTACAGCTTTGTGCATATGTCTTCTATTAGCATAATACTCCTGCTGCCAAATTCGTGCTTCTCAGTAGCACACCCACATTAGCCCACCTATGGACCTACAGTACAAGAGAGAACTTACATCTCATCCTCAACTGGAAGCCAATTCCCTTGCCTCTGAGCACTTCCCTGTAAGCTGTCACAAACAAAGCGATTTTCCCAGCCAATAGGCTAGTTCTCAATTATTCGATTTATTGGTCAGGAGACCGATTTGATCGTCTACAAAAATGCACCAAGTCTCTGTCTGTACAGTACGTCTGTCTGTGTGTAATCCACGTAACTCGAGAACCGTTCACAACACCGACTTCAAATGTCGAGTCGGTTGGACCCACGGTTGTCCAGCACAAAACAAATTTACAGTGTGGGGCATGCATTTCCAACTTGCATCGTTCCAAGTAGACCAGTGCCCAACGCCACTGTAGAGGCCCCACGGGCACCACTCTAGTATATGACGTAAATTCTCCATTCATTGTCAATGGGAATTTAATGTTTGTGTAAGACGAAAATCTACACTATAGCTGAATATAGCGGCCCCTCAAAAATGATGATTTTTGTTACTAGAAATATATTTATTAGGCACTCAAAACGGAATAATCAAAGCATTCCATAGATTTCATTTGACTTCACACGTTGGCAATGGCATGTGCAATTCAGAAGCACACATAGTCAGGGGATATTAACGAGTAAGACGCGCGAACGCGGGAAGCGAACGCAGATCGTAAATAGCTCCATATATGGGCACAAAAGGGGCCAGGTCCACAACAAACAAATCATTCAGCTCCATATATGGGCACAAAAGGGCCAGGTCCACAACAAACAAATCACTCAGCTCCATATATGGGCACAAAAGGGGCAAGGTCCACATATACAGTAAGCGATGCAACACTCCATATTTGGATAGCGGGACAGACACACGGACGGACGGACACACGGACAGACATGATCTGCTAGGTCTCATAGTAAGTGCTCACTGAGTTCGCAATAAACGGCTGAAGAATATTTAGGATCTCATAATTATACTGTGTTGCAATGCCTTCGTGTCAATTGTGTAAATTTACATACAGTAGACCTTGTGGTGGACAGCTGCCTAGGGGTGTCGGCCTCTCAGGAGAAGCTAGGAGCCTAATTCCGGTCTATGTAAATTAGGGGTCTGTTGACGTAAAGGGACAGAGTGATTGAATCAAAGGACTTTGCTACTATAATAGATATGCACCATGTCGATCCCTTTGACCAAATGTGGAAGGTTTAAAAGGTGGCCTACAAGGCTATCAAGTCAGTCAGTCGGGGGCGCGAGCCTGTTGAGACGTGAGCCATGCACTCTGCTGCATGGCTGGCGTGAGAGATTGCTGTTGCTGTGTATGCTGTGTACTCCGTTTGAATAAACACCTTGGAACTTCTCTTCGTCTGCTGCGTGCACATTTCTCCTCTGTATGGTATATTATATACATCAGATGGTGCCAGAAACCGGTCGTGTTGGTGTGTTTATCACGTCAGATGAAACAGTACCAGCGGCTTTTTTTTTCGTCTAATTCGGTGGAGGGGAGTTTTTTGTGAGCGGCGACGGAAGAAGCTCCAGCGGACCCGACCCGAACGTGATCTCTTGTCCATTTCGCAGCGGGGATGATGACGACGACCGCCGCGAGGAGTGTTGTGCGACGGGGACCGATGACGAGCCGCCGGACGGGTGGGCTGCGGAGAGGTCGATGGAGCGGCGACAGCCACACGGAGGCCTTGGTCATTCATCACGTCGGCGCGGGGACGGCGATTGCGGGCGGGGATCGGTGAGACGCAGCGCGGAGCAGCAGTGGCCGGCTGACCTAAGCTGAGGGCCTTCAGGCTTTTCTTTTCGTCCCATCTCTGTTGTGAGAACAGAGTTGGGAGGGGGGAGAGGGATGATGATGACGAGGACAGCGGGACAACAGCAGTGAACAGACTCTTGAACTTTGGTCCGTGCAGCTAAGCGAACAGTTCGAGGTAAACTAGAATGAGCAGCATACAGAGAAGAAGTTTCCTTTGTTCGTACAGAGAAAAGATGGACATTCCTTCTCTCTGTTTAACAAATTGTGCGTCAAGTTTGTTTTCAGCATGAATTATAATAGGCCTCATGTTGGTATGTGTTTGTCGTATAATTAGATAAGTTGAGTCATTTAGCCTAATTATGAATCAATGAGGAATTTTCCTATGGATATGAAGAGATGTGTGATATTATTGTTAGACTCTGGCGTGGAATGTGTATCTACTTGGATCACCAGTGTGTGATGTTGGTCAGACGTAAATCCGAGAGTGGTTTAGCTGACATTGTGTATTTAACATTGGACAGCAGAGTTTAGTCATAAACCACGTAGGTTATTGCGTATCAAAAAAGGGCTCTTGTAAAATGGAGTTGAAAGCGGCATATGTATTGTTTAATGTCAGTTAACTGTACTAATCATTTTTCCATTATTCATATGTATGGATGTCTGTTTGAAAACCATTTTTGGGAAGTTCTTTACTGTAATGCTGTTATTTTTTGGTTTCTTGAATGTATTGTTTAAGCTAAGGGTCAAGGGGGGTGTAAGATAATTATGGTTCCATATTTTTAGATGATCATCTTTTGATGATCAAGGGGGGAATATGAAGAATATTTAGGATCTCATAATTATACTGTGTTGCAATGCCTTCGTGTCAATTGTGTAAATTTACATACAGTAGACCTTGTGGTGGACAGCTGCCTAGGGGTGTCGGCCTCTCAGGAGAAGCTAGGAGCCTAATTCCGGTCTATGTAAATTAGGGGTCTGTTGACGTAAAGGGACAGAGTGATTGAATCAAAGGACTTTGCTACTATAATAGATATGCACCATGTCGATCCCTTTGACCAAATGTGGAAGGTTTAAAAGGTGGCCTACAAGGCTATCAAGTCAGTCAGTCGGGGGCGCGAGCCTGTTGAGACGTGAGCCATGCACTCTGCTGCATGGCTGGCGTGAGAGATTGCTGTTGCTGTGTATGCTGTGTACTCCGTTTGAATAAACACCTTGGAACTTCTCTTCGTCTGCTGCGTGCACATTTCTCCTCTGTATGGTATATTATATACATCACGGCCATCGTCACAAATGCGATGAGGTCAGCACATTTGAGGGGGGGGGGGGGGGTATGGCTGAATTTAGCCCAAGGAGTGTTTTTCGTTCATATGGAATGGGTTCAGAATCATGAAAACCCTATAGTTTGGCACGTCACATGCTACTTAAAGTATAATGAAATTTAGAACATTTTGCCTGTTAATGGTACCCCAACTTTCAGCAGCTGTCAAAAATTACCATAGGGTGGCTGAATAGAACATTGGTGAAGAAATTTTTCTGTATTCCCAGATTTTACATTATTATGACAATATTCTCTGACTAACGTGTACGTGTTTTGTGTTTGCAAAACTGTGGCTCTAATAATATAACATTTCGGACAATCTTGCCTGATGATGTGCATAGCAAACTGATTGTTCCCAAAGCACAATTTTGTTTCCATTTGGGCAGCTTCAATTTTTTACGCACCAACGAGATTGTAGTCATGGTCAGAGTCAGAGATGTTCTATACCATTACCAGCGCAGGGGCAGCAATGTAACGGCTCCCAGCTGCTGTTGTGAGGGGGGATGAATGCTATTCCAGTCCCTGTGGGTTAGTCACGTGCCTGTCCTCGGGGAGTGTTTAGTTTGGGGACCGGTCGAGGGGAGAGCGAGCGAGCGAGCGAGCGAGCGAGCGCGCACCGTTACGCACTATCTGTTCTTATTCTGAATTAAGAGCATCTTTGAAAATAACCCCGGCGGTAGTTAGTTGAAGCAGATCGATGTTGTTAGTTAACAGCGGTTTGGCAGATACACAGACAGGGTGAGATCAACTGCTCGGCAAAACTTCATGTTCATAGCGGAACGGCAACGCCTGTCACTGTGTCCATCATCTGAATCATTTCGGCGTGTGGCGCGGTTGCCAGCCACTATTTAAAGTCAACATAACCGAGGTAGGCTGCACTTCTTTATATGTGAGAGTGGGCATATTCATTCGAATGTTTGAAAATGCGCACGCTGTAATGTAAGGGGAATTACACAATAATCGAACTGTAACAGTAGAATAGACGAGGCAAATACGTATGCATGCGCTGTTGGATGATTGATGCGTTCCAGGCGGGTTTACCAATGTGTTCAGAATCATGCACGCCCGATGAAATGAGAGAAAGGCGTTCTCTCAAACCTATAGTTTATATGGTGCGTCTGCGTCAGCTTCAGCATTGTTGACTACTTGACTTTATATTTATGCTTTGTTTTGGTTGCAAAACCATTTGAACTTGAACGTTAGTGGGTGTTTTCAGTGAGTTCTGACTTGTCTGTCATGCCTAGCTACAGTATAGATGACAACAGTAGGCTACCCTAAGGGTAATACCGCTCACCTATTCCCTGCAGGATTATTTTCTATGGCATTTCAAAGGTCAACGGTATTGGTAATTTAATTAGAAGTAACTTAACCTTTCCTGTGCTTTATGATTCCTTCATGTTGTCCCATTCTATATGGAAACAAAAGTCACCCGAACTCAAGACTATAGGAAAGCCCTGACAGACAGCATCAATACCCAATAACCCATAGGCCAATAATACACATTACATTGTTGTGTTCATTTAAAGGAGCTGTAAGTGATATTCGTTTGTGCTGATTTGCATTGTATTATAAGCTATAGTCTGATTATGAATTGAATACATAGGACCATAATGGAAACATGGCCATCAAGGCTTTTTTGTGTTATCCTTGTAGCATTATTGTACTCTCTGTAATGTTTGCAAACTGTACCATAAATTATTGATTAATACAATCAATCAATCAATCAATCAATCAATCAATCAATCAATCAATCAATCAATATTAATCATTGCTAGAGTGTTTCTGCAGTAACAGTCTCCCCATCTCTTCAGCTCTGTAGAAACAGAAAATACATTTTCAGGTCTGGATAACAATTTCAACCAATCAGGAGAGAGATAACTCATGTATGATGCAGGAAAGTGAAGTATAAAATGGGGAATGATGAAACAAAAAAACAAAACAAAAAAGAACAGTCAAAATTGGAGCTGGAACAATATAATCTAATAAATATAGGTTGTCTCTCCTGACTGTATGAAATTGGCAACCTGAAAATGTCTCTTCTAAATTCTGTCTCCTATTAGAGCTGGACAGATGGCGAGACCCCCATTACGGAGCAAACACTCTATAGCAATGAATACTATCAGAATATAGAGCTTTAACTTTTTAACAGAAAACGTTTTATTTGAATCCCTTTTAGTGAGTTTAGTCCATTGAGTTAAAAGGACACTCTCTTGCTGTGGACTGTAGGCCCTGAAGGCGTGTGTTTGGCGAGACAATGCACTAGTGGTGTCATTAGAGCTACTGCAGGCCTGCACTCCAGAAAAGCCTAGTATAAAGTGTCACAAACCGCATCAATAATGCACGAGCCCAAAACAATGCAGAAGCAGGAACACTGGGTCCAGTGCACAGTTAGCACAATTATCACATAATCGCCCGATCGCCATTATGAGATAATCACAATTATTTTAGATAATCGTCAGAATTGTTGAAAATGTTGAATACATTTTCCTAGCAGATCTACAAGCTTACAACATGTTGCAATGCATTGCGAGCTTGTAGGTCGCTATTTCAGCGAATCATTTTTTCTACTTTCTTTCTTTCTTTCTTTTTTTTAACACTTTATTTTGATTTTTATTGGTAAATAAATGAAAAAACATATGTGTACATTTTGTTGTATCCGACATGTAAATACCCCCCCCCCCCCCCCCCCTCCCCCCAATCAAGGTCAGAACAAGACAAATAAAACAAAGACAGACAGTACAAGACAGTACAAGTAATTAGTAAACTAGTTTTGAAAGTACTAATGAACATAGTAAGAAGAAAAAATGTCAGGTTTGGTGTGAGGTATCAGATTGTACAGGGGAATATGGGTTTAAGTGAAAGGTATACTTTCTACAAACTCTATGAAAGGGGTCCAAGTCATAATGTATCTATCTTTAGAACCACTACGGTTGTACCTTAGTTTCTCTAGGGGAATCATGGAGAGAACCTCTTTGACCCACTCTTTGAACGAGGGAGGTTTCTACTTTCTTTCTTTTAAGTGTACAATTATTAAATATGGCCTATTTTGGCCAGAGTACATTATTTATTTTGATTATTGATTCCGGACATTGTCAGTTATTTGTATATTTAAGTTTTGCCCAGTTTGCCCAGTTATACCTTTTTTCTCTCTCTCTCTCTCTCTCTCTCTTTACATATTCATTAATTTTGTAAGTAAAATGTCATGATCTTGACAATCCTATGAACTAAAGACAAACATTAAACCTGTATACCGGTATAGGAGGAGCTAGCGGCCCTCAAAAATGACAATCACGTAGAATGTTACATGCTCAGCATTCACTTTAAGCCTGGCATCCCTATTTTGAGTGAACATTTGAGATAAGGTAGAGTGGCTATTTCCGCTATTCTTAGTACGACAGTATATAGGGCGGTTTGGTTATAGTGACACTTTTTTTCTATGGACTTTGCAGTATATTGCTTCAACCATTGTTGTGACCGTAGGTCGCTTTTACTATCTAAGGGTCCATATGGTCACTCCTCGTGACATCACACCTCCAAATTTGGCCACGCCTTGTGACATCACGCCTCATGAGTCATGACATCATGCCTCCATATATGGTCACGCCTCGTGACATCATGCCTCCATATATGGTCAGGCCTTGTGACATCATGCTTCCATATATGGTCACGCCTCGTGACACGTCACGCCACCATATCCGCCACTACATCTCCATATATGAAGATCACGACACTGACCTCATCTAACCCTGGATAACCATACATGGAGAAGACTGGATCATATCACATTGATCTGCATACAGTATATGTAGCCAGCCAGCAACTATCCATCTGACCTCAAACCTCTGTGGTTAATGAGACAGGTCTCAGCACATGGGCCAGACCCATAGTGACAGTACCGCTGGCTGAGTGAATAAAGCTGACACCCTCATTCATCATACATCTACACAGGGTGCCAGCACTCACCTTCCATCCCTGTCTCTGCTTCTATCTCTATATTTCTTTCTTTCTCTCTTTCTTTGTTTTTCTTTCTTGAGCACTGGGGGCTGCCCTAATCTGGTGAATACTAAATCACCAATATAAATATGACAGTCGACAGTCAACACGACCTACATAACATAACATAACATGACCTACCATCAGCATAACCTGATGGAATAGAATGACCTATACCATACTGTAACACACCATAATCTACCGTAACTACCTGCCGTAGCAGCATGGCCTGCCATAACACAGCATAACCTGTTGTTACAACAGGTTATGAACAACAGGTTATGCTGTGTTATGATAAGTAATGCTGTTACGACAGTGTGGTAATAGCATGACCTATAACACAGCTCCTGAATGCTTCCTGGTGCGTCTCACCGGTAGCCAGCCCTGACTTAGAAAATTCTAAACAGGAAGTTGGAGTTCTATTCCCCATTTAACTCACGCAAAAAAACAATAAAACAAAAAACATGCCAGACCAACTGCTGTTAAAATAACCTCCCTGGTTAAGTGCAGCCAAAGAGGGTTTACTCCTGGATAAACAGCACAAGTTCAAACTTGAGGTGGCACCGGCTGTTGACAGACTAAAAACAAAATAAAACATCATGATGCGTTTCCTCTGCAGTTCAACTCGGAACTGTGAGCACATGAGCAGAGAACTCAATGGACAACCTTACTTGGCAAACACAACAATATGTAGATAATTTGTTTGTTTTCTTTGATTGATCCCCACACATTTTCAGGTCAGGATACCAATTATGTCCAATCAGGAGAGAGAACTTGTACAGGATAAGCAAGTAGAAATGGAAATGGTGACACGACTCTAAATGTTTTGATGAATTGAACATGGTGGACACTATTGTAAACAAGTGTAATGCTTAATTGGGTCGTCCACTCACAGTTAACAGTCTTTGTATTGAGTTTGTGCTTGAAATGTACTGTAATTCTGCAAACTGTTAATACATATTTCAATCAATCAATCAAACACAAAGAAATGAGCAGACACAATTGGAACTGGAACACTATTACATTTAAATTAAATGGATACTCTCTTCCTGATTGGCTGAAATTTGCAACCCACCTGAAAATGTATCTACATTCTATCCTAGCAATAATTAGTGTCAGAATATAGTTTTAACTTTCTCTTTAATTTATGGTGCGTCTCTCTCACCGGTAGGTACTGTAGACAGGCAGGGAGAGATGCAGCGTGAGCAAAGACTGGCGTGATCAGGTCTCAAACCCGCAACGAGCTGTCAGGCTACATGGTGCACGGACCGATAGGCCAGCAGTGCATGCAGGCGAAGCTATAGCGTTTTAAACAAAAATAAATAGCTAGATAGATCAACATCACGGCAGGTCATGCTGTTGCCATGGTGTTACAGCTCTGAATGCATGCATTCTGTTTTCATTGGGAATCAGCATTGCAGCTTACATTTGTGATTAATTGCAAACTAGACTAGATGTGCACATGTAAACCATTGATAGAATCAATGCTGTCAAACTATAAGGAAATGTTTCTTTTGAAATATTGTGACATGAGGGGCCATGGGAAACAAAAGGCATGCAATAGGCACCAAACAAAAACATGTGAGTAAGTAGCGCAAGCCTCCAGTCTTCATGTTGATTATTCCATAGCTCTTATCATGATAATATTATTTTGAAATCACTTCACATATCCTTGAATTGTATTGAAACTGGCTAAATGGAATATCTTATTTCTGTTTGGAAACCTTTGTCGAGAGCAAAAAAGATTAGCCTTCTTTGTATATCAGAGCTGTTTACAGTAAAATACATCTTAGATTTGCTAAACTCCCACGTCAAATAGGAATAACAAAAAACCCAAAGCATTATGTCAACAGAAAAAGAGGCATTTTCTAAATTTGTGCTGCTGTCATCTCAAGGCAATTGTCTGTGTTTCTGCGTGTGCCAAGTGCAGTTCATTCAAACTGCTGGGTGTGATTGTGTGTGTGTGTGTGTGTGTGTGTGTGTGTGTGTGTGTGTGTGTGTGTGTGTGTGTGTGTGTGTGTGTGTGTGTGTGTG
The DNA here is from genome assembly GCF_963924005.1 of Protomyctophum bolini. Classification (NCBI taxonomy): domain Eukaryota; kingdom Metazoa; phylum Chordata; class Actinopteri; order Myctophiformes; family Myctophidae; genus Protomyctophum; species Protomyctophum bolini. The sequence continues at coordinate 14,825,443 of NC_137871.1, read as the reverse complement.
TGTGTGTGTGTGTGCGCATATATAAAGTGTTACTTTTCCTATCCTAAGATTGAAATGATGACAGACTGACAGCACAGCCTCAGGGTAAAGCCTGATTTAGCCTATACTAGTTGTACGAAGGCAAACCACGACGAGAATAGTTGATCTACAAGTTCCCAACGTGTTGCATCGCAGCTTGTACATCAGCTATTTTCGGGGCAGGACAACAACAGTATAAACAACAGTATAAATCAAACTTAAGCAGGTTGCACCTGTCTTACAGTATACTACAGTGAGCACCCAGCACACATACAGTATAGCTCTGAAAGCTCATTAGCAACATCACATTACGACCTCCAGACGGCGTGTCATAGTTGTGTTACCACTCATCAGGGTTTTAATATTCAATTACCAAGGCTCATTTGGACTCAAGCTGCGTTAGATTGGATGTGTGAAACCTAGTGATTGATGAGCTATGTAATTATGCACACACTGTGGCACTGGCCACTGAAGTTGTAGCAAAAAAGCAAGGCAGTTACCGTGTAACGTAGATGCAGCTTACTTACTTGCTGTGTCGTCATCAGTGGGCGATGTTGTTAAAACTAGAGTGTATGTCCCGATACTCTATCGGATCGGCCCTTATTTGGTCATATCGGTATCGGTGAATATGCCAGAAATGCAATTGTACAATTAAACACTGAAAACTCACAAGCAAAGGCTTTCCAAGGCACAACAGAAGAAAAGGGGGAGAGGAGCTCTGCCTCTGTGTCTCACATGAACAAATTACGGCATGAGCCTACAAACAAACTAGGGTTTCAGGTGTGCTGGAAACAATTGAGCTGAGCTAACACATCTGAAATTACTAAACACTAATTACTGGCTCTGTTACAGCAACCGCCTCTAGGAGGTGCAAAAGAGTACATTTTAGAAGGCCCTACAAAGTGTGACGTGACAGCCAGTCTAACCACCGATCCGACACAGGGGTAAGCGGTTGACACTATGGCAGGTAAATAAAATGTTTGCTTTCGAGTTGCCCAAACTGCAAGTGCACATTTGAGTGAGGAGTCTGCTATAAACACAACACAAGATATATAGCTAGATAGCTATAAACACAATTCCCGGTCGGTGGACTTCAAAATAAGATCTTTCTCCTTTTTGTATTATTATAAATGTTATTCTCTGGTATCGGCTAACACAAAAATTGTAGTATCGGGATCGGAAAAGAAATAAGTGTATCAGGACATCCCTAGTTAAAACTAGACTTTTTTCCTTTTCATTCAGATGAAGCCAAATCACTTTTCTTTAATGGATTCAAATTATGCTTCTGAAATAACTGTATACAATAGGACATAAAATGTGATGTTTCATATTGTCCTCTGTTATCCATCTCAGGCAGTGCAATGTCATTGTAGCAACGTGGCTGCTGTGGGTTCGGCTCAACACAAAATGGATAAAGCAGGTGCAATTTGCTCTCTGTGCTTTATTTGACGACACACGTGACGTGAATTCAATAAACTCTGACATGGTCTTCTGTATCTGAGCGTGTATCGCCCAGAAACCAGGTCCAGCGCACTACTAAGACGGAATTAAAAAAAATGTCAGAGTCGTTTTCAAAAACTTTACCGTACACATGGAATTGTATGAATTCATGGGGCAGTGCCCTGTAGGCCAGGTGTAGCTAATCAGTACTGCGGTGTAAAGCTGCTCTTAATGGTACACCTCAGCTATGGCTGCTCCCATGGATTTGTCTATAGGAGAAGTACATGATGCTGTAAAAACCATATCGCAATCAGTGTAGCATGACCGTACCGCTGATGAATAGTGATTTGAATACAATAATAATAATTGTCATTATTAAAATAAAATAAAAATCTTCTGATTTCTATTAATAACTTGGGCGCAATAATCTAATCATACCCACACTACTGCTACCATAGAGCCCTATGCTAGCGTAATGTCAGTCAATGCATACATCACTGTTATTCTTAGGGCATGCCTTCCTGGCAGAGTTTGTGCACTACTGAGCACATGTTTCTAGTTGACAGTGTGTTCCCTCAGACTCTTACTTTGTTGCAATGACTGTGTCACATTCAAACTGTGACAGTTGACTCAAAGAGGCTGTAGGAAATTGGAATTGAGAGCAAGGAGGTGTAATTTGACATTTGCATAAGCACAGTGGGAGGAGAGTCACTGCAAAAGTATGCTGGTATCATCCCACGGCAGATAAGATTCACCCACGGTCAGTTATTTGGGGCCAGCAGCCAGCCTCTGGGCTCTTTCTGAGCAGGGCTAAGCTGTCAGTCAGATTAAAGACTATGAGGTGCTGGACTGGTGGGTGTGCAGTTCTGTCCCCAAGGGGGACAGGCAGCCGCTCGAGATATCCACAAATCCACACATACGCACACAAACTGGCACAACCTCACACACATGAACTGATACACGCAGACCTCACTGAGGATGAGCGGGACAACATAATTCCAGGTCACGGGAAGGCGGGAAGCCTTCTGCAAATAAGTTCCTCCTGAGGGAGGCTAGCTAGCGTCCTTACACTGCCCTTCACGCAAGCATGCATGCACACAAGCATGCACGCACGCACACAAGCACGCACGCACGCACGCACACATGCACGCACTCTTACCCTTAGAGGGACAGGTACAGCAAACAATTGACACACACATGGTCCTATTGTTTGTAGAATAGAATAGAGTTGTGTTTTATCGTAATACCCCCTTGCACCACTCCTCCACAGCAGAATGTACATTAATAACTACTGATGAATTATCAGCAGCCGTCAGTGGAGGTTGTAAAAGCCCGCCGTAGTTCTCAGAGGGAGTGAAATTGAGGATGGCAGTGACCTCCGGTTGTCCTCTGTCACCACACTCCTACTTAAGATCACAGCAGTGCCATCTTTACTTACTTCACTGTGATAAATGACTTCTAACCCTTCGCTGTCGCAATGACCTCTGCCACCAAACTGCGACTTTCTCATCGTATGTACGTTCATGCGTGCTTGAACATTCTCATCCTTCTGTCACACTGTACACGTCTTCCTCCTCTCTCTTTCTCCCTCATCCTCTCTCTGTGATACATGTCCGTGCACACAAGAAGCACATGCATCTACAGTATTCTAGATGATCCATTGTGTGTCTCTACACAGTGTAGCATGCTGCCAGTTAACAGTCAGATTAACTGTCACGTGTTCTGCTGATAGGAATGTTAATTATGAGGCTTGCAGGGAGGCAAAACAGTATGTCACAACTAAGCATAAAGCACTAAATCAGAAGGTCATGACACCCACACAGTTTGGTGACCACTCACTGATGAAACTAACTGCGCTAATTGCTTATGCTCATAGCCAGCCAATCCAAATGCTATGTTGAGCAGAACAGGGGGCCTACCAACTACCAAGCACTGTATCGTCATGGTAGCCGTTTATAATCATCATGTCTTCGAAAACCTCATTAATGAGTGATGCCCTCTTTGGCTTCACAAAGAAGTGTGGAGCATGGGAACGGGGACAAACTCAGCGGACGCCGTATAATTACATAGTGCCAACCCTACTCTGCTATATTTACATTCATAATTATAATAATAAATATTCCAATGTTTTTGCATATTCTAGCTCTAGCTCATTTATATTTTATTATTAAAACTTTCAGGCGTTAAGTACGATAATCAGCTTTTCTGGCTAATGTTGCCATGAACATATAACTTGTAGATGTCAGCTGTCGCTGTCATAAGAACGGGAGGTGCGCTCACCTGCAACCCATCAAGAATAATTTATGCTTCGTCCCGCGATGGTGTCGCACACGCAGACCTCTACGCTCACAACAGTCGCATCTGCGATGCGATGTGAGCTTTTATATCAGCTGTTCTCTGTGCGCAATACTGTTGTGCTTTGAAGTATAAATGTCTCCTAGGGTCCATCTCACTAGCCAACACACAAGAGAGATTGAATGGACTGAAACCAGCGCTCGCCAAAACAACAGGTTTGGAGATCTGTTGGGAATTGATTACATAAAACAGTCACCCGTGCGCCCAGTCCCAATGTTTGTAAACAAATTATTGGTCTATAAGGATCAATCTAATGTATTTATTTTGAGAGGCCCTTTAGGCCAGTATTACAAGAGCTATCACTTAAAGAGGACATTTAAGCAATAACTTATACCTTTTTGAGATGCTATGCAACTTCAACTTTTGAAGATATCCTGCTAAACATTATACATTAATCAACATGAACTCATCTAATTGTTTCAGTCTGTAGTCCCTTTCCTACCGCGGCCTTGCAGCCGGAAGTTTGATTTTGAAGACCCCAAATTCACTCCAAAATTAACTGGAAGACAAATCTGCTAAGCTAGTGTTGGCTACTTGCATTAATACATTCATTGCAAGTGCAAGTAAAAGGCATACAGTATGCATAATGGAGAAATGGCATTATGTGAACTTGAAGATCAGCTATTTTTTGCAAATTTTGAAATGTGTTTTGTACAAAATATAAAATAGGGTTAATGAGGTTAATCAGAGTAATCAATTTAGTCGATTGTAAAAATAATTTTGTCACGCAGATTCTTTTTTTATATAAAAAAGGCTTCTCAATTAATTGATTCACAGAAAAGGTAATCGATAGAATCAATTATTGATAGTTGCAGCTCTATTCTAGGGCTAACCTATAATCCACCAGACCACCAGACTTGATGACGAAACAGAAGTGCTCATAAAAGGCAGGAGGGTATCGCATCTAGGAGGGTTCCCCTCTGTACTGACGTGCGGGTGTCTTGTTACAGTCTAAGCTGAAGGTCCTGAGTCAATGTACACTTGCGTTGTCAGACAATCGTAGATCACTGACTTGTTAGTCTACCGTCAATGCTGATCTCTTGGATCATCAAACGTCACATACGCTATTGTGTATCTTCACATTAGATAAAAAATTTGGGCCTACATTTGTTTACAGTATATTATGTATCTTCTTATGTGATTATGAGCTTGACATTAATTCAAAATAAATGAGAAACTTTCATTCTCAATGTCTTAAAAGTTAAAACCCCTCTGTAAACATAATATGAGAACAGCTCGTGAGCTATAAATAACTTAACTTTATTGTCATTCCATGGCTTTCCCATATCCCATGGATGAATTCCTTTAGAGATGTGAGAGGAAATCTTTAACCTCAGATAACCCTAACAAAAGCAAATCATCCTGGGAAAATGCAGTCAGACACACACGCACACACACGCACACGCACAGTCGCACACGCATGCATGCACGCACGCATGTCGCACACACACAGTTCTATGTACATAAATGGGTCCCTCATATTTCTGTTGATATCTTAAAACTATGATCAAAGTAATTTTTATGTTTCAGTGGGTGAAGATAATGAAGTGGTCAAGATATTATCTCCATGCTGCATGCCTGCGCAACTATGTAATCTCACCCAGGCCACTACACATGCACTTTGGTGTTTAGGTTTAGGCCCTAAACCAAGGGAACCAAGGGAAACTGTAAAAGGCCATTTCTTTCTTTCACGATAATATTCTCATTTATCTTGTGTACTGCAGGAAATGGAGTGACCTTTTTTAAAGGCTCTGGTCATGTTTGAATTTCTATCCTCTGCTGGCTCCAGGTGACATCACTTTGTTGATTTATCACATCCACTCTCATATTATGGCTAATGCTGGGGATTAATCCGACAAAGCCATAATTTGGACATATCGATATGTCCTATCATATCGATATTCCACCTACTGTACTTTACTTTGAAGTGTGAATAATGGGGAGGGGATACTGGCTGGTGACATGTTCCAATAACGGTGGTCTATTAATAAGAATAACAACATTTAAGTGAGAGCAAGGAGCAGTTTGGAAGGGGTTTCTGCTCTGCGCCTCTTTCAGTCTCCAAATAGAGCTTGGCAAATCAAGTCAAGCTGCTGCCTTGTAATTAGATCCTAGTCACTGTGCATGTAAACAGGGGCAGAATGAGCTCTCTGGCCTTCCGGTGATCGCTGATGCTACATTCCCACAGAAAGACATGACTTGGCTTTCTCGTCTCAAGTACGTGTACCCAGTTTATGCCCCCGGATCGTGTGTGTGCACGACACGTGTGTGTGTGTGCAATGTGCATCATGATATGGATATCATGATATGGACATAATTATGATACTAGGGATGTCCCGATCACGTTTTTTATCGGGACAACCCTAAATGTGATCCTGGGCTCTACACTCCATCTGCCAACCTGGGGAGAGCAACGGACTGACCTCATGCATGAGGAGTCCAAGCCGCTTCTTTGTGGATAGACGTAGTGCGTATCACTGCATTCAAGTGTTGCACATCTGCCATGCTCACAGTTCATTCTGTCTCCCCCGGGTCCCATCTGTGGCCAATAGTTTGAGACTGGGTATTATCATTATGTGAGTTCTGTCACTCCTTTCATGCCAACAACAAAAGCTTATTTTATTCCTCATCAATGTACAGTATGTATTATCAGCCTGACTATGCCGAAATGGATTCATCTCCCAAATCTCCAATTCCCGTCAAACAACTTTCTACCTCCTGCGGTGCATGAAAACGTAATGTAGCTGTCATTGAAAATGTGCTCGGTTTTATCACTTTAGAGACTGTGATGATTGAGCTTCATTTCCCTTTTACCAATCACTGCGGTCTCTCATGGTGTACTGTTGTCTCTCCAATGGTACTGACATGTGAGGTGGTAAATAAATAATAAAATAAACGTAAAATAATTAGTCATGGGGGACGGAATGAGAAAGAAAATGAGAAACTCATCCCTCTCCAAAAAGATCTTTGTGGCTGTTTTTGGTGTCGTAAAAATAGGGGGAAAAAAAAGAATGAAACAAAGTTGGTGTATACGTACAGTACAGTATAGGGGTGATAGGGATAATTGCTGCACATGGATCTAGTGGAAGTTGTCCCAATACCCGACCACGGAACTGGCCACATAGTAGCCCATAATTCCAGTGTGCATGTGCAGATGGTATACTGAAGAGATGTTGGGCCTGGCACCAACTGAGTGACCACCTGGCACTACACACTACACCACACACTATGCAACCTCCCCTCCTGTACAGTATCTCATATCTGTGCATTCCAAAGAATACTGGGATGTAGTGAACAACAGGGCTCTATTGGAATAATCGACCATTAAACACATTAAAACCAGGAAAGCCATTTCATATTTATATTGTCATTTTAACTTTAACCATTCTTTTATACGTTGGCTATTCAAAAATAGCAGATCTACAAGCTCATAGTGCATCACTTTGTTCCATGTTACGAGCTTACCTGCCATTTTATTTAGTGTGCATTTTTGAATATGTATATATTTTTAAAGCAAACATTTTTAACTCAAATCTTTGCTTCTGGGAGTCCCTGGAACAACAATATTTTGAGATGTGAGTCTGCGTCCAAATACATTAATTTTGGGGGTCGTTGGCATGATAATGTTTGAGCACCACTGATATAGCCACATGAGTTATTTTTTTAGATTTAGAAGAAATTTTGTAGAATCAGCCTCAGGTCTTAATGGGTTAAGTTACGCAGGTTTTCTATAAAACGTTGTATAAAACCTGTGTTAGAAGTGTCAAGATTCAGTGTTAATTGGAGATTCTTCCCATCACAGAGTCCTCCACAGAATTCCTGGAGGGGCTGATTAAGGAGAGTGGGGCCGACACACACCAGGGGGCGATGCAGCCTGGTGGAGGAGGAGGGAGGTAAGAGTAGAGACCAAGAGCAGATGGAGGGAATGGTGGTTGGTGGAAGAATCAGGCAAGAGGAGACGGGAAAGAGAAAGCAGGTTAAGGGACAGCTGGTGGGAAGTGGGAACCCAGTCTTCAAGAACCACCACAACAAACAGCCATGGGGACTCGGGAGTGCACTGTGTAATACTGCTTTTGTACTTCTAACTTGATGCTGGCTTTATATTTAATTTCATAGAACAAGTTGTGCCTGCCACACAGAATATGTTGGATTTCAGAAGCAATAGTAACCACATCAAAGAGTATAGCAGCTGCTGCTGTGGAATGGGGCGGACGGTGGTCTCTCATCCTGAGTGATGGTGTCTTTTATGTGTGTTTTGGATGTCACTTTTACGTAGAGCTTTACTATTTGTTGACAACTGCAGTATGTTGCCATCAACTGAAAAGTGTAGGCTATGTGTGCGCTTTAGTGATTGCAGATGTGCATAGATGAAAGTATTAAAGATGTTCTATTTTGGGCCCTCAAATGTAGGACAAGTGAACATTTCTCACATGTCACGTGCTTGATCAAGAAATATTTTTAGCTTCCTGAGCATTAACAATTTCCTCCTTTAGCATGTCCGGATGTAATTGGAAATTAATATTGCATGGTCTCGTATTTCTCAGGCTTAGTACAGTATATTTTATAATATGCCTCATTGTGTTTTACAAGTGCTTCAATGTATAAGATGGTACTGTACATTGATATTAGTTCAATTTTGAGATTGACCACATCGTTACAGTATGTATCAGTATCACAATAAACGTTTTAGCAACATAGCATAATGTGAGTGCTTGAAAATGTCAGCAACCAGGAAAGAATTTTAGAGTTGGTTTACCAGTAAGACGCGCAAACGCAGGAAGCGAACGCAGCTGAGACCCTGCAGATCATGTCTGTCTGTCTGTCTGTCTGTCTGTCTGTCTGTCTGTCTGTCTGTCTGTCTGTGTGTCTGTCCCGCTGTTACTGTATATGTGGACCTGGCCCCTTTTGTGCCCATATATGGAGCTGAGAGATTGCTGATGCAACACACTCCATATTTGGATAGCGGGACCTCCTCACATGCCCCCTGCTGGAACGGACTTGGCAATGCCACATCTAGCCAAGTGTTGTAACTGACTGTCTTTTGGACACGACAAAAAGAAGAAGAACCTTTCGGCTGTGTCACAATTACTTGCTACAGCACAACCATCTACTGTAATGCTACAGTACTTTATTGCCCACCCCCTACAGATTCATGATTCTGTAATATTAAAGTAATCAACAACACGCAAATATAGCCAATCTTAATTTGCAGCCATATTGATGCAGTTCCTTGCATGATTTATGGAGAGACATCAGAAATGATTCATTTTCTCATTTGTCTGATTACAGGCTGTGTCGGTCATTTCGATCGTGTTCAGCATAACGCCAGTTCACTGCACAATGTATGTATACAATATGCACACCAGCAATAAGGCAACCTCAAATGATGTTTCATATAAACATCACTATCTAATGTCATGACATCAGCACCTGTGCTGGTGCTGAGCCTGAGGATTGTTTGTTGTGACTGTGTGAGAGGAGATGTCTTTGTATGGCAGGTAGACCCATATTTTGTTAATTCCTCTACACATAATGTTATAACTTATTATGTACTATAGTTATAATACCCTGTGCTCAAAATCACCAAAGTGTGTGTGTGAGTGTATGTGTGTGTGTGTGTGTGTGTGTGTGTGTGTGTGTGTGTGTGTGTGTGTGTGTGTGTGTGTGTGTGTGTGTGTGTGTGGTGAAGGCACTAGATGGCACTATCGATGTATAATCTCCCTGTCCTTAACTCTGTAACAGCTCTCTCTCTCTCTCTCTCTCTCTCTCTCTCTCTCTCTCTTCAAGTTGGATCAATGGGCGGGATGTCACTGGAGGGTATTGCAACTCTAGATTCATCCCGTTCTAGTGTTGTAAATTGCGACTAGGTAAGGAGTAGGGCTGAGAGAAAAATAAAATATCTTTTTTTTTTAACCAAATACCTTGATACGATTACAATGATAATGTTGTATTGTCACAATATAATATATTTTATTTAATCAAAAATAGCGTGTGTGAGACTGGTGGTCATTTGAGCGAATGGCATAACGATTAGGTCTGTGGTAATGTGGGTCTGGCCCCCGAGCGACCAGTCAAACATGGTGTTCTTGTGGGATATTTGAACTTGCTTTGACAGACATTGCATATAACACTAGTGCCCCGTTTCGTTTGAAGAGCCATCCGCAAGCGTTTTAAAATGTAAAGCACCCTCTTCCTCTGTCACGCTCTCTTCCCTCTCCTTCACGCTTACTTATTCGTTTGTGTTTTGTTTACCTCGACTAACCTCCAGGTTGATGCTGTCCTCATTGTTGTAATACTCTTAAGGTTGCATGTTTATTACAATGTTATCTTCTGAGCCATCCTGTCACTACATTTAAATTAGTTTCTCACTGCTTTTCAAAGGCTATGGATATCTCTGAATATAACGTGCATTTCTTTACGCCTGTTCTCGCCCATGATACTGATACAGCCACAGGTACGCTTTTTTTTGGATGTGTGCTCTTGATCCCTTTAAGAAGATTGTTCCCCTGCTAAGGGCTCTGTCGCCAAAACGTACATTTTGCATGATGCACTTAATCTGCTTTGAATTTGGGATTATCCCTCCCATGCGCTGACAGAATCCTCTCCTCAGAAATAATCAATGCAATCTGCCAGGCCTCGCTGACATACTAAGCACTGTGCAGTGCACCTCAATATCTCACAGGGGTCCGCATGGCGAGATCGTTAAACGCACAGCTCTGATGAACAGTTGAACTGGAACTTAATAGAAATTTCATACTTCATAAGGCCCATGGAATATGTTTCACTGCTTGCATGATGTCCGCCTTTTACTGAATGACACAGTAGCTGAAATGATGTTAACAACAGGAATCAGGACTGAAAAGGGGGCACCTTTGCCATTGTCCATACAACTATAACAGTTAGCACCTATAGGTGTTTCAAACGATGATGATGTACAAAGTCATCTGCAGTATATGTTATCAAATCAAATCAAATCTAACTTTATTTCATGAGGCAAACATACAATCAACACAAGTAGCATAGTAAAACAAAATCAAAGCAACACAAATAGTACACAGGTTAATTAGGTCAAACATTGAAAGCCAGGGAGAAGACCATGCAGGCCAAGTAAAGACCTCTATGGCTATAGAGGCAGACACGCCTCTGGAAATGGTGAAGTAGCAGCATAGTAAATTAATGCCTCTATCTATAGCCTCTCTGACCTGCCTTCTTCACCCACTGGGATTGCATTATAGTTCATGCGTTTTCTCCAGTGAAAATACATTTTATCCCCCAGTTACAGTGTGCTTCATTAAATTGTGGAGGAAAGATTACAGTTTCATGAAAACATAAACATACGTATATTTGCATAATTGTAATCCTAGAAATATAGGCTGTATATTCCTTTCCTGTAGTGTGCCATGATGATATAATATTGTTTTATGTTTGGATTGTGTGAGATTTACATTGGATAATAAAATATTTTTGAGCAACATTATCACCCTGAGCAACATACGATTCAAGTTTAAAATGGGTGGTGATTCTTTAATGTTGTTCTTAAAGGACGACTTCTCCCATTTTCAATACTCACGTAATGCTCATGATCATATGGTACCATTTTTGTCTACTCTGTGTGTCAGAGGGGGGCTGTGGGCAGTTCAGTAACCTGCTCTACTCTGTGTGTCAGAGGGGGGCTGTGGGCAGTTCAGTAACCTGCTCTACTCTGTGTGTCAGAGGGGGGCTGTGGGGGCAGTTCAGTAACCTGCTCTACTCTGTGTGACAGAGGGGGGCTGTGGGCAGTTCAGTAACCTGCTCTACTCTGTGTGACAGAGGGGGGCTGTGGGGGCAGTTCAGTAACCTGCTCTACTCTGTGTGTCAGAGGGGGGCTGTGGGGGCAGTTCAGTAACCTGCTCTACTCTGTGTGACAGAGGGGGGCTGTGGGCAGTTCAGTAACCTGCTCTACTCTGTGTGACAGAGGGGGGCTGTGGGCAGTTCAGTAACCTGCTAGTCTCATGTGGTCAGGCACATGAGACTAAAACTACATAACATGTTATTCAAAAGACTATGACTAAAACAAAACTGACTCAGCTTGTGGCTCTTTGTACCAACATACAGTACATCAGTGAAGGCCTCTCAAATACTATGTACTGCATGTAGTTAACCGTCACCGTTTGATGAGCACTTGAGGGCTGCAACATTCTGCAAGTTCTCATAAGATAAACGGCCAGATCACAGCCTATACAAAGATTACGGTACAAAGAGGGATGGATGGCCCTGTCAGCAACTCTCATAGAAACCTGGGAACTAAGATATGGTGATGTAAGCTCTGTAGCTGCCTCACGGATAGAGGTCTTTGTACAGATTGCAGAAACTAGTCGTGCCAGTTTAACCAATTGAACCTCAGCATCCATATTCTGGGGGTAACATTAGCCAAAAAATGCCGATCTACAAGTTCACAACGCGCTGCGGCTCGCGAGCCTCAGCCTCCGTGCTACTGCCCCCTGCTGACAGGTGCCGGCCCAGGCCTCGGTGATAAATATCACCACCCCTGCCTGGCTTCCATCCCCGAAAACACGGGCCAATGGCCTTCGTGTAGATGCTTCAAACCCCCAACCTCTGCGATGTTGGGCAGGTAATTTACTACCGTGCCACCAACTCATACTCTTGTCAGAAATCTAGCAGCTGCATTCTGAATGAACTGCAACTGTCTGACAGCTGAAAATATTTTTGGAATCCAGAGGTCAGAGAACTATGGCAGCAGATGGATGGTTTAAGATTTCAACATATTAACATAATGAGTGCCGCCTGCTGGCATCTTGGATGCTAAAGCATGGCATCAATGCTACAGAGACAAAATCGTCCTTGCTCTAGAAGATGCCAATGTTCTCTTTGCGCTCACCGGATAATCAGAAAAGATCTCCGAACATCGCCGATCTGTTCAACACCACAGACAACGCATTAGTTTCAGAGAAAAAAGCGTGCAAAGGCCCCAACTAAAACAGAAGCTAATGTGGTTGGGTTAACACAAACAGTGCGGGCGGGGCCTTAGCAACAGTGCACAGCAACCGGAGCGGTTAAAAAAATGAAACACATTATATCGTTATATCAAACGCCTCAAGACAAGCCTACCCGTCATGAGAAATTAATTAAAGGGTTTTGTATATATATATATATATATATATATATATATATATATATATATATATATATATATATATATATGTATATGTATATTGCAATTGTTGGTAAAGAGGAGTTCAGGGGCCTGCAGGGAATGTCAGTCTGTCAACAGTCTATCAACAGCAAATGATTTGTGTGTTCCTAGAAAAAAGGATTGACTGCACTTTCTCAATTTAGTTGTGAATGTGTAGAGCTCTCTATCTTTATGTATGGTCTAAACCTCAGGTCAAATGCTTGGCTACGGTGTGTAGTACCAGCATTCAAATCCGAGGGGGGTAAAACATGTCTGGCTTTCTTTGGCCCCTGGTCGTGGAATGACTTATACAGTCCAGACAAAAATTGGCTTTGAAAGTTCCTTTGAGAAGTTTCAAAAGGATCATCTTAGATGTACAGTCCAACAGTCTATATATTTATTATTTCTGTTTATATTTTGTACATTGGGTATTTGCCCTGCCATAAAAGATTAGCACTTTGGTGATATGTTGTATTTATTTCATAGGTACTTTGAGGTGTATCATGGATGTTTTATTTGCTGTTCTAGAATGTGACATATACGATCTATTATTGAAGTGGACAAAAATGTCCACCACAAGCCGGCATTACTATGAACCCTGATTGATTGATCTGAAGTGTTTTCTAACTGAGCCGAGTGGCGGATCATTAATGTGTCATCAAACTGTGAACTATTCATCGCCTGAGGGATACAAGAAGTGCAGGCCTTTGCTTACAGTAGTGTAATCGTAGTTTTGCACCCCACGGGCACATGCACTTTCATGGACTTATAGCTCCTATTAAGATGCCAGTGAGCTGACGTAAGGTGGGGCCATTATGCCCACAGCAGAGGCACTGTCGGTACCATTATTCCATTCTGTGATGCGAATGCCAAGTGTGGCTAAGAGATGAAGCAGAGCGATTATCAATATTGATGGTGAATAATGGTTCCGGCATTTCATACACCGATATTTCATACAGCATGTTGAGATTAACCGTATCTGGCTGGACTAAAGGAAGGCCTTTTCTGAAGGCGATTATTATTATGCAGAGGGAATATGTTGCTATTCACCTGCATTCCATTTAGGAGACTGTACACCATTTCATGTTTCACTTTAAGCATTTAGCTCATAGTGAGCAGACAGTTGATTTTGGATAATATAGTCACTCCATAACGGAGCTTACATGACAAGTCTTTCTAATATGCAGCAGGCATTGAATCAAATATTAATTTCCATTTCTGAAAGACCCTCTCAATATTTCTTTATGGCTTAAATATTTGGAACTGTCCATTTGCTTTGATATAATTCCATTGAGACAGATATTTTTAAGACCTACAGTAAACTGTGTGTGCGTGCGTGCACTAGATCAGACTGACACACTTAAACAAGCATTGTGCACTTGTGCATTGTGTATCTGCTATATTTCATGAAGGGTGTAGTAGCCACCAGAGCCCTTTTCAAAAAAGGCAAAGGCTCTTTGATAATGTGATGTAGTGTAAGATCTCAAGCTTGGGGTGTTTGCCAGCTCCCCTCATGCCTGCTATGAGGGACAGTCTGTTTATTCACAGCATCAGCACCATCTCCAGTGTTCCCTCAAAGAATATGAACAAAGCATATTTTGTCACGAGAGAACAGGAAAGTGTGTGTGTGTGTGTGTGTGTGTGTGTGTGTGTGTGTGTGTGTGTGTGTGTGTGTGTGTGTGTGTGTGTGAGTGTGTGTGTGTGTGTGTGTATGTTTGCATGCGTGTGTGTGTATACATATGTATGCGTGCATGTGTGTCCAATGTCCACGCATCGTGTGCATGCGTGACATCCTTTGACCCAAGGGGAATACCACATATTATGCCACTGTTCTCTCTCAAACTTTGTTCTGAAATCTGCACAAAGGCCATGTTTCATGCCCAGCTCGTCAGAAGCGAATGCATTGAAAATGTGGTCGTGGGAGTTATGGGTTTCATTGTGACCGTCTCGCTCGGGGCTTTTTGTCCTTGGTTTGACTCATGGGAACCAGGTACTGTGTGGCTGGTGAATCTCATGTTTCTAGTTTCAGTCATGTCATGGCAATATGTTTTGCATTTTATGAAGGTGGGCCATGGAGATGTAGTAGAGTGCAGTCATCTCATTGTAAACTCAGTTTTGGTTTCTGCCAGGGCTCCTAAAGATTACATCAGTCTTCACATTAGATTCTAGGTGGTGGAGATTAGAACCCATAGTCCATCTTGTCCCACTCACTAACAGATCAGCATGATGTTTGCCCAAATCACTGAAACCTCTAAATTGAGATGGTCTTTTAACCACTTGAGCCTGGCCCAGCCGGTGTGATTTCTGGTATAGAGGGCCACTGGGATCCTGTTGGTTCACTGATCTGAGCACGCGCCGCCGCCCCTCCGCCACTTCCCTCCCTGGTAGAAAACAGCGGACAACACTGACGTCCCCAAGAGCGATGGCCCTAGTCTGCACTGTAGGCCTAGTTCACTCCCACTCCTAGCCCAGGCTTTTCCTTTTGAGCCGAATGCGAATGAAAATAAAAGCCTGGGTACAGAGGCTACCCTATTCTGGGCATGTCATAATACTAGGCAAATGTGTCGAAAATACCATAGTATTTGGCAAAGAAATAGCAGATCTATAATTCACAACGCAATCATGATCATATCTAGCCAACTTACAACACCCGTATCTAACTAATAGACAGTGAATTTAAGTATTGCTTGAAGAAATTGAATATCTATCAGCCTTGTGTACTTTATTATTGCTGCATAATGCACAATATTGGTACAGCCAGTGGTGGAAAAAGTGACATCTGGTATTTAAAAAGTACAAAAGTATATATACTTAAAGTACCAAAACAAAAAGTAATCACATTTGTAGAATGTCCCATTTCACAAGTTCAATCTGCATACAAATATAGCCGATCTACAAGCTCACAATGTGTCGCACTCGCATCGCAACGCATTGTGAGCTTGTAGCTCTGCTATTTTAAATTAGCCGTAAGTATGAACTGTAAGGTAAGTGGTTTTGTAATAATATTAAAAATACTAGTATTCTAGTTTTCAAATAGTGGAGAAAAAGTCCAATATTTTCCTCTGAGATTTAGTGGACTAGAAGTAAAAGTTCAGAAAACTGGAAATACTCCAGTAAAATTGTACTTGAGTACCTTTCCACCACTGAATACAGCTGTTAGATAAATTATATTTATCCAGTCCTTCGTGGCCATGTAGCTGATTGGCTAGAGGCCGTCTGGGAATTGCAAGGTCACCGGTTTGACCCTCGGCTCATCCAGTTTGAGTGTCAAAGTGTCCCTGAGGAAGACTCTTATCTCCTAACTGCTCCCTGCTCGTAGTTAGGATAGATACATGGCGAGGACGAATTCTAGGTATGTGCAAAATGTACTTGGAAAATACCCCGACAACAAGAGGAAAAACTCTTCCAGTATTTATGGCCACTACTAAAGTCAAAACTGTCCACCAAATGAAAATATGCTCAAAGATTGATGACCAACCGCTTGAGAAACTATCAATCTGCCTCCCATAATAACATATTAAGGCTTTCCAACAACATAATTGTTTTAATAAGTTTCGCCTGAGGCAATCTTTCAACCCTGAAATTAAATATGAATCATAATCCCAGACCAAACATACATTGAAGGGCCTTATTGTGTGTCATTATGCCAGATCAATTCACCATGGCCAAAGATAGAGGATCATCCCGCTACCCAAATAGATGATCAGTAGTTAAATCATTAATCTCTATATAATAAATATTAAATACCACCATTTATAGACTGCTACTAGATAGACCAGACAAAACAAACACTGTATTAAAAAGATCGACACGGTTTTCCGCAAAAAAATCTCAGAATCAGGTGTGTAATTTATGGTGTCAATGATGCTCAATCATCATCATCATTGCAGCCTCAAAAACGAGGATCCATTCATTTGTTCTCCTTTTGCGCGAGCTAACTGGACTCTCCGTCTGTGTGCCTGCTGGTGACTGTGGAATCCAAGATGTGTGTGGCAGAGCCAGGGGCAGTCTGGGCATGGATGTGTTGGAGGTGGCACTGGATCACAACTGGATGTTGTGTCCTATAGCGAATTACTGCCACCTTGCCTACAAAGTCCTATGTCGGTCATCCATTGTTAATCCATTGTTAAAACAGCACAAGGCCTGACTTATACTGTAGGCTATACTTACTTGCTTACTTGCTACTACTTGCTACTTTCTGTGAGGTATAAATTAGGCATGCGGCACTCCTTCCTGATAACATCATAGAAAACAGTCTTGGTGCTTTTTTTCTATCCTCAGGAGAGACTTGCTAATGATGTTCACCAATCAAGACCAAACTATTGAATTCCATTAAAGTGTGGATGTTAACTTTCACCTTCTCTCTTAACTTCAGACTGTAATGCCAGGGATCCCAATGCTATCAGGTTAATTTCAAACTTAACATCAGCTAAAAATGGGCCACTATAGTTAAAAATAACTGACCCCTGTTATTTCTGTCCTTAATAGTCGACATTAAATATGGATATGGATAGGGACGGATCCGCTCCCTATATATATTCTGCGTTCATTTCATCCGTCTTTCTGCACATTGTCTGAAAGTTTACGGATGCAAAATGTACAGAACCTTAAGATGCAATAACACAGAAAATCGTGGGGGCAATAGTGATAGTAGTATGTTATGTCCACTAGCTACTGCTATTGAATATGAAATACTGATCAAATTTAACAAATATTGTGCTAATTTTGGCACATTTACACTGATGTCTAGTACCGATGGCCTATACATATGATTAATGTGTGCTTGGCAAATACAATAAATAAATAAATACGTACATGAAATTAATTATTTTGCAGTTCACTACTTGTACCCTCTTTAGACTTTAGTTTAGGCATTCACACACACACACACACACACACACACACACACACACACACACACACACACACACACACACACTGGTCCAGGAAGAACTCGTCAAAGAGTCACACTGTTTTGTTGTAAAGCTCCAGAGGCCCCAGTGTGTCAGTAATGTGAAGGCTAATGTATCACAAAGTTCTATTGGTTCTATTGTTGGGAAATGGTAGCAGAAGCACGGACAAGTGGACTGGACATCTTGGTGGAGGTCTGGGCTCTACTGTACTCATTCTGTCGTTTTACGCACATACTGTAATACGTACATGTACATTTACTCCACTTTATACTTTTGCAAATGGCATTGATTTTCTGCAAAATATCCTCTAAAGCAATAATCACTCACACATTCGGACCTCTATCCCCCACTACTGCCAGCACAGTTACCAGCAGCATATTCAGGTTTGTGCTCTGTTGCAACAGCCCCATCTCTAGACATTATTTTAGCCCTATTGTGTTAAGAAGCATGACCACTCCCCAGCCTCTACCAGGCTCCATGAATCTTTCTGAACCCTACACAGGCTGCGTGCCCAAGAATTAAGGGCCAAAATGACAATGGAATCAGCCCAACAACATGCTACCTTCGCTTGTAATCTTCTCCTTGGCCGGGTGCTGCAATACCCCCTCTCTCACCTGATGTCTTTTCTGTCTCTTTTGTGATCCCCCTCCTATAAAACCTTGCTGAGTGACTGTCAGTGTTCATTTTGACAGCTAAGTTTGATTTTAGTTTCAGTCACCTGGAATGTTACGATTTTAGTCGACTAAATCTACAGTTGATTTAGTCGACTAAAATGTATTTTGGTGGGCCTTGATGCCATCTTAAGACTGATTTTACAAGATGCGTTGTGAGTTTGTAGATCTGCTATTGTCAGCATGCAACCAAGTGTAAAAACTGATACTGGATCTCTTGTCCACTAGTCCCTTACTACATTTTAGTCTAGTTTTTATTTGTTGACAAAATTGTCAATATCCATCGTTTCCATTTAGTTTTCGTCAGTGACGAGCATTCTTTGTCATAGTTTTAGTCAACGAAATCAACACTGGTGACTGTGAATGTGCACACAATTCAGTTTCACACTACTACCAGTTATGCTGACACTTGGGGTAAGTCATTTGAATAGTTAGCTTGAATAATCATGTTTCAGAGGGAAGTGTGGCAAATGGTCTAAACACTCCCTCTCTGCCCGGCGTTGGAATAATTTGGGGATTTTTCAAGGACCTACAGTACAGAATTCATATTCATGCATGGTGATCAAATGTAAAGGATTACCTGTAGGATTATGGTGGTGCTGTTTCCATGCGCCTTGCGGATTTTAGGCCCCATTTTTAGAATACAGATTTATTTATTTTCTTTTCTGGCCATGCAGGGCCATCATCTGAACATCAAAGCCAGAGCAACAGCTCAGTAATGCAATAAGAAGTGATATTATGATTCTAAGAATACAGCTCATCTTCCCTGACTCAGGAACCTGTCCCTCACTACTTAATACTGCATTTGAATTTGTATATATTTAGCCTTCCTCAGACATGTATTTCAAAAGCTATAGGAAGCTGAATTTAATCGTAAAAATGAAGTATGAGAGAGAGAGAGAGAGAGAGAGAGAGAGGGGGGAAGATACATAGATACGTATGCTCTGCAACAGGAACGGCATCCTGGTTCTTCCCCTGACATTCCCATCTCAACTCTCAACATGTCTGTCTACAGAGCTGGCCCTTCTACTTCTACTGCTTTGATACAAATGACTGATGACTGGCTTAAAGCTAAGATAACTAGGCTAGCGGGAGCTGGTTGAGAAACTTAAATGTTATGGTTTGCATTTACACTTTAGAACCACCAATGGTGGCACGCTCACACCGACCAACTAATTGGAGGCAATGTAGGGTTCAGTGTCTTGCCCAAGGACACTTTCACATGTGGACAGGAGGAGCCGGGATTCAAACCACCGACCCAGGGATCATTGGATGACCTGCTCTACCTCCTGAGCCACAGCCGCCATAGGTTCCAGTAATGGTCAGCTTGTATTACCTGGCCCCAAAACCAATGCTTAAAGAGAGATTTTATTCATAGATCATTGTCTCTTTGGAATAACCTGCCTCGAAACATCTGATGCATTTTCAGTAAATTAACTTTTTGTATTTTTGTTTACTTTGCTTTTTAACTTCTTGTAATCATGTAACTTCAGTTATTTTTATTTGTTAATTCAAGTTTTCTATCTGTATTGTGTTTGAGTACTGACATTTACTAATTTTGTATTTGTAATTGTATTTGTATGTCTTTTATGTGGATCCCAGGAAGACTACTGTAGCTGGTTACCATGGCACCAGCTAATGGCGATCCTTAATAAAATAAAATAAAATCAAACTCTATGATGTTATTAGCCATTACATTGGCTTTTCCAATACTTATTCTGCTTTATCCTGATCCCCTGGGATGACGCCTCTGGATGGCACACCATTTTTTACAACTTAACCCTGATAAAACTGAAATACTCATTATAGGCCCAGCGATTACTTCAAACGAAATTCAGCTGTCCCATGGTCCACTCGCATCAATGTTAAACCAGTAGCAAAGAACCTAGGTGTTTTTATTTTTTACAACTACATGAACCTTGAGTTCCACGTTAAGAAGATTACTCAGTCCTGCTTCTATCATCTTCGCAATATTGTTAAATTTAAGTCTATTCTCTCACCTCAAGACCTGAAAAAAAAAATCATATCCTCCTGTCTGGACTATTGCAATAGACTCTACACCACTCTGAGCCGTTCATCACTATCCGGCTTCAACTATAAAAACTCTACTTTCCTTAGACGCTCTCACCCCTCCTGGCCTTAATGAAGATATTGATTTTATGTGTTTTCTTTAGTTTTTTCGTTTTCTACTTTGTTTATTGTTTACTATTGTTTTTTATGATCTATAATAAAAAGTGTTCTTTTCCTTCTGTTGAATATGTGGTAGCTTTTGCTTGTATATTCCTCTGGCTGTCACACACATGTGTGGCGTCAGCTGTTGATTGAGTGCCTAATGGCATGTCCATGTTATTACGGCTGTATTAACCAATGGGCACTCACATGCCTCTGACACTGCTAATTATCTCATTGCAAAGCTGTGTTTCCTGTTGCTATGTAATGACGAGTATGTTTGACGTTGTCCTTCATTCTTGCCCTGATGAAGACCTGTTAGGTCGAAACATGTTGGCAGTTGCCCTTTTAATTTAATAAAGGCGTTCCTCATTTGTTTACTTTGTGTGCCCAGATCCTTCTCTTTTTTATCTCTCTTTTTATCAATAGTTAAAAACTCCGCAGCCAGAATCCTCGCCAACATAAACGGCAGTGCACATATAACTCCAGTATTAGCCGCACTGCACTGGCTTCCTATTAAGGCCAGAATTGATTTAAATATACTTTTAATTACTTATAAAGCTTTACATGGGCTGGCCCGCTGTATATCGTTGACCTACTACTGCCTCCTAAGACCTGCAATGTTAGACCTCACAGGTCCTCCAACAAAGGTCTTCTATAAATACCAGGGACCAAGTTTAAAACAAAGGGTGACCGGGCATTCGCTGTGGTAGCTCAGGGTTCCCCAATAGGCGGCCCCTTGTGGCCGCCTATTGGGGGAAAAATAAATAAAGTTTTAAGACCTCGACCTCGCGCGTGCCGACTCGGCCCCCAGCCTGGTACCCTAGTCAAAATATGGCCCTTGAGGAAAACTAATTGGGGAACCCGACCTACCCTATGGAATGCCTTTCCCCTGGCGTTGAAAAATGCTGAGTCAGTTGACGGTTTTAAGAGACCGTAAACATTTCTCCCATGTACCACTTACATGATTCATTTTTATAGCCCTATGTTTTTGTTCTAATTTGTTTTTGTTCTGCTCATTGCATTACTGTATTATATTATTACAACTGTGTGATATGTTCCTTGTTTTTAACTTGCCTCGATTGTTTATACTGTGTCAATTGTTCAGCACCTTGTAGCTTTGTTTAGAATTTACGTACTTACGTTGGCTACCAGATACTCCTAAGTCAGACCTTCAGTCAATCTCAAGCAGTCCAAGAGCTACCTGAGCGACTGTCCTGCAGCAAAATTGCACCACCAGGTTCCAGACCCTCAAATATGAGGGCTTGACATTTCTTAAGCTTGTGCTCATGTGCCTCCTTCATCCTTTCTGCCCCGGATACTGTAAGCTCAATAAGACCCACCTGCTTGGTACCTTAAGACCAGAGGATGATATAGTGTGGGGTATCTCCTCTGGGAATTTGGGAAGGTTGTAAAGGTCTGCCTGCTTCTCGCAACCCACATTTTTGCTGTCTCTCTCTCCTGACAAGACAAAGTGGATGAAACTAAGTCCACCAGACAGTTGTTTTGATGTTCTTGCATGCTTCGTCAGAATCTGGACATATATTTAATATATTTAATTACTTCACCAAAGTGTCAGTCACTGGATTTGATAATAAAAAAGTGATATCTCCTCACAGCTTCTCAGACTTCATACACAAATACTGCTCAGTTTTTTTTAATGTTTTGAGCAAAGTAAATTGAGAGTTTCATAATGAATTTAAAAGTAGTATTGAGCTTATGAACCCAATCAACTCACAGTGAAATTGTGTTTTGAAACCAATAGAATATATAGACACTAATGCAGCTCTGGCCACAATCTTGTTTCTGCATTGAACTGCGCCTTTAAAGATTGATACAATCTGACAAGCTGATATTGCATTATTAATTGAATTCACTATAGTCTTTACCCAGTGAGGGTGGCTTGATTGGTGCTTCCTTTCTGTTGAAACAGTCAATGCCTGGCTCTTCACAACAACAAATCAATGACTATCTGAGTCTGGTAGATGAGATAGATCTGTAAAACAACATCAGGATATGAATCAGGATATGAATCAAATATTCAGATGGCACAGAGGAAGGCAGAACAGAACAGACCAGGAGCTGAAGGAGGCACTGCAGTACTAGTGGGATGAGAGGAGATGGCCAAAGGGGGAGACCAGTGTAATGAAAAAACGAGACGGCAGACGGCACACATTTCCCAAACTCATTCCATTCACTTGGCCGGGTTCTCTATTTGAAGTAGGCTGGTTTAGACTCTATTCCCTGCTTCAGTCTTGTCTTTGCTCATCATTCGTGCCATTCATTCTCTCTAACATCTGTCCATTCTATAAGGCACGTTGACCTGAATACGACTCATCTTCAATCTTCATACGTGCTCAGCACATCTCCTTCCAAGTGGTATGCTTTACATTTACAATGTACATACAGTTCAAGGCCTAGTGTATTTTCTTTTCATAGTGGAGCTTTCATAGTGGAATAATTTATTTTACTGCACAAAGCAGTCTCTTTAGAACATCCAAAAAAGAACAAGGACTATTAGATTTTCTTTAGAAACAAGAAACATATTAATAATGTAGCAGAGCTGAGTTAATGTTAGCACATTGCATTCTGGCTATGCGTGTATCTGTGAAGAGGTATACTGTTCCCTTCAGCTGCTCTTTCTGTCTTAAACAAAGGAGCGGAGCAGACATCCCTAATGGTTTCATTAGTTACCTAATGCAGATTATACTTAATAAAAAAATATTTGTTTTTGCGAACAATATGAGCCTCTTCATGTACAAATTTGGTGAAGACTTTATTTACAACTTTACATGTATAGATTGCTGTCTGGAAGAAACCACCTAACTCCATTATTGAGGTTTTGATTATTATTATTTTTCTTCATAAATCAATGCTATTGAACACCCTTTAATACGTCTGTGTGTTGGTTAAAAGAAATATTGAACCAATGGAGGTAGCCCTTTATGGCATTCATTTTGGGAAGGTTCGCCTGTAGATCATGCACCTCATGTCACATGGTGGTAAATTATGATGAATAACACTGTCAAATTCAAGGACACACAGGCGTACACAATCAGATCACCAATCGGCTGCAACATGACCCATGTCATTTATGTAATGTTTTAATGTCAGTGTATGAAATACTACACAGGTCAAACATCTGAGGATTAATGAGCACAGAGGTCGCAGTAGACAGGTAGACGTGACACCAGACCATGCCACTTTCTGTGAACATGGTCACAAAACTGGGGATCTAAATTGTATTTGAACATATTATTATTGTGTATGATAGTATTACATGAATGCATGTAATACTATCCCTTTATGAATCAAGTGAAGTGACATTAGGGTAGCAGTGCAACCACTTCCTGCCATTAAAATCTAATTAACATCAAAATAATAACTGAAATTTTATTCCAGCTGTAATATATTTGTAAGGAATAAGGAAAATGATTCAAAACATCATCCTACCAAATAGCATGTGGCTTGGTTAACTTTGTATATTTATACTGACCCCTTGTAAATGTTTAAATGTTATAGTTTTTTTTTGCCAATTGGTTAGAACTGAACGATGAGGAACATGAGGCCCACAATGACAGCCATACAGTAGCTGTTTCCAAATAGAGTATATTGTGAATGCTATTTTTAATGTTGTTCCTTATGTCTAAATGGTTGGTGGATTTGCTTCAGATGAAATGTTTGGAGTTATAATGTAGGCTACAGCATTGACTGATTGTGAATGTGATTCTTTTGTGACATAACAATGGTCGGTAATTATGTTCACCTGGTAATCTGCCTGTCCTGAAATTGTAGGTTATGATCACACACATATGCCAAGGAATGAATGCCTTCATTTCAACACTAATGAAGGGATTAGCCACCTGCATGTGCCAGATGAACAAATGAGTGCTGCCTACGTTTTCTCCAAATAATGGTCACTTGATTGAAATCTACCATGAAACTCACAAATTCTGTAATAAGATAGCTCTGGTCCATAGATCATTCAGTAGAGCTATGTTACTCTTATGACCAGCCTCTCGTCTGTAGAGAAAATATAAAGAATGTATTTGTGTTATTAGAAATCCCACTTTCCTTAGTGGATGCACTATGAGCCCCCCACTACACGTATACATTGCACTTTTTGGCCAGAAAGGGATTTTCTTTTTCACCGGAAGGAAAAAATCTTGTCTATGAGGTTTTCTCTGCAATATCAGTAGAGGGTGCAGCGGAGTAACTAAAAGTATTTTTCTTCAGGTAAAGAAAAATCTCTTTCTGGCCAAAAAGTGCATTTTATACGTGTGACGGTGTGGTGGGGGGCTCAGAGTGCGTCCACTAAGGAAAGTAGGCTTTCTAATGACACAAGCCACATTTGTATTGGTGAGTAGCAAAAACTTTCTTTAGATTTTCACTACAGACGAGAGGCTAGCTGGTCTGCATTTCATGCGAGCGCTGGAAGAGAAGAGTAACATAGCTCTAATGAAGGTATTAGAGCTATGGACCAGAGCTTGTAATAATAACATTTGTAAAGAATGCCATTTGGGAATTCACTGAGAGTGAACGTCTATGTGGTTCCATGCCATGTGATGTGACAAAGCATCCTCTGATGCTTTGTTCAGAAACGTATTTAAGTAATTGTAGCCTTCCCTACATTAGCAACGCCCCAGCAGGGGTTCCAGTGGGGAGAGAACAGCTGCTTGGTAACAAACCATTGTTGCTGTGCATTCTGGGGCACCCCAGAAATAGGCACAAGGCACACTGTGATTGAGTGTACACAAAGCTCTATTTGTGCAAGCTTGATTAGGCATCTGGTTTGCTCTGCCGAGCCTCTCTACACATGAATAAAGCATCAGTTTCTCATAAGATCTGTCACATGTATTATTATTATTATTATTATTATTATTATTATTATTATTAGGACATACTGTTGCTACTGTATAGCCATGTTCAAGTGATACAGCCTCACTTGGGAGAGAATCCATACTAGATTTATTGAACCAATTTCACACCAAATGCTGCTGTTCCAGACAATTTCTCATGGTCAGCATTATAGATGTTTGCATAACACCCTAACAGAGATAAATCCACAAATTTAAGTTAAAATGTTATTATTATTGCCATGTACACAGTACACAGTGCCCTGGCTTTCATCGATGCTCATGTCATTCTTACAAAGCTGGCAGCATTGAAGCTTAATGGTCCTCCTAGACACTACGTATATAGTATACTGTAGCAGTACTTCTCATAGTGGGGTCAAGTGACCCTCTGGGTTCCCTGAGGGGGGTTCCTACAAGTGGACCCTTACAGGTGAAGAGTGTAAACATTGAACCAAATGGACCCTTATACTCTCAGAGTTACGGTGGTCCTTGAAATCAAAACGTTTGAGAACCACTGCTACAAAGGCTCCGGCTGACCTCGAAGACGTTTTAATGAAAGGGTTAATGCAGTTCTGCTGCCATGTGGCTGACTCAAGCAATGTCTTTGGAGGTTTTACTTTAGAAAAATGAGCAGCCGCAGCCCTGTCCTCTGGGTGCAGATTCCGCAGAGCGCCTTGGAGCTGATAATTAAAAGTGCATCAGACTGAAGAAAAAAAGTCGACAGTCATTAAGGTGAGAGGTTCAGCCTTATTGAACAGTCTACACATGAGGACCTAAAATTCAGGCTGCGCTGAACTCCCATTACAGAGATGGTTGGTTATGAGACACGTGCATACCATCCAGGTGCATTGAATGTCTCCCATTAATTTCACAATGCTGAACTTGTAATGTAACTTAGTGTGAATGTCAAACTGCAAATCCATCTAACACTACAAACACATCGAGCAGCACCTTTGAAACACAATGGTTGGTTGCTGGTTGTGGTTACAAGCCTTCAGAGGCACATTAAATAGAAAAAAAGGAGCTTAGCCATGTTTAAGAAAGGGGTGTTACCACTTGCCTCATGCTGGGAAAGAAATGCTGGTGGTTGACGTACAGCATTTGTGTTCTGTTGTGTGAGTGAGATCATGGCAGGAAATGTGGCGGGGATGTGTGTGAGTTTTCCAGGCGATACAAAGTGGCTCCTGTGTGGTGTGGTTTGGCTGATAATGAGAGTGCTTGTGTGAGCCGAGCTAATTCTGGAAGAGGGAACCAACGCCCTCTCATAAAATGGTCAAGCCGAGAACTCGAAAAGTTGCACCAATCTTCTACTTTTTCAACAAACGTTTCTGTTCTGATATTGGCTTCAGTCGTAAATATCTTTTGAAACCATGTTGGCTTAGAGAAAGATACAAAATCGATTGGTTTCTTTGGGCCTCATGCCATGCTTTGTCTAACTTATGTGAGAAGAAGATTACTGTTGGCAGCATTTGTTATGTTCTGTCAAAATCTTGACAGTTTATTGACACTGTGAGTGGAAAATACAGGGATGCCTCACAGAAGGGTTGACTGAGTGCACCAGCAAACTCTTAACAGACAGGATAATTGAATGTTGTGGACTATTCATCAGTCTTGTCCACCGTGTTATACACACACACCGTACACAGGCGGTGTCGATGATCAAAAGTCATTAAGCTGTACTGTACGTCCTAATGCTGTCACTTATGTGTACGAGTTTTGATCTCGCTCTGATCTACAGTATTAGTTAAAGATATAACCCTGATTTCCCCTGAATAATCTTTGTGTGCTTGTGTTTTGATTGACTTTGTATCAATTTCCATACAGATTCCATTCAGAAGGGAATCTGTATGGAAGAGTAGTTTTTGCTTCAAAATATGCTATACTGTAGACTTTTGATTGATTTCTGCATAATCAACACTGGCTAAATTGGAAAGGAATATAACTCTGAGACCAATTTGGAGTTTAAACTCTGTCAGACCTTTGGGCAACCCTGATAACCCTGATAACCCCAGCAGAGCTGCCCACTGGGAGAACGAGAGAAAAGAATGAGAGAAAATGTGAAAGAATGTGAGTGGGAAACAACACAATTGAAGGAAAGAGCACAAGATCACAGGATCTCTATCCAGTAGCACCATTACTGCACAGCCACATCACTCAGCTTTCATCTACATCAGGACGAGTCAGATCAACCTAAGATGGCTCAGGGGCCACTCAGCAAAATACCAAAAGTCCAGGGGCTGCAAGCTAAAAATGTCAATCCTATTTTGGATGTTTAAAAACTATATCTTGTAACAGACTACATGACTAGTCTAAAAAAATTAAGGAAACACATAGTCAAAATGACATTTCCCTCCTCATTGAACAAAAACATTGTTATGGAACGGTTAACGAAGTTGCAAAATTAGGCTTTATTATTCACAAAATGTGAAGAGAACATAATGAACAGATTGCTGTTCCAATAAACCAGAGCACAATATCAGAGGTTAATAAGTAAGTACTGTAAGTAGTTAATATTTTAGGTTAATAATTTAGGCCATATCACACTCTCTTGGAACAAACAATTAAATAATCAAAAAACTTGTTCCTACACTTTTTTTGTTTCAACTCCCGGTTTTAGACATGGTTTCCACCCAACAGCGACGATATAGTATATGACTATCAGTGTGCTCATATCGGAGCCAACTAGGGCTTTCATAATTGATTAATCTCATTTGATTATTCAATTAGCCCATGCACTTAATTTAGGCCACACGATAAGGTAATGAAATTAAAGATGACCCCCCCCCCCCCCACAGACATCCAATTACTTAATACTGTATGTTAACCCAGCAGTCAATTAAGAAGAAGAATACTGCCACGCAAAATTAGTAACTGAAAACTAAATGCAGGATTTTGTCTAAAACATATCATTTTATTTCAATAATATGCAACAAAGACAAGCTTTCACATTGAATTTAAATGTGTGCATGATACTGTTCATAACTAAACTGATTATTAAAGGACGACTTCACCACTTTTCAACCTATCTTCATATAATTGGTTATATTATAATGTTCAAATAGATAAAATAGCACAATGTTTTTCTACTCAGTCTGTGTCTCATAGGAAGGCATGTGGGCAGTTCAGAAACCCATCTTCCAGTGACATCATCGATGGGGAACCCAAACAAATAAAAACAGCAGGCTTTCTATTCCTGAAAAGTTATCAGCTATATAATGGAAGCTATAGTATTCGCGAATCTAAACGCTATCAGGCTGGATTAGCAGCCTAGGTGCCCAGACCGCTAGGCCGGCCCGGGCCTTGAACACATTTATGCTCAGGGTGGTGGGTATTGAATCCATCAATTCTATTTATGGATAGCCTTATTTTCTCTGATTGTTTTCCAGTCTTTTCTTCCGTTCTTGCTCCCACAGGAAATAGTATAGTAAAAGTATAGACAGCAGTCATATGACGTTGTTGGTATAAATGACTGCATGGGGACGATGACCGGAGGAAAACGGAGAGGGATAGAGGAAGCTTTCCCTGCATGGTGTCAGCAGGTTTCTGACGAGCCTGGTGCTGTTTTGGAGTGCCACTCTGTACGATGTACGACTCGAGTGCGCTGACCCGTGACGTTCAGCACAACACCTGTTTCTATTCAGAGTCGGGCAAATGTTCCAATGCAAGTGTAAAGCGGAGCAGTTTCCTCTTGGATGATTGAACTGTTAAGTTGGACTGTCAGCTGACAATAGTGGTCCCGAGTGCACAGAAGGGAGGCCTTACCTCCCTTCTGGTTACATTTATCTCAAATTAGGATGTTGTGTCACTCACCCACCATTTATGAAAGATTCACAGTAAGGGCACAGTATAATAATAATAATAATAATAATAATAATAAGGGTAATAATAATAATAATAATAATAATAATAAAACGAAATGCACAAGACTAATTCCTGATTTTCCCATCTTCGTTTGTCAACTCAACCAGTATTTTATCACTGAATACCTGGACATATCCATGCCATTTCAATTATGAAGAGGATATTATGTCCTTTGCTTTCTCTCGTGTACTGTGTTTTTTTTTTTTTTTTAACAACAATGCCAGTGCATTTTCCATTAGGAACTACTAATTGATTACGTGCACGCTCAGAGCCATAAAGAACATTCTCTATGCTCCAATCCAACACTTTATCACAGTAGCAGATCCTCGGAGATGGACGCTTCCATTTTTGACAATACAGTAACTGTTGTTCCTCTATCCATATCCACATTAAATAAGCATAACATGAACATGAAATTTGATGAGTTTAAGTGGAATGAGGGAAAATGTTATGCATCTGATACCAAGACATCTGCACAGAACAGATAGCTGATGAGCATAACAAACAAAAAGTGCTATATAGGAGCAAGCATGCTATTCCTGATGTAAACTTTTTTGTTTTTGTTAAAGTAACTACAGCAGCTACAATATTTTTAAACACTTGCATCATTCCATCCATCCATCTTCAACCGCTTATCTGTAGTCGGGTCGCGGGGGCAACAGCTCCACCAGAGTGCTCCAGACCTCCCTCTCCAGAACATTAGTGACTTCCTCCTGGGGGATCCCGAGACGTTCCAAGGCCAGTGAGTCAATGTGTTTCCTCCAACTGCGCCTTGGTATGCCTCAGGGTCTCCTCCCAGTGGGACGTGCCTCAAGGACCTCCCTAGGGAGACGCCCGAGAGGCATCCTAACCAGATGCCCGAACCACCTCAACTGGCTCCTTTCCAGGCGAAGAAGCAGCGACTCTACTCCGAGTCTCTCTCGTGTGACTGAACTTCTCACCATATCTCTAAGGGAGATAGATGCCAGCCACCCGTCGAAGAAAACGCATTTTGGCCGCTTGTATTCGCGACCTTATTCTTCCGGTCATGACCCACACTTCATGACCATAGGTGAGAGTAGGAACGGAGATTGCTCGGTAGACAGAAAGCTTTGCCTTCTGGCTCAACTCTCTTTTCGTCATAACAGTGTGGTACAGGTACAGCGACTGCAATACCGCCCCTGCCACTCCGATGCTTTTCACATAATTTATTTAACAAAAATTGCCTTTGCTATTCCAATAATATCTCAGTCCTCCAAATATATAACACGGTTGAATGACCTCCATCTCCACAGGCTATGCCCATAATCTGGGTGTAGTTTAAAAAGTACTTTATCTCTCTTGAGGGACCTGCTACACTACTTTATTCTCCAGTGACAGAGTCATTCTTATTGGATCTGATTAGGCCATCACTGAGTTGAATCCGTAAATAAGACTTGAATAGAGAGCAGTGAGATAGAGAGAGAGAGAGAGAGAGAGGAGAATAAAGATGAACGAGCTCGAGGGAGAAGACATTGGCAACATTCAGGGCGCTTTGTTCATAATTAAGGCTGATGTTGTTTGCACACCTTAATTAGATGCATGTTAATTAGTTAATAATGATGTTGAATAATGAGCAGATTTATTATCATGACACATTATTTCAGACGAATTACTTAAACACTTAAACCTGAATTTGCTGGCAACATGTTTTAGGTACAAAATGTGGTAGGATATACCATGATATTATTTGGTTATTAGTCCTATACTGGTAAATCCTGTTGAGATACAAGATCTCTTTTTCTGCTGGTGACCTTGGTTGTATATTTGACCTCGGAAATGATACTGTAGGACAAGTTGTTTGTTAATGATTTAAGCTGTTCTGGTCAAATAATGGTATTGTTCACTACTACATAATCTCAAACAATAGCAGCTCCATCTGACTGTATCTACCTGCCAGTACCTTTTATTCACCGAAACAAGGTGACTACTAAGAAGAAATGTGAACTGTTGATTAGCCAAAAAAAATTCAGGTCTTTTCTTTTAATCCTTTTATTGTTGATTCCAAAATACCACACGATGCAACTTTACCTGGTTGTGCACATAACAGTTTCACACACTGCAAATAGGGGATCTAAACTCATGGCACGTTGCACTGGCACTGCAACGAGTTTGTAGATTGGCTATTTACGGTGCACACCACCGGCATCAATCAGGCTTTTATGGAAGTACTGTAATAATAGTGTGTGTGGGTGTGCACGTGTGTGTTTGTGTGTTAGAGAGAGAGAGAGAGAACGTTTGCATATAGTATACTGTACACCCACGCCTCCATGCGTGAATGCATTTTCAGCAGGTGTGCCATGCACTGTTCCCGTGATTGCAACCATTTCCAACTCACTGTGAAGTGATCATCTCCCTTTGTCTAAAACACAGCGTTTAATGCTAATCTGACTAGTTTTTCTTGTTATTCTGCTCTCTTCGCCCCCCGGCTCTTCTCTCCTTATCTATTACCTACCCACTCTCCCTTCCCATCCCCTCTCACTCTCTTGATCTTGTTGTTATTTGCTGTCCGACTCTGTCTTTCCCTCTCCTAATTTTGGTTCACTCACTGCTCTCTCTCTCTCTCTCTCTCTCTCTCTCCACCCCCCCAGGTCCGGCCCCCTCATGGTCCATGCTGGTGCTGTTCATCGCTAACTAGGCTGCCTCAGAGCCCACAGGTACGTCTCAAACATCCTCCATCTCGCTCTATTTTTAACTCTGGGCTCAGCCACGTTACAGGAGCCTGTGATTTCTGCCTCCACGGCCGAGAGTCACATCTCTGTCAGGTCCTCTATGCCGTGCAGTCGAAGAGATCACGTCTGTCTTGTTTCTGTTTTTACATTGTGCACATTTATCATAACAATCTAAACCTTATTATTAGCTGTTTTATTAGTGAGCTATTAAAGAAAATGGAATCTAGTGTGTGTGCGTGCGTGCGCAGGGGCAAAAAAGGTCAGGAAAAGGAATTACAAACGCACAACATTGTGAGTGCATAATATAATACATACTCCCTACATTGTGAGTGCATATAATACATTCTCCCTAGCCAGTGGATCCACTGAAAACGATGCCCTACAAATGTCCTCTTCCAATCCAGCTGCCAGCGCTGCTGTCTGTTCCAGCCGTGGCTGTTCTCTCAGGTTCTGAAGCGGTTTTGTTTTGTTTCACTGCCACCTCACCTTGCCAGGCTTGGCCTAGGCAGTCTGGCAACCCGCACCAGACCTCCCACTGCAGGAGATAATACGCTTGTTGGGCTGTACAGTTGGTGCTCAATGTCCTCCTCCCCTCCCTCCCCTCCATCCCCTCCCCGGCCTTCTGTCTTGAAGCTTCACTGCTCTGTCTTTCTCTCCTTTTGACAAGGGCTTACAGTACATCTCTCTTGAGCTTGTGGATCTCACTATTAGTATTTTTGTATTTTTTCAAAGAAGATTCTATTAATAATTCTACTTTTTCTCTAATGGATTACATCGATTAGTTTGATTAACGGTTGCAGCCCTACACCTGTCCTTGAATATTGCAATGTGAGCACTTGTGTGTCAGTACAGTAGGAAGTTGACTGTTGTATACTACAGTACAAGTTGCTCAGGTTGTGTGGCTCTTTTGTGTAAACAGCTGTTTTATTTATGTGCCTGTGATTGTAACAAATAGCTGATGGATACTATATTGTAGCTCTCGTATCATTTGGCAGACCATCACTGTCTTAATCTTTAAGACATTCATTCAATGACATTGAGTGGTGGCGATCACATAATAACTCTGAAAATAGGCTCCACTTGATACATGTCAGGATCAGGCCCTGATTAATGCATGGGCTCAGCTGCAGCCCAGGAGCCCGAGGCTCCGTGGGGGTCCAGTGAGCGCCAATCAATCACTCATCAATGTCCCAGCCCATGCCTGTGTTTGTGTGTGTCAATTCCTGACAGCAATACTAGCTAACTGTCATTATAAGATGTCTCCCCTGGCCTGAAGGTGTGATGGAGGAGCATT
Organism: Protomyctophum bolini; assembly: GCF_963924005.1. Classification (NCBI taxonomy): domain Eukaryota; kingdom Metazoa; phylum Chordata; class Actinopteri; order Myctophiformes; family Myctophidae; genus Protomyctophum; species Protomyctophum bolini. The sequence goes on along the minus strand of NC_137871.1, from coordinate 14,792,004 downwards.
TCTCCCATTTACCAGTCAGTCACATAGCTGAATCCTTGTTTCACAGAGTTACAGCACTGTTGGAAAGGATGGTATACGTATTTTGACGTCTAAAATTGCCATGACAATGTTAGAAACATGTCGGGCGCGTATAAAGGAGTGCAGTCTGCTCACAGAATGAATCATTTTCCACCTAATATTCTCAACCTCAAGTCTCTCAGATTCCCGTTGGTCTGCTTGCATGTCACTCCATGGCATATAGTGAGGGTGATGTATCCAAAACCTGTCAATGCATAACTTGGCGTCATTGCTCTGACATAATTGAGCGGTTGGAGACTGCTTTCTTATGCACATTTTGTGCTACAGCAGTTTACAGACGTAAGTGTGCATCTACGTGTGCATCTACGTAAGTGTGCAACGTGTGCATCTACGTATGCAAGTGTGCATCTACGTAAGTGTGCATGTACATAAGTGTGCATCTACCTAAGTGTGCATGTACATAAGTGTGCATCTACGTAAGTGTGTATCTTCAACTGCATCTGCTTTTGACATCTGACACTGCTGCAGAGTTTTCAGCTGAAAAATCATTTGAATGACATTCAGCTATTTACATGCAGTTGAGTACAATTGTTGATCGTTGTGCTATGTGTGATGCAATCTGGGAACACATCGGCAAAAAAGAACGAGCCCTCTGCTGTTTGTTTCCTTTGAATTTGCCTCTGGGGCAGGCCTCAATAGAATGTGTATAACAGGATGTTGGCCCATTTGGCCCGTCCTCAGCCCTCCACTTCCTGTGGTGTGCCTGTGTTTTCATTCCCACTATCAACAATGTATACACGTTCTGAATGGCCCTGCTGACAGATTCGGTAGCGCAGCACAGAATCTGTTCCTGAGAGAATACCATATGTGCGATGTGATAAGGGTTGTTGTAAATGTCTGTCCTGTCACTCATTGATATGTTATTGTATTATTGTTTCATTATTATCTCAATTTATTATTATTAACTTGTGACATTTAATTTAGCTGGCTGAATTGCATTTGATTGGAAAGTAGGCCTATTACACACTGCCTTTGTCTGGATAAAATAAAGGCACTGTCTATGGTGCTGAAACACTTTTACGTGGCCGTTATCAGGGGT